>NC_132908.1:40832690-41200609 GCF_047675955.1 Chlorocebus sabaeus
ATATTTGGAAGCCCATAGAGGGGTATGGTGAAAAAGGAAATATCCTCCGTTCAAAACTGGAAAGAAGCTTTCTGAGAAACTGCTCTGTGTTCTGTTAATTCATCTCACAGAGTTACATCTTTCCCTTCAAGAAGCCTTTCGCTAAGGCGGTTCTTATGGAATTGGCAAAGGGATATTTAGAAGCCCATAGAGGGCTACGGTGAAAAAGGAAATATCTTCCGTTCAAAACTGGAAAGAAGCTTTCTGAGAAACCGCTCTGTGTTGTTTTAATTCATCTCGCAGAGTTACTTCTTTCCCTTCACGAAGCCTTTCGCTAAGGCTGTTCTTGTGGAATTGGCAAAGGGATATTTGGAAGCCCATAGAGGGCTACGGTGAAAAAGGAAATATCTTCCGTTCAAAACTGGAAAGAAGCTTTCTGAGAAACTGCTGTGTGTTCTGTTAATTCATCTCACAGAGTTACATCTTTCCCTTCAAAAAGCCTTTCGCTAAGGCTATTCTTGTGGAATTGGCAAAGGCATATATGGAACCCATAGAGGGCTATGGTGAAAAAGGAAATATCTTCCGTTGAAAACTGGAAAGAAGCTTTGTGAGAAACTGCTCTGTGTTCTGTTAATTCATCTCACAGAGTTACATCTTTCCCTTCACGAAGCCTTTCTCTAAGGCTGTTCTTGTGGAATTGGCAAAGGGATATTTGGAAGCCCATAGAGGACTAAGGTGAAAAAGGAAATATCTTCCGTTCAAAACTGGAAAGAAGCTTTCTGAGAAACTGCTCTGTGTTCTGTTAATTCATCTCACAGAGTTACATCTTTCTCTTCAAGAAGCCTTTCGCTAAGGCTGTTCTTGTGGAATTGGCAAAGGGATATTTGGAAGCCCATAGAGGGCTATGGTGAAAAAGGAAATATCTTCCGTTCAAAACTGGAAAGAAGCTTTCTGAGATACTGCTCTGTGTTCTGTTAATTCATCTCACAGAGTTACATCTTTCCCTTCAAGAAGCCTTTCGCTAAGGCTGTTCTTGTGGAATTGGCAAAGTGATATTTGGAAGCCCATAGAGGGCTATGGTGAAAAAGGAAATATCTTCCCTTCAAAACTGGAAAGAAGCATTCTGAGAAACTGCTCTGTGTTCTGTTAATTCATCTCACAGAGTTACATCTTTCTCTTCAAGAAGCCTTTCGCTAAGGCTGTTCTTGTGGAATTGGCAAAATGATATTTGGAAGCCCATAGTGGGCTACGGTGAAAAACGAAATATCTTCCGTTCAAAACTGGAAAGAAGCTTTCTGAGAAACTGCTCTGTGTTCTGTTAATTCATCTCACAGAGGTACATCTTTCCCTTCAAGAAGCCTTTCGCTATGGCTGTTCTTGTGGAATTGGCAAAGGGATATTTGTAACCCCATAGAGGGCTATGGTGAAAAAAAAAAATAGCTTCCGTTCAAAACAGGAAAGAAGCTTTCTGAGATACTGCTCTGTGTTCTGTTAATTCATTTCACAGAGTTACATCTTTCCCTTCAAGAAGCGTTTCGCTAAGGCTGTTCTTGTGGAATTGGCAAAGTGATATTTGGAAGCCCATAGAGGGCTATGGTGAAAAAGGAAATATCTTCCGTTCATAACTGGAAAGAAGCTTTCTGAGAAACTGCTCTGTGTTCTGTTAATTCATCTCACAGAGTTACATCTTTCCCTTCAAGAAGGCTTTCGCTAAGGCTGTTCTTGTGGAATTGGCAAAGGGATATTTGGAAGCCCATAGAGGGCTATTCTGAAAAAGGAAATATCTTCCGTTCAAAACTGGAAAGAAGATTTCTGAGAAACTGCTCTGTGTTCTGTTAATTCATCTCACAGAGTTACATCTTTCCCTTCAAGAAGCCTTTCGCTAACGCTGTTCTTGTGGAATTGGCATAGGGATATTTGGAAGCCCATATAGGGCTACGGTGAAAAAGGAAATATCTTCCGTTCAAAACTGGAAAGAAGCTTTCTGAGAAACTCCTCTGTGTTCTGTTAATTCATCTCACAGAGTTACATCCTTCCCTTCACGAAGCCTTTCGCTAAGGTTGTTCTTGTGGAATTGGCAAAGGGATATTTGGAAGCCCATAGAGGTCTAAGGTGAAAAAGGAAATATCTTCCGTTCAAAACTGGAAAGAAGCTTTCTGAGAAACTGCTCTGTGTTCTGTTAATTCATCTCACAGAGTTACATCTCTCCCTTCAAGAAGCCTTTCGCTAAGGCTGTTCTTTTGGAATTGGCACAGTTATATTTGGAACCCCATAGAGGGCTATGGTGAAAAAGGAAATATCTTCCGTTGAAAACTGGAAAGAAGCTTTCTGAGAAACTGCTCTGTGTTCTGTTAATTCATCTCACAGAGTTACATCTTTCTCTTCAAGAAGCCTTTCGCTAAGGCTGTTCTTGTGGAATTGGCAAAGGGATATTTGGAAGCCCATAGAGGGCTATGGTGAAAAAGGAAATATCTTCCGTTCAAAACTGGAAAGAAGCTTTCTGAGAAACTGCTCTGTGTTCTGTTAATTCATCTCACAGTGTTACATCTTTCCCTTCAAGAAGACTTTCGCTAAGGCTGTTCTTGTGGAATTGGCAAAGGGATATTTGGAAGCCCATACAAGGCTATGGTGAAAAAGGAAATATCTTCCGTTCAAAACTGGAAAGAAGCTTTCTGAGAAACTGCTCTGTGTTCTGTTAATTCATCTCACAGAGTTACATCTTTCCCTTCAAGAAGCCTTTCGCTAAGGCTGTTCTTGTGGAATTGGCAAAATGATATTTGGAGGCCCATAGTGGGCTATGGTGAAAAAGGAAATATCTTCCGTTCAAAACTGGAAAGAAGCTTTCTGAGAAACTGCTCTGTGTTCTGTTAATTCATCTCACAGAGTTACATCTCTCCCTTCAAGAAGCCTTTCGCTAAGGCTGTTCTTTTGGAATTGGCACAGTTATATTTGGAACCCCATAGAGGGCGACGCTGAAAAAGGAAATATCTTCCGTTCAAAACTGGAAAGAAGCTTTCTGAGAAACTGCTCTGTGTTCTGTTAATTCACCTCACAGAGTTACATCTTTCCCTTCAAGAAGCCTTTCGCTAAGGCTGTTCTTGTGGAATTCGCAAAGTGATATTTGGAAGCCCATAGAGGGCTATGGTGAAAAAGGAAATATCTTCCGTTCATAACTGGAAAGAAGCTTTCTGAGAAACTGCTCTGTGTTCTGTTAATTCATCTCACAGAGTTACATCTTTCTCTTCAAGAAGCCTTTCGCTAAGGCTGTTCTTGTGGAATTGGCAAAATGATATTTGGAAGCCCATAGTGGGCTACGGTGAAAAAGGAAATATCTTCCGTTCAAAACTGGAAAGAAGCTTTCTGAGAAACTGCTCTGTGTTCTGTTAATTCATCTCACAGAGTTACATCTTTCCCTTCAAGAAGCCTTTCGCTATGGCTGTTCTTGTGGAATTGGCAAAGGGATATTTGTAACCCCATAGAGGGCTATGGTGAAAAAAAAAAATAGCTTCCGTTCAAAACAGGAAAGAAGCTTTCTGAGAAACTGCTCTGTGTTCTGTTAATTCATTTCACAGAGTTACATCTTTCCCTTCAAGAAGCCTTTCGCTAAGGCTGTTCTTGTGGAATTGGCAAAGTGATATTTGGAAGCCCATAGAGGGCTATGGTGAAAAAGGAAATATCTTCCGTTCATAACTGGAAAGAAGCTTTCTGAGAAACTGCTCTGTGTTCTGTTAATTCATCTCACAGAGTTACATCTTTCCCTTCAAGAAGGCTTTCGCTAAGGCTGTTCTTGTGGAATTGGCAAAGGGATATTTGGAAGCCCATAGAGGGCTATTCTGAAAAAGGAAATATCTTCCGTTCAAAACTGGAAAGAAGATTTCTGAGAAACTGCTCTGTGTTCTGTTAATTCATCTCACAGAGTTACATCTTTCCCTTCAAGAAGCCTTTCGCTAACGCTGTTCTTGTGGAATTGGCATAGGGATATTTGGAAGCCCATATAGGGCTACGGTGAAAAAGGAAATATCTTCCATTCAAAACTGGAAAGAAGCTTTCTGAGAAACTCCTCTGTGTTCTGTTAATTCATCTCACAGAGTTACATCTTTCCCTTCACGAAGCCTTTCGCTAAGGCTGTTCTTGTGGAATTGGCAAAGGGATATTTGGAAGCCCATAGAGGTCTAAGGTGAAAAAGGAAATATCTTCCGTTCAAAACTGGAAAGAAGCTTTCTGAGAAACTGCTCTGTGTTCTGTTAATTCATCACACAGAGTTACATCTCTCCCTTCAAGAAGCCTTTCGCTAAGGCTGTTCTTTTGGAATTGGCACAGTTATATTTGGAACCCCATAGAGGGCTATGGTGAAAAAGGAAATATCTTCCGTTGAAAACTGGAAAGAAGCTTTCTGAGAAACTGCTCTGTGTTCTGTTAATTCATCTCACAGAGTTACATCTTTCTCTTCAAGAAGCCTTTCGCTAAGGCTGTTCTTGTGGAATTGGCAAAGGGATATTTGGAAGCCCATAGAGGGCTATGGTGAAAAAGGAAATATCTTCCGTTCAAAACTGGAAAGAAGCTTTCTGAGAAACTGCTCTGTGTTCTGTTAATTCATCTCACAGTGTTACATCTTTCCCTTCAAGAAGACTTTCGCTAAGGCTGTTCTTGTGGAATTGGCAAAGGGATATTTGGAAGCCCATACAAGGCTATGGTGAAAAAGGAAATATCTTCCGTTCAAAACTGGAAAGAAGCTTTCTGAGAAACTGCTCTGTGTTCTGTTAATTCATCTCACAGAGTTACATCTTTCCCTTCAAGAAGCCTTTCGCTAAGGCTGTTCTTGTGGAATTGGCAAAATGATATTTGGAGGCCCATAGTGGGCTATGGTGAAAAAGGAAATATCTTCCGTTCAAAACTGGAAAGAAGCTTTCTGAGAAACTGCTCTGTGTTCTGTTAATTCATCTCACAGAGTTACATCTCTCCCTTCAAGAAGCCTTTCGCTAAGGCTGTTCTTTTGGAATTGGCACAGTTATATTTGGAACCCCATAGAGGGCTACGCTGAAAAAGGAAATATCTTCCGTTCAAAACTGGAAAGAAGCTTTCTGAGAAACTGCTCTGTGTTCTGTTAATTCACCTCACAGAGTTACATCTTTCCCTTCAAGAAGCCTTTCGCTAAGGCTGTTCTTGTGGAATTCGCAAAGTGATATTTGGAAGCCCATAGAGGGCTATGGTGAAAAAGGAAATATCTTCCGTTCATAACTGGAAAGAAGCTTTCTGAGAAACTGCTCTGTGTTCTGTTAATTCATCTCACAGAGTTACATCTTTCCCTTCAAGAAGGCTTTCGCTAAGGCTGTTCTTGTGGAATTGGCAAAGGGATATTTGGAAGCCCATAGAGTGCTATTCTGAAATAGGAAATATCTTCCGTTCAAAACTGGAAAGAAGCTTTCTGAGAAACTGCTCTGTGTTCTGTTAATTCATCTCACAGAGTTACATCTTTCCCTTCAAGAAGCCTTTCGCTAACGCTGTTCTTGTGGAATTGGCAAAGGGATATTTGGAAGCCCATAGAGGGCTATGGTGAAAAAGGAAATATCCTCCGTTCAAAACTGGAAAGAAGCTTTCTGAGAAACTGCTCTGTGTTCTGTTAATTCATCTCACAGAGTTACATCTTTCCCTTCAAGAAACCTTTCCCTAAGGCGGTTCTTGTGGAATTGGCAAAGGGATATTTGGAAGCCCATAGAGGGCTACGGTGGAAAAGGAAATATCTTCCGTTCAAAACTGGAAAGAAGCTTTCTGAGAAACTGCTCTGAGTTGTTTTAATTCATCTCGCAGAGTTACATCTTTCCCTTTAAGAAGCCTTTGGCTAAGGCTGTTCTTGTGGAATTGGCAAAGGGATATTTGGAAGCCCATAGAGGTCTAAGGTGAAAAAGGAAATATCTTCTGTTCAAAACTGGAAAGAAACTTTCTGAAAAACTGCTCTGTGTTCTGTTAATTCATCTCACACAGTTACATATTTCCCTTCACGAAGCCTTTCGCTAAGGCTGTTCTTGTGGAATTGGCAAGGGGACATTTGGAAGCCCATAGAGGGCTACGGTGAAAAAGGAAATATCTTCCGTTCAAAACTTGAAAGAAGCTTTCTGAGAAACTGCTCTGTGTTCTGTTAATTCATCTCACACAATTACATCTTTCCCTTCAAGAAGCCTTTCGCTAAGGCTGTTTTTGCGGAATTGGCAAAGGGATATTTGGAAGCCCATAGAGGACAAAGGTGAAAAAGGAAATATCTTCCGTTCAAAACTGGAAAGAAGCTTTCTGAGAAACTCCTCTGTGTTCTGTTAATTCATCTCACAGTGTTACATCTTTCCCTTCAAGAAGCCTTTGGCTAACGCTGTTCTTGTGGAATTGGCAAAGGGATATTTGGAAGCACTTAGAGGGCTATTGTGAAAAAGGAAATATCCTCCGTTCAAAACTGGAAAGAAGCTTTCTGAGAAACTGCTCTGTGTTCTGTTAATTCATCTCACAGAGTTACATCTTTCCCTTCAAGAAGCCTTTCGCTAAGGCTGTTCTTGTGGAATTGGCAAAGGGATATTTGGAAGCCCATAGAGGACTAAGGTGAAAAAGGAAATATCTTCCGTTCAAAACTGGAAAGAAGCTTTCTGAGAAACTGCTCTGTGTTCTGTTAATTCATCTCACAGAGTTACATCTTTCCCTTCAAGAAGCCTTTCGCTAAGGCTGTTCTTTTGGAATTGGCACAGTTATATTTGGAACCCCATAGAGGGCTATGGTGAAAAAGGAAATATCTTCCGTTGAAAACTGGAAAGAAGCTTTCTGAGAAACTGCTCTGTGTTCTGTTAATTCATCTCACAGAGTTACATCTTTCTCTTCAAGAAGCCTTTCGCTAAGGCTGTTCTTGTGGAATTGGCAAAGGGATATTTGGAAGCCCATAGAGGGCTATGGTGAAAAAGGAAATATCTTCCGTTCAAAACTGGAAAGAAGCTTTCTGAGAAACTGCTCTGTGTTCTGTTAATTCATCTCACAGTGTTACATCTTTCCCTTCAAGAAGACTTTCGCTAAGGCTGTTCTTGTGGAATTGGCAAAGGGATATTTGGAAGCCCATACAAGGCTATGGTGAAAAAGGAAATATCTTCCGTTCAAAACTGGAAGGAAGCTTTCTGAGAAACTGCTCTGTGTTCTGTTAATTCATCTCACAGAGTTACATCTTTCCCTTCAAGAAGCCTTTCGCTAAGGCTGTTCTTGTGGAATTGGCAAAATGATATTTGGAGGCCCATAGTGGGCTATGGTGAAAAAGGAAATATCTTCCGTTCAAAACTGGAAAGAAGCTTTCTGAGAAACTGCTCTGTGTTCTGTTAATTCATCTCACAGAGTTACATCTCTCCCTTCAAGAAGCCTTTCGCTAAGGCTGTTCTTTTGGAATTGGCACAGTTATATTTGGAACCCCATAGAGGGCTACGCTGAAAAAGGAAATATCTTCCGTTCAAAACTGGAAAGAAGCTTTCTGAGAAACTGCTCTGTGTTCTGTTAATTCACCTCACAGAGTTACATCTTTCCCGTCAAGAAGCCTTTCGCTAAGGCTGTTCTTGTGGAATTCGCAAAGTGATATTTGGAAGCCCATAGAGGGCTATGGTGAAAAAGGAAATATCTTCCGTTCAAAACTGGAAAGAAGCTTTCTGAGAAACTGCTCTGTGTTCTGTTAATTCATCTCACAGAGTTACATCTTTCTCTTCAAGAAGCCTTTCGCTAAGGCTGTTCTTGTGGAATTGGCAAAGGGATATTTGGAAGCCCATAGAGTGCTATTCTGAAAAAGGAAATATCTTCCGTTCAAAACTGGAAAGAAGCTTTCTGAGAAACTGCTCTGTGTTCTGTTAATTCATCTCACAGAGTTACATCTTTCCCTTCAAGAAGCCTTTCGCTAACGCTGTTCTTGTGGAATTGGCAAAGGGATATTTGGAAGCCCATAGAGGGCTATGGTGATAAAGGAAATATCCTCCGTTCAAAACTGGAAAGAAGCTTTCTGAGAAACTGCTCTGTGTTCTGTTAATTCATCTCACAGAGTTACATCTTTCCCTTCAAGAAGCCTTTCGCTAAGGCGGTTCTTGTGGAATTGGCAAAGGGATATTTGGAAGCCCATAGAGGGCTACGGTGAAAAAGGAAATATCATCCGTTCAAAACTGGAAAGAAGCTTTCTGAGAAACTGCTCTGTGTTGTTTTAATTCATCTCGCAGAGTTACATCTTTCCCTTCAAGAAGCCTTTGGCTAAGGCTGTTCTTGTGGAATTGGCAAAGGGATATTTGGAAGCCCATAGAGTTCTAAGGTGAAAAAGGAAATATCTTCTGTTCAAAACTGGAAAGAAACTTTCTGAAAAACTGCTCTGTGTTCTGTTAATTCATCTCACACAGTTACATATTTCCCTTCACGAAGCCTTTCGCTAAGGCTGTTCTTGTGGAATTGGCAAGGGGACATTTGGAAGCCCATAGAGGGCTACGGTGAAAAAGGAAATATCTTCCGTTCAAAACTGGAAAGAAGCATTCTGAGAGACTGCTCTGTGTTCTGTTAATTCATCTCACAGAGTTACATCTTTCTCTTCAAGAAGCCTTTCGCTAAGGCTGTTCTTGTGGAATTGGCAAAATGATATTTGGAAGCCCATAGAGGGCTACGGTGAAAAAGGAAATATCTTCCGTTCAAAACTGGAAAGAAGGTTTCTGAGAAACTACTCTGTTTTCTGTTAATTCATCTCACAGGGTTACATCTTTCCCTTCAAGAAGTCTTTCGCTAAGGTGTTCTTGTGGAATTGGCAAAGGGATATTTTTAACCCCATAGAGGGCTATGGTGAAAAAAAAAATAGCTTCCGTTCAAAACAGGAAAGAAGCTTTCTGAGAGACTGCTCTGTGTTCTGTTAATTCATCTCACAGAGTTACATCTTTCCCTTCAAGAAGCCTTTCGCTAAGGCTGTTCTTGTGGAATTGGCAAAGTGATATTTGGAAGCCCATAGAGGGCTATGGTGAAAAAGGAAATATCTTCCGTTCATAACTGGAAAGAAGCTTTCTGAGAAACTGCTCTGTGTTCTGTTAATTCCTCTCACAGAGTTATATCTTTCCCTTCAAGAAGGCTTTCGCTAAGGCTGTTCTTGTGGAATTGGCAAAGGGATATTTGGAAGCCCATAGAGTGCTATTCTGAAAAAGGAAATATCTTCCGTTCAAAACTGGAAAGAAGCTTTCTGAGAAACTGCTCTGTGTTCTGTTAATTCATCTCACAGAGTTACATCTTTCCCTTCAAGAAGCCTTTCGCTAAGGCTGTTCTTGTGGAATTGGCAAAGGGATATTTGGAAGCCCATAGAGGGCTATGGTGAAAAAGGAAATATCCTCCGTTCAAAACTGGAAAGAAGCTTTCTGAGAAACTGCTCTGTGTTCTGTTAATTCATCTCACAGAGTTACATCTTTCCCTTTAAGAAGCCTTTCGCTAAGGCGGTTCTTATGGAATTGGCAAAGGGATATTTAGAAGCCCATAGAGGGCTACGGTGAAAAAGGAAATATCTTCCGTTCAAAACTGGAAAGAAGCTTTCTGAGAAACTGCTCTGTGTTGTTTTAATTCATCTCGCAGAGTTACTTCTTTCCCTTCACGAAGCCTTTCGCTAAGGCTGTTCTTGTGGAATTGGCAAAGGGATATTTGGAAGCCCATAGAGGGCTACGGTGAAAAAGGAAATATCTTCCGTTCAAAACTGGAAAGAAGCTTTCTGAGAAACTGCTGTGTGTTCTGTTAATTCATCTCACAGAGTTACATCTTTCCCTTCAAAAAGCCTTTTGCTAAGGCTATTCTTGTGGAATTGGCAAAGGCATATATGGAACCCATAGAGGGCTATGGTGAAAAAGGAAATATCTTCCGTTGAAAACTGGAAAGAAGCTTTGTGAGAAACTGCTCTGTGTTCTGTAAATTCATCTCACAGAGTTACATCTTTCCCTTCACGAAGCCTTTCGCTAGGGCTGTTCTTGTGGAATTGGCAAAGGGATATTTGGAAGCCCGTAGAGGACTAAGGTGAAAAAGGAAATATCTTCCGTTCAAAACTGGAAAGAAGCTTTCTGAGAAACTGCTCTGTGTTCTGTTAATTCATCTCACAGAGTTACATTTTTCCCTTCAAGAAGGCTTTCGCTAAGGCTGTTCTTGTGGAATTGGCAAAGGGATATTTGGAAGCCCATAGAGGGCTATTCTGAAAAAGGAAATATCTTCCGTTCAAAACTGGAAAGAAGATTTCTGAGAAACTGCTCTGTGTTCTGTTAATTCATCTCACAGAGATACATCTTTCCCTTCAAGAAGCCTTTCGCTAAGGCTGTTCTTGTGGAATTGGCTAGGGATATTTGGAAGCCCATATAGGGCTACCTTGAAAAAGGAAATATCTTCCGTTCAAAACTGGAAAGAAGCTTTCTGAGAAACTCCTCTGTGTTCTGTTAATTCATCTCACAGAGTTACATCTTTCCCTTCACGAAGCCTTTCGCTAAGGCTGTTCTTGTGGAATTGGCAAAGGGATATTTGGAAGCCCATAGAGGTCTAAGGTGAAAAAGGAAATATCTTCCGTTCAAAACTGGAAAGAAGCTTTCTGAGAAACTGCTCTGTGTTCTGTTAATTCATCTCACAGAGTTACATCTTTCCCTTCAAGAAGGCTTTCGCTAAGGCTGTTCTTGTGGAATTGGCAAAGGGATATTTGGAAGCCCATAGAGGCCTATTCTGAAAAAGGAAATATCTTCCGTTCAAAACTGGAAAGAAGCTTTCTGAGAAACTGCTCTGTGTTCTGTTAATTCATCTCACAGTGTTACATCTTTCCCTTCAAGAAGCCTTTCGCTAACGCTGTTCTTGTGGAATTGGCAAAGGGATATTTGGAAGCACTTAGAGGGCTATGGTGAAAAAGGAAATATCCTCCGTTCAAAACTGGAAAGAAGCTTTCTGAGAAACTGCTCTGTGTTCTGTTAATTCATCTGACAGAGTTACATCTTTCTCT
Source organism: Chlorocebus sabaeus (assembly GCF_047675955.1). NCBI lineage: Eukaryota > Metazoa > Chordata > Mammalia > Primates > Cercopithecidae > Chlorocebus > Chlorocebus sabaeus. The sequence continues at coordinate 40,843,651 of NC_132908.1, forward strand.
TCAAAAAGCCTTTCGCTAAGGCTATTCTTGTGGAATTTGCAAAGGGATATATGGAACCCATAGAGGGCTATGGTGAAAAAGGAAATATCTTCCGTTGAAAACTGGAAAGAATCTTTCTGAGAAACTGCTCTGTGTTCTGTTAATTCATCTCACAGAGTTACATCTTTCTCTTCAAGAAGCCTTTCGCTAAGGCTGTTCTTGTGGAATTGGCAAAGGGATATTTGGAAGCCCATAGTGGGCTATGGTGAAAAAGGAAATATCTTCCTTTCAAAACTGGAAAGAAGCATTCTGAGAAACTGCTCTGTGTTCTGTTAATTCATCTCACAGAGTTACATCTTTCTCTTCAAGAAGCCTTTCGCTAAGGCTGTTCTTGTGGAATTGGCAAAATCATATTTGGAAGCCCATAGAGGGCTACGGTGAAAAAGGAAATATCTTCCGTTCAAAACTGGAAAGAAGCTTTCTGAGAAACTACTCTGTTTTCTGTTAATTCATCTCACAGGGTTACATCTTTCCCTTCAAGAAGCCTTTCGCTAAGGCTGTTCTTGTGGAATTGGCAAAGGGATATTTGTAACTCCATAGAGGGCTATGGTGAAAAAAAAAAATAGCTTCCGTTCAAAACAGGAAAGAAGCTTTCTGAGAGACTGCTCTGTGTTCTGTTAATTCATCTCACAGAGTTACATCTTTCCCTTCAAGAAGGCTTTCGCTAAGGCTGTTCTTGTGGAATTGGCAAAGTGATATTTGGAAGCCCATAGAGGGCTATGGTGAAAAAGGAAATATCTTCCGTTCATAACTGGAAAGAAGCTTTCTGAGAAACTGCTCTGTGTTCTGTTAATTCCTCTCACAGAGTTTTATCTTTCCCTTCAAGAAGGCTTTCGCTAAGGCTGTTCTTGTGGAATTGGCAAAGGGATATTTGGAAGCCCATAGAGTGCTATTCTGAAAAAGGAAATATCTTCCGTTCAAAACTGGAAAGAAGCTTTCTGAGAAACTGCTCTGTGTTCTGTTTATTCATCTCACAGAGTTACATCTTTACCTTCAAGAAGCCTTTCGCTAAGGCTGTTCTTGTGGAATTGGCAAAGGGATATTTGGAAGCCCATAGAGGGGTATGGTGAAAAAGGAAATATCCTCCGTTCAAAACTGGAAAGAAGCTTTCTGAGAAACTGCTCTGTGTTCTGTTAATTCATCTCACAGAGTTACATCTTTCCCTTCAAGAAGCCTTTCGCTAAGGCGGTTCTTATGGAATTGGCAAAGGGATATTTAGAAGCCCATAGAGGGCTACGGTGAAAAAGGAAATATCTTCCGTTCAAAACTGGAAAGAAGCTTTCTGAGAAACCGCTCTGTGTTGTTTTAATTCATCTCGCAGAGTTACTTCTTTCCCTTCACGAAGCCTTTCGCTAAGGCTGTTCTTGTGGAATTGGCAAAGGGATATTTGGAAGCCCATAGAGGGCTACGGTGAAAAAGGAAATATCTTCCGTTCAAAACTGGAAAGAAGCTTTCTGAGAAACTGCTGTGTGTTCTGTTAATTCATCTCACAGAGTTACATCTTTCCCTTCAAAAAGCCTTTCGCTAAGGCTATTCTTGTGGAATTGGCAAAGGCATATATGGAACCCATAGAGGGCTATGGTGAAAAAGGAAATATCTTCCGTTGAAAACTGGAAAGAAGCTTTGTGAGAAACTGCTCTGTGTTCTGTTAATTCATCTCACAGAGTTACATCTTTCCCTTCACGAAGCCTTTCTCTAAGGCTGTTCTTGTGGAATTGGCAAAGGGATATTTGGAAGCCCATAGAGGACTAAGGTGAAAAAGGAAATATCTTCCGTTCAAAACTGGAAAGAAGCTTTCTGAGAAACTGCTCTGTGTTCTGTTAATTCATCTCACAGAGTTACATCTTTCTCTTCAAGAAGCCTTTCGCTAAGGCTGTTCTTGTGGAATTGGCAAAGGGATATTTGGAAGCCCATAGAGGGCTATGGTGAAAAAGGAAATATCTTCCGTTCAAAACTGGAAAGAAGCTTTCTGAGATACTGCTCTGTGTTCTGTTAATTCATCTCACAGAGTTACATCTTTCCCTTCAAGAAGCCTTTCGCTAAGGCTGTTCTTGTGGAATTGGCAAAGTGATATTTGGAAGCCCATAGAGGGCTATGGTGAAAAAGGAAATATCTTCCCTTCAAAACTGGAAAGAAGCATTCTGAGAAACTGCTCTGTGTTCTGTTAATTCATCTCACAGAGTTACATCTTTCTCTTCAAGAAGCCTTTCGCTAAGGCTGTTCTTGTGGAATTGGCAAAATGATATTTGGAAGCCCATAGTGGGCTACGGTGAAAAACGAAATATCTTCCGTTCAAAACTGGAAAGAAGCTTTCTGAGAAACTGCTCTGTGTTCTGTTAATTCATCTCACAGAGGTACATCTTTCCCTTCAAGAAGCCTTTCGCTATGGCTGTTCTTGTGGAATTGGCAAAGGGATATTTGTAACCCCATAGAGGGCTATGGTGAAAAAAAAAAATAGCTTCCGTTCAAAACAGGAAAGAAGCTTTCTGAGATACTGCTCTGTGTTCTGTTAATTCATTTCACAGAGTTACATCTTTCCCTTTAAGAAGCGTTTCGCTAAGGCTGTTCTTGTGGAATTGGCAAAGTGATATTTGGAAGCCCATAGAGGGCTATGGTGAAAAAGGAAATATCTTCCGTTCATAACTGGAAAGAAGCTTTCTGAGAAACTGCTCTGTGTTCTGTTAATTCATCTCACAGAGTTACATCTTTCCCTTCAAGAAGGCTTTCGCTAAGGCTGTTCTTGTGGAATTGGCAAAGGGATATTTGGAAGCCCATAGAGGGCTATTCTGAAAAAGGAAATATCTTCCGTTCAAAACTGGAAAGAAGATTTCTGAGAAACTGCTCTGTGTTCTGTTAATTCATCTCACAGAGTTACATCTTTCCCTTCAAGAAGCCTTTCGCTAACGCTGTTCTTGTGGAATTGGCATAGGGATATTTGGAAGCCCATATAGGGCTACGGTGAAAAAGGAAATATCTTCCGTTCAAAACTGGAAAGAAGCTTTCTGAGAAACTCCTCTGTGTTCTGTTAATTCATCTCACAGAGTTACATCCTTCCCTTCACGAAGCCTTTCGCTAAGGTTGTTCTTGTGGAATTGGCAAAGGGATATTTGGAAGCCCATAGAGGTCTAAGGTGAAAAAGGAAATATCTTCCGTTCAAAACTGGAAAGAAGCTTTCTGAGAAACTGCTCTGTGTTCTGTTAATTCATCTCACAGAGTTACATCTCTCCCTTCAAGAAGCCTTTCGCTAAGGCTGTTCTTTTGGAATTGGCACAGTTATATTTGGAACCCCATAGAGGGCTATGGTGAAAAAGGAAATATCTTCCGTTGAAAACTGGAAAGAAGCTTTCTGAGAAACTGCTCTGTGTTCTGTTAATTCATCTCACAGAGTTACATCTTTCTCTTCAAGAAGCCTTTCGCTAAGGCTGTTCTTGTGGAATTGGCAAAGGGATATTTGGAAGCCCATAGAGGGCTATGGTGAAAAAGGAAATATCTTCCGTTCAAAACTGGAAAGAAGCTTTCTGAGAAACTGCTCTGTGTTCTGTTAATTCATCTCACAGTGTTACATCTTTCCCTTCAAGAAGACTTTCGCTAAGGCTGTTCTTGTGGAATTGGCAAAGGGATATTTGGAAGCCCATACAAGGCTATGGTGAAAAAGGAAATATCTTCCGTTCAAAACTGGAAAGAAGCTTTCTGAGAAACTGCTCTGTGTTCTGTTAATTCATCTCACAGAGTTACATCTTTCCCTTCAAGAAGCCTTTCGCTAAGGCTGTTCTTGTGGAATTGGCAAAATGATATTTGGAGGCCCATAGTGGGCTATGGTGAAAAAGGAAATATCTTCCGTTCAAAACTGGAAAGAAGCTTTCTGAGAAACTGCTCTGTGTTCTGTTAATTCATCTCACAGAGTTACATCTCTCCCTTCAAGAAGCCTTTCGCTAAGGCTGTTCTTTTGGAATTGGCACAGTTATATTTGGAACCCCATAGAGGGCGACGCTGAAAAAGGAAATATCTTCCGTTCAAAACTGGAAAGAAGCTTTCTGAGAAACTGCTCTGTGTTCTGTTAATTCACCTCACAGAGTTACATCTTTCCCTTCAAGAAGCCTTTCGCTAAGGCTGTTCTTGTGGAATTCGCAAAGTGATATTTGGAAGCCCATAGAGGGCTATGGTGAAAAAGGAAATATCTTCCGTTCATAACTGGAAAGAAGCTTTCTGAGAAACTGCTCTGTGTTCTGTTAATTCATCTCACAGAGTTACATCTTTCTCTTCAAGAAGCCTTTCGCTAAGGCTGTTCTTGTGGAATTGGCAAAATGATATTTGGAAGCCCATAGTGGGCTACGGTGAAAAAGGAAATATCTTCCGTTCAAAACTGGAAAGAAGCTTTCTGAGAAACTGCTCTGTGTTCTGTTAATTCATCTCACAGAGTTACATCTTTCCCTTCAAGAAGCCTTTCGCTATGGCTGTTCTTGTGGAATTGGCAAAGGGATATTTGTAACCCCATAGAGGGCTATGGTGAAAAAAAAAAATAGCTTCCGTTCAAAACAGGAAAGAAGCTTTCTGAGAAACTGCTCTGTGTTCTGTTAATTCATTTCACAGAGTTACATCTTTCCCTTCAAGAAGCCTTTCGCTAAGGTTGTTCTTGTGGAATTGGCAAAGTGATATTTGGAAGCCCATAGAGGGCTATGGTGAAAAAGGAAATATCTTCCGTTCATAACTGGAAAGAAGCTTTCTGAGAAACTGCTCTGTGTTCTGTTAATTCATCTCACAGAGTTACATCTTTCCCTTCAAGAAGGCTTTCGCTAAGGCTGTTCTTGTGGAATTGGCAAAGGGATATTTGGAAGCCCATAGAGGGCTATTCTGAAAAAGGAAATATCTTCCGTTCAAAACTGGAAAGAAGATTTCTGAGAAACTGCTCTGTGTTCTGTTAATTCATCTCACAGAGTTACATCTTTCCCTTCAAGAAGCCTTTCGCTAACGCTGTTCTTGTGGAATTGGCATAGGGATATTTGGAAGCCCATATAGGGCTACGGTGAAAAAGGAAATATCTTCCATTCAAAACTGGAAAGAAGCTTTCTGAGAAACTCCTCTGTGTTCTGTTAATTCATCTCACAGAGTTACATCTTTCCCTTCACGAAGCCTTTCGCTAAGGCTGTTCTTGTGGAATTGGCAAAGGGATATTTGGAAGCCCATAGAGGTCTAAGGTGAAAAACGAAATATCTTCCGTTCAAAACTGGAAAGAAGCTTTCTGAGAAACTGCTCTGTGTTCTGTTAATTCATCACACAGAGTTACATCTCTCCCTTCAAGAAGCCTTTCGCTAAGGCTGTTCTTTTGGAATTGGCACAGTTATATTTGGAACCCCATAGAGGGCTATGGTGAAAAAGGAAATATCTTCCGTTGAAAACTGGAAAGAAGCTTTCTGAGAAACTGCTCTGTGTTCTGTTAATTCATCTCACAGAGTTACATCTTTCTCTTCAAGAAGCCTTTCGCTAAGGCTGTTCTTGTGGAATTGGCAAAGGGATATTTGGAAGCCCATAGAGGGCTATGGTGAAAAAGGAAATATCTTCCGTTCAAAACTGGAAAGAAGCTTTCTGAGAAACTGCTCTGTGTTCTGTTAATTCATCTCACAGTGTTACATCTTTCCCTTCAAGAAGACTTTCGCTAAGGCTGTTCTTGTGGAATTGGCAAAGGGATATTTGGAAGCCCATACAAGGCTATGGTGAAAAAGGAAATATCTTCCGTTCAAAACTGGAAAGAAGCTTTCTGAGAAACTGCTCTGTGTTCTGTTAATTCATCTCACAGAGTTACATCTTTCCCTTCAAGAAGCCTTTCGCTAAGGCTGTTCTTGTGGAATTGGCAAAATGATATTTGGAGGCCCATAGTGGGCTATGGTGAAAAAGGAAATATCTTCCGTTCAAAACTGGAAAGAAGCTTTCTGAGAAACTGCTCTGTGTTCTGTTAATTCATCTCACAGAGTTACATCTCTCCCTTCAAGAAGCCTTTCGCTAAGGCTGTTCTTTTGGAATTGGCACAGTTATATTTGGAACCCCATAGAGGGCTACGCTGAAAAAGGAAATATCTTCCGTTCAAAACTGGAAAGAAGCTTTCTGAGAAACTGCTCTGTGTTCTGTTAATTCACCTCACAGAGTTACATCTTTCCCTTCAAGAAGCCTTTCGCTAAGGCTGTTCTTGTGGAATTCGCAAAGTGATATTTGGAAGCCCATAGAGGGCTATGGTGAAAAAGGAAATATCTTCCGTTCATAACTGGAAAGAAGCTTTCTGAGAAACTGCTCTGTGTTCTGTTAATTCATCTCACAGAGTTACATCTTTCCCTTCAAGAAGGCTTTCGCTAAGGCTGTTCTTGTGGAATTGGCAAAGGGATATTTGGAAGCCCATAGAGTGCTATTCTGAAAAAGGAAATATCTTCCGTTCAAAACTGGAAAGAAGCTTTCTGAGAAACTGCTCTGTGTTCTGTTAATTCATCTCACAGAGTTACATCTTTCCCTTCAAGAAGCCTTTCGCTAACGCTGTTCTTGTGGAATTGGCAAAGGGATATTTGGAAGCCCATAGAGGGCTATGGTGAAAAAGGAAATATCCTCCGTTCAAAACTGGAAAGAAGCTTTCTGAGAAACTGCTCTGTGTTCTGTTAATTCATCTCACAGAGTTACATCTTTCCCTTCAAGAAACCTTTCCCTAAGGCGGTTCTTGTGGAATTGGCAAAGGGATATTTGGAAGCCCATAGAGGGCTACGGTGGAAAAGGAAATATCTTCCGTTCAAAACTGGAAAGAAGCTTTCTGAGAAACTGCTCTGAGTTGTTTTAATTCATCTCGCAGAGTTACATCTTTCCCTTTAAGAAGCCTTTGGCTAAGGCTGTTCTTGTGGAATTGGCAAAGGGATATTTGGAAGCCCATAGAGGTATAAGGTGAAAAAGGAAATATCTTCTGTTCAAAACTGGAAAGAAACTTTCTGAAAAACTGCTCTGTGTTCTGTTAATTCATCTCACACAGTTACATATTTCCCTTCACGAAGCCTTTCGCTAAGGCTGTTCTTGTGGAATTGGCAAGGGGACATTTGGAAGCCCATAGAGGGCTACGGTGAAAAAGGAAATATCTTCCGTTCAAAACTTGAAAGAAGCTTTCTGAGAAACTGCTCTGTGTTCTGTTAATTCATCTCACACAATTACATCTTTCCCTTCAAGAAGCCTTTCGCTAAGGCTGTTTTTGCGGAATTGGCAAAGGGATATTTGGAAGCCCATAGAGGACAAAGGTGAAAAAGGAAATATCTTCCGTTCAAAACTGGAAAGAAGCTTTCTGAGAAACTCCTCTGTGTTCTGTTAATTCATCTCACAGTGTTACATCTTTCCCTTCAAGAAGCCTTTGGCTAACGCTGTTCTTGTGGAATTGGCAAAGGGATATTTGGAAGCACTTAGAGGGCTATTGTGAAAAAGGAAATATCCTCCGTTCAAAACTGGAAAGAAGCTTTCTGAGAAACTGCTCTGTGTTCTGTTAATTCATCTCACAGAGTTACATCTTTCCCTTCAAAAAGCCTTTCGCTAAGGCTATTCTTGTGGAATTTGCAAAGGGATATATGGAACCCATAGAGGGCTATGGTGAAAAAGGAAATATCTTCCGTTGAAAACTGGAAAGAATCTTTCTGAGAAACTGCTCTGTGTTCTGTTAATTCATCTCACAGAGTTACATCTTTCTCTTCAAGAAGCCTTTCGCTAAGGCTGTTCTTGTGGAATTGGCAAAGGGATATTTGGAAGCCCATAGAGGGCTATGGTGAAAAAGGAAATATCTTCCTTTCAAAACTGGAAAGAAGCATTCTGAGAAACTGCTCTGTGTTCTGTTAATTCATCTCACAGAGTTACATCTTACTCTTCAAGAAGCCTTTCGCTAAGGCTGTTCTTGTGGAATTGGCAAAATCATATTTGGAAGCCCATAGAGGGCTACGGTGAAAAAGGAAATATCTTCCGTTCAAAACTGGAAAGAAGCTTTCTGAGAAACTACTCTGTTTTCTGTTAATTCATCTCACAGGGTTACATCTTTCCCTTCAAGAAGTCTTTCGCTAAGGCTGTTCTTGTGGAATTGGCAAAGGGATATTTGTAACCCCATAGAGGGCTATGGTGAAAAAAAAAATAGCTTCCGTTCAAAACAGGAAAGAAGCTTTCTGAGAGACTGCTCTGTGTTCTGTTAATTCATCTCACAGAGTTACATCTTTCCCTTCAAGAAGCCTTTCGCTAAGGCTGTTCTTGTGGAATTGGCAAAGTGATATTTGGAAGCCCATAGAGGGCTATGGTGAAAAAGGAAATATCTTCCGTTCATAACTGGAAAGAAGCTTTCTGAGAAACTGCTCTGTGTTCTGTTAATTCCTCTCACGGAGTTTTATCTTTCCCTTCAAGAAGGCTTTCGCTAAGGCTGTTCTTGTGGAATTGGCAAAGGGATATTTGGAAGCCCATAGAGTGCTATTCTGAAAAAGGAAATATCTTCCGTTCAAAACTGGAAAGAAGCTTTCTGAGGAACTGCTCTGTGTTCTGTTAATTCATCTCACAGAGTTACATCTTTCCCTTCAAGAAGCCTTTCGCTAAGGCTGTTCTTGTGGAATTGGCAAAGGGATATTTGGAAGCCCATAGAGGGGTATGGTGAAAAAGAAAATATCCTCCGTTCAAAACTGGAAAGAAGCTTTCTGAGAAACTGCTCTGTGTTCTGTTAATTCATCTCACAGAGTTACATCTTTCCCTTCAAGAAGCCTTTCGCTAAGGCGGTTCTTATGGAATTGGCAAAGGGATATTTAGAAGCCCATAGAGGGCTACGGTGAAAAAGGAAATATCTTCCGTTCAAAACTGGAAAGAAGCTTTCTGAGAAACTGCTCTGTGTTGTTTTAATTCATCTCGCAGAGTTACTTCTTTCCCTTCACGAAGCCTTTCGCTAAGGCTGTTCTTGTGGAAGTGGCAAAGGGATATTTGGAAGCCCATAGAGGGCTACGGTGAAAAAGGAAATATCTTCCGTTCAAAACTGGAAAGAAGCTTTCTGAGAAACTGCTGTGTGTTCTGTTTATTCATCTCACAGAGTTACATCTTTCCCTTCAAAAAGCCTTTCGCTAAGGCTATTCTTGTGGAATTGGCAAAGGCATATATGGAACCCATAGAGGGCTATGGTGAAAAAGGAAATATCTTCCGTTGAAAACTGGAAAGAAGCTTTGTGAGAAACTGCTCTGTGTTCTGTTAATTCATCTCACAGAGTTACATCTTTCCCTTCACGAAGCCTTTCTCTAAGGCTGTTCTTGTGGAATTGGCAAAGGGATATTTGGAAGCCCATAGAGGACTAAGGTGAAAAAGGAAATATCTTCCGTTCAAAACTGGAAAGAAGCTTTCTGAGAAACTGCTCTCTGTTCTGTTAATTCATCTCACAGAGTTACATCTTTCTCTTCAAGAAGCCTTTCACTAAGGCTGTTCTTGTGGAATTGGCAAAGGGATATTTGGAAGCCCATAGAGGGCTATGGTGAAAAAGGAAATATCTTCCGTTCAAAACTGGAAAGAAGCTTTCTGAGATACTGCTCTGTGTTCTGTTAATTCATCTCACAGAGTTACATCTTTCCCTTCAAGAAGCCTTTCGCTAAGGCTGTTCTTGTGGAATTGGCAAAGTGATATTTGGAAGCCCATAGAGGGCTATGGTGAAAAAGGAAATATCTTCCGTTCAAAACTGGAAAGAAGCATTCTGAGAAACTGCTCTGTGTTCTGTTAATTCATCTCACAGAGTTACATCTTTCTCTTCAAGAAGCCTTTCGCTAAGGCTGTTCTTGTGGAATTGGCAAAATGATATTTGGAAGCCCATAGTGGGCTACGGTGAAAAAGGAAATATCTTCCGTTCAAAACTGGAAAGAAGCTTTCTGAGAAACTGCTCTGTGTTCTGTTAATTCATCTCACAGAGTTACATCTTTCCCTTCAAGAAGCCTTTCGCTATGGCTGTTCTTGTGGAATTGGCAAAGGGATATTTGTAACCCCATAGAGGGCTATGGTGAAAAAAAAAAATAGCTTCCGTTCAAAACAGGAAAGAAGCTTTCTGAGAAACTGCTCTGTGTTCTGTTAATTCATTTCACAGAGTTACATCTTTCCCTTCAAGAAGCCTTTCGCTAAGGCTGTTCTTGTGGAATTGGCAAAGTGATATTTGGAAGCCCATAGAGGGCTAAGGTGAAAAAGGAAATATCTTCCGTTCATAACTGGAAAGAAGCTTTCTGAGAAACTGCTCTGTGTTCTGTTAATTCATCTCACAGAGTTACATCTTTTCCTTCAAGAAGGCTTTCGCTAAGGCTGTTCTTGTGGAATTGGCAAAGGGATATTTGGAAGCCCATAGAGGGCTATTCTGAAAAAGGAAATATCTTCCGTTCAAAACTGGAAAGAAGATTTCTGAGAAACTGCTCTGTGTTCTGTTAATTCATCTCACAGAGATATATCTTTCCCTTCAAGAAGCCTTTCGCTAAGGCTGTTCTTGTGGAATTGGCATAGGGATATTTGGAAGCCCATATAGGGCTACGATGAAAAAGGAAATATCTTCCGTTCAAAACTGGAAAGAAGCTTTCTGAGAAACTCCTCTGTGTTCTGTTAATTCATCTCACAGAGTTACATCATTCCCTTCACGAAGCCTTTCGCTAAGGCTGTTCTTGTGGAATTGGCAAAGGGATATTTGGAAGCCCATAGAGGTCTAAGGTGAAAAAGGAAATATCTTCCGTTCAAAACTGGAAAGAAGCTTTCTGAGAAACTGCTCTGTGTTCTGTTAATTCATCTCACAGAGTTACATCTTTCCCTTCAAGAAGGCTTTCGCTAAGGCTGTTCTTGTGGAATTGGCAAAGGGATATTTGGAAGCCCATAGAGGGCTATTCTGAAAAAGGAAATATCTTCCGTTCAAAACTGGAAAGAAGCTTTCTGAGAAACTCCTCTGTGTTCTGTTAATTCATCTCACAGAGTTACATCTTTCCCTTCAAGAAGCCTTTCGCTAAGGCGGTTCTTGTGGAATTGGCAAAGGGATATTTGGAAACCTATTGAGGGCTACGGTGAAAAAGGAATTATCTTCCGTTCAAAACTGGAAAGAAGCTTTCTGAGAAACTGCTCTGTGTTGTTTTAATTCATCTCGCAGAGTTACATCTTTCCCTTCAAGAAGCCTTTCGCTAAGGCTGTTCTTGTGGAATTGGCAAAGGGATATTTGGAAGCCCATAGAGGGCTAAGGTGAAAAAGTAAATATCTTCCGTTCAAAACTGGAAAGAAGCTTTCTGAAAATCTGTTCTGTGTTCTGTTAATTCATCTCACAGAGTTACATCTTTCCCTTCACGAAGCCTTTCGCTAAGGCTGTTCTTGTGGAATTGGCAAAGGGACATTTGGAAGCCCATAGAGGGCTACGGTGAAAAAGGAAATATCTTCCGTTCAAAACTGGAAAGAAGCTTTCTGAGAAACTGCTCTGTGTTCTGTTAATTCATCTCACAGAGTTACATCTTTCCCTTCAAGAAGCCTTTCGCTAAGGCTGTTCTTGTGGAATTGGCAAAGGGATATTTGGAAGCCCATAGAGGACTATGGTGAAAAAGGAAATATCTTCCGTTCAAAACTCGAAAGAAGCTTTCTGTGAAACTGCTCTGTGTTCTGTTAATTCATCTCACAGAGTTACATCTTTCTCTTCAAGAAGCCTTTCGCTAAGGCTGTTCTTGTGGAATTGGCAAAATGATATTTGGAAGCCCATAGTGGGCTACGGTGAAAAAGGAAATATCTTCCGTTCAAAAGTGGAAAGAAGCTTTCTGAGAAACTGCTCTGTTTTCTGTTATTTCATCTCACAGAGTTACATCTTTCCCTTCAAGAAGCCTTTCGCTAAGGCTGTTCTTGTGGAATTGGCAAAGGGATATTTGTAACCCCATAGAGGGCTATGGTGAAAAAAAAAATAGCTTCCGTTCAAAACAGGAAAGAAGCTTTCTGAGAAACTGCTCTGTGTTCTGTTAATTCATTTCACAGACTTACATCTTTTCCTTCAAGAAGCCTTTCGCTAAGGCTGTTCTTGTGGAATTGGCAAAGTGATATTTGGAAGCCCATAGAGGGCTATGGTGAAAAAGGAAATATCTTCCGTTCATAACTGGAAAGAAGCTTTCTGAGAAACTGCTCTGTGTTCTGTTAATTCATCTCACAGAGTTACATCTTTCCCTTCAAGAAGGCTTTCGCTAAGGCTGTTCTTGTGGAATTGGCAAAGGGATATTTGGAAGCCCATAGAGGGCTATTCTGAAAAAGGAAATATCTTCCGTTCAAAACTGGAAAGAAGATTTCTGAGAAACTGCTCTGTGTTCTGTTAATTCATCTCACAGAGTTACATCTTTCCCTTCAAGAAGCCTTTCGCTAAGGCTGTTCTTGTGGAATTGGCATAGGGATATTTGGAAGCCCATATAGGGCTACGGTGAAAAAGGAAATATCTTCCGTTCAAAACTGGAAAGAAGCTTTCTGAGAAACTGCTCTGTGTTCTGTTAATTCATCTCACAGAGTTACATCTTTCCCTTCACGAAGCCTTTCGCTAAGGCTGTTCTTGTGGAATTGGCAAAGGGATATTTGGAAGCCCATAGAGGTCTAAGGTGAAAAAGGAAATATCTTCCGTTCAAAACTGGAAAGAAGCTTTCTGAGAAACTGCTCTGTGTTCTGTTAATTCATCTCACAGAGTTACATCTCTCCCTTCAAGAAGCCTTTCGCTAAGGCTGTTCTTTTGGAATTGGCACAGTTATATTTGGAACCCCATAGAGGGCTATGGTGAAAAATTAAATATCTTCCGTTGAAAACTGGAAAGAAGCTTTCTGAGAAACTGCTCTGTGTTCTGTTAATTCATCTCACAGAGTTACATCTTTCTCTTCAAGAAGCCTTTCGCTAAGGCTGTTCTTGTGGAATTGGCAAAGGGATATTTGGAAGCCCATAGAGGGCTATGGTGAAAAAGGAAATATCTTCCGTTCAAAACTGGAAAGAAGCTTTCTGAGAAACTGCTCTGTGTTCTGTTAATTCATCTCACAGTGTTACATCTTTCCCTTCAAGAAGACTTTCGCTAAGGCTGTTCTTGTGGAATTGGCAAAGGGATATTTGGAAGCCCATACAGGGCTATGGTGAAAAAGGAAATATCTTCCGTTCAAAACTGGAAAGAAGCTTTCTGAGAAACTGCTCTGTGTTCTGTTAATTCATCTCACAGAGTTACATCTTTCCCTTCAAGAAGCCGTTCGCTAAGGCTGTTCTTGTGGAATTCGCAAAATGATATATGGAGGCCCATAGAGGGCTATGGTGAAAAAGGAAATATCTTCCGTTCAAAACTGGAAAGAAGCTTTCTGAGAAACTGCTCTGTGTTCTGTTAATTCATCTCACAGAGTTACATCTCTCCCTTCAAGAAGCCTTTCGCTAAGGCTGTTCTTTTGGAATTGGCACAGTTATATTTGGAACCCCATAGAGTTCTACGCTGAAAAAGGAAATATCTTCCGTTCATAACTGGAAAGAAGCTTTCTGAGAAACTGCTCTGTGTTCTGTTAATTCATCTCACAGAGTTACATCTTTCCCTTCAAGAAGGGTTTCGCTAAGGCTGTTCTTGTGGAATTGGCAAAGGGATATTTGGAAGCCCATAGAGTGCTATTCTGAAAAAGGAAATATCTTCCGTTCAAAACTGGAAAGAAGCTTTCTGAGAAACTGCTCTGTGTTCTGTTAATTCATCTCACAGAGTTACATCTTTCCCTTCAAGAAGCCTTTCGCTAACGCTGTTCTTGTGGAATTGGCAAAGGGATATTTGGAAGCCCATAGAGGGCTATGGTGAAAAAGGAAATATCCTCCGTTCAAAACTGGAAAGAAGCTTTCTGAGAAACTGCTCTGTGTTCTGTTAATTCATCTCACAGAGTTACATCTTTCCCTTCAAGAAGCCTTTCGCTAAGGCTGTTCTTGTGGAATTGGCAAAGGGATATTTGGAAGCCCATAGAGGACTAAGGTGAAAAAGGAAATATCTTCCGTTCAAAACTGGAAAGAAGCTTTCTGAGAAACTGCTCTGTGTTCTGTTAATTCATCTCACAGAGTTACATCTTTCCCTTCACGAAGCCTTTCGCTAAGGCTGTTCTTGTGGAATTGGCAAAGGGATATTTGGAAGCCCAAAGAGGGCTACGGTGAAAAAGGAAATATCTTCCGTTCAAAACTGGAAAGAAGCTTTCTGAGAAACTGCTCTGTGTTCTGTTAATTCATCTCACAGAGTTACATCTGTCCCTTCAAAAAGCCTTTCGCTAAGACTATTCTTGTGGAATTGGCAAAGGGATATATGGAACCCATAGAGGGCTATGGTCAAAAAGGAAATATCTTCCGTTGAAAACTGGAAAGAAGCTTTCTGAGAAACTGCTCTGTGTTCTGTTATTTCATCTCACAGAGTTACATCTTTCCCTTCAAGAAGCCTTTCGCTAAGGCTGTTCTTGTGGAATTCGCAAAGTGATATTTGGAAGCCATAGAGGGCTATGGTGAAAAAGGAAATATCTTCCGTTCAAAACTGGAAAGAAGCTTTCTGAGAAACTGCTCTGTGTTCTGTTAATTCATCTCACAGAGTTACATCTTTCTCTTCAAGAAGCCTTTCGCTAAGGCTGTTCTTGTGGAATTGGCAAAATGATATTTGGAAGCCCATAGTGGGCTACGGTGAAAAAGGAAATATCTTCCGTTCAAAACTGGAAAGAAGCTTTCTGAGAAACTGCTCTGTGTTCTGTTAATTCATCTCACAGAGTTACATCTTTCCCTTCAAGAAGCCTTTCGCTATGGCTGTTCTTGTGGAATTGGCAAAGGGATATTTGTAACCCCATAGAGGGCTATGGTGAAAAAAAAAAATAGCTTCCGTTCAAAACAGGAAAGAAGCTTTCTGAGAAACTGCTCTGTGTTCTGTTAATTCATTTCACAGAGTTACATCTTTCTCTTCAAGAAGCCTTTCGCTAAGGCTGTTCTTGTGGAATTGGCAAAGTGATATTTGGAAGCCCATAGAGGGCTATGGTGAAAAAGTAAATATCTTCCGTTCATAACTGGAAAGAAGCTTTCTGAGAAACTGCTCTGTGTTCTGTTAATTCATCTCACAGAGTTACATCTTTCCCTTCAAGAAGGCTTTCGCTAAGGCTGTTCTTGTGGAATTGGCAAAGGGATATTTGGAAGCCCATAGAGGGCTATTCTGAAAAAGGAAATATCTTCCGTTCAAAACTGGAAAGAAGATTTCTGAGAAACTGCTCTGTGTTCTGTTAATTCATCTCACAGAGTTACATCTTTCCCTTCAAGAAGTCTTTCGCTAACGCTGTTCTTGTGGAATTGGCATAGGGATATTTGGAAGCCCATATATGGCTACGGTGAAAAAGGAAATATCTTCCGTTCAAAACTGGAAAGAAGCTTTCTGAGAAACTCCTCTGTGTTCTGTTAATTCATCTCACAGAGTTACATCTTTCCCTTCACGAAGCCTTTCGCTAAGGCTGTTCTTGTGGAATTGGCAAAGGGATATTTGGAAGCCCATAGAGGTCTAAGGTGAAAAAGGAAATATCTTCCGTTCAAAACTGGAAAGAAGCTTTCTGAGAAACTGCTCTGTGTTCTGTTAATTCATCTCACAGAGTTACATCTCTCCCTTCAAGAAGCCTTTCGCTAAGGCTGTTCTTTTGGAATTGGCACAGTTATATTTGGAACCCCATAGAGGGCTATGGTGAAAAAGGAAATATCTTCCGTTGAAAACTGGAAAGAAGCTTTCTGAGAAACTGCTCTGTTTTCTGTTAATTCATCTCACAGAGTTACATCTTTCTCTTCAAGAAGCCTTTCGCTAAGGCTGTTCTTGTGGAATTGGCAAAGGGATATTTGGAAGCCCATAGAGGGCTATGGTGAAAAAGGAAATATCTTCCGTTCAAAACTGGAAAGAAGCTTTCTGAGAAACTGCTCTGTGTTCTGTTAATTCATCTCACAGTGTTACATCTTTCCCTTCAAGAAGACTTTCGCTAAGGCTGTTCTTGTGGAATTGGCAAAGGGATATTTGGAAGCCCATACAAGGCTATGGTGAAAAAGGAAATATCTTCCGTTCAAAACTGGAAAGAAACTTTCTGAGAAACTGCTCTGTGTTCTGTTAATTCATCTCACAGAGTTACATCTTTCCCTTCAAGAAGCCTTTGGCTAAGGCTGTTCTTGTGGAATTGGCAAAATGATATTTGGAGGCCCATAGTGGGCTATGGTGAAAAAGGAAATATCTTCCGTTCAAAACTGGAAAGAAGCTTTCTGAGAAACTGCTCTGTGTTCTGTTAATTCATCTCACAGAGTTACATCTCTCCCTTCAAGAAGCCTTTCGCTAAGGCTGTTCTTTTGGAATTGGCACAGTTATATTTGGAACCCCATAGAGGGCTACGCTGAAAAAGGAAATATCTTCCGTTCAAAACTGGAAAGAAGCTTTCTGAGAAACTGCTCTGTGTTCTGTTAATTCACCTCACAGAGTTACATCTTTCCCTTCAAGAAGCCTTTCGCTAAGGCTGTTCTTGTGGAATTCGCAAAGTGATATTTGGAAGCCCATAGAGGGCTATGGTGAAAAAGGAAATATCTTCCGTTCATAACTGGAAAGAAGCTTTCTGAGAAACTGCTCTGTGTTCTGTTAATTCATCTCACAGAGTTACATCTTTCCCTTCAAGAAGGCTTTCGCTAAGGCTGTTCTTGTGGAATTGGCAAAGGGATATTTGGAAGCCCATAGAGTGCTATTCTGAAAAAGGAAATATCTTCCGTTGAAAACTGGAAAGAAGCTTTCTGAGAAACTGCTCTGTGTTCTGTTAATTCATCTCACAGAGTTACATCTTTCCCTTCAAGAAGCCTTTCGCTAACGCTGTTCTTGTGGAATTGGCAAAGGGATATTTGGAAGCCCATAGAGGGCTATGGTGAAAAAGGAAATATCCTCCGTTCAAAACTGGAAAGAAGCTTTCTGAGAAACTGCTCTGTGTTCTGTTAATTCATCTCACAGAGTTACATCTTTCCCTTCAAGAAGCCTTTCGCTAAGGCGGTTCTTGTGGAATTGGCAAAGGGATATTTGGAAGCCCATAGAGGGCTACGGTGAAAAAGGAAATATCTTCCGTTCAAAACTGGAAAGAAGCTTTCTGAGAAACTGCTCTGAGTTGTTTTAATTCATCTCGCAGAGTTACATCTTTCCCTTCAAGAAGCCTTTGGCTAAGGCTGTTCTTGTGGAAGTGGCAAAGGGATATTTGGAAGCCCATAGAGGTCTAAGGTGAAAAAGGAAATATCTTCTGTTCAAAACTGGAAAGAAACTTTCTGAAAAACTGCTCTGTGTTCTGTTAATTCATCTCACACAGTTACATATTTCCCTTCATGAAGCCTTTCGCTAAGGCTGTTCTTGTGGAATTGGCAAGGGGACATTTGGAAGCCCATAGAGGGCTACGGTGAAAAAGGATATATCTTCCGTTCAAAACTGGAAAGAAGCTTTCTGAGAAACTGCTCTGTGTTCTGCTAATTCATCTCACACAATTACATCTTTCCCTTCAAGAAGCCTTTCGCTAAGGCTGTTTTTGCGGAATTGGCAAAGGGATATTTGGAAGCCCATAGAGGACAAAGGTGAAAAAGGAAATATCTTCCGTTCAAAACTGGAAAGAAGCTTTCTGAGAAACTGCTCTGTGTTCTGTTAATTCATCTCACAGAGTTACATCTTTCCCTTCACGAAGCCTTTCGCTAAGGCTGTTCTTGTGGAATTGGCAAAGGGATATTTGGAAGCCCAAAGAGGGCTACGGTGAAAAAGGAAATATCTTCCGTTCAAAACTGGAAAGAAGCTTTCTGAGAAACTGCTCTATGTTATGTTAATTCATCTCACAGAGTTACATCTTTACCTTCAAAAAGCCTTTCGCTAAGGCTATTCTTGTGGAATTTGCAAAGGGATATATGGAACCCATAGAGGGCTATGGTGAAAAAGGAAATATCTTCCGTTGAAAACTGGAAAGAATCTTTCTGAGAAACTGCTCTGTGTTCTGTTAATTCATCTCACAGAGTTACATCTTTCTCTTCAAGAAGCCTTTCGCTAAGGCTGTTCTTGTGGAATTGGCAAAGGGATATTTGGAAGCCCATAGAGGGCTATGGTGAAAAAGGAAATATCTTCCTTTCATAACTGGAAAGAAGCATTCTGAGAAACTGCTCTGTGTTCTGTTAATTCATCTCACAGAGTTACATCTTTCTCTTCAAGAAGCCTTTCGCTAAGGCTGTTCTTGTGGAATTGGCAAAATGATATTTGGAAGCCCATAGAGGGCTACGGTGAAAAAGGAAATATCTTCCGTTCAAAACTGGAAAGAAGGTTTCTGAGAAACTACTCTGTTTTCTGTTAATTCATCTCAAAGGGTTACATCTTTCCCTTCAAGAAGTCTTTCGCTAAGGCTGTTCTTGTGGAATTGGCAAAGGGATATTTGTAACCCCATAGAGGGCTATGGTGAAAAAAAAAATAGCTTCCGTTCAAAACAGGAAAGAAGCTTTCTGAGAGACTGCTCTGTGTTCTGTTAATTCATCTCACAGAGTTACATCTTTCCCTTCAAGAAGCCTTTCGCTAAGGCTGTTCTTGTGGAATTGGCAAAGTGATATTTGGAAGCCCATAGAGGGCTATGGTGAAAAAGGAAATATCTTCCGTTCATAACTGGAAAGAAGCTTTCTGAGAAACTGCTCAGTGTTCTGTTAATTCCTCTCACAGAGTTATATCTTTCCCTTCAAGAAGGCTTTCGCTAAGGCTGTTCTTGTGGAATTGGCAAAGGGATATTTGGAAGCCCATAGAGTGCTATTCTGAAAAAGGAAATATCTTCCGTTCAAAACTGGAAAGAAGCTTTCTGAGAAACTGCTCTGTGTTCTGTTAATTCATCTCACAGAGTTACATCTTTCCCTTCAAGAAGCCTTTCGCTAAGGCTGTTCTTGTGGAATTGGCAAAGGGATATTTGGAAGCCCATAGAGGGCTATGGTGAAAAAGGAAATATCCTCCGTTCAAAACTGGAAAGAAGCTTTCTGAGAAACTGCTCTGTGTTCTGTTAATTCATCTCACAGAGTTACATCTTTCCCTTCAAGAAGCCTTTCGCTAAGGCGGTTCTTATGGAATTTTCAAAGGGATATTTAGAAGCCCATAGAGGGCTACGGTGAAAAAGGAAATATCTTCCGTTCAAAACTGGAAAGAAGCTTTCTGAGAAACTGCTCTGTGTTCTGTTAATTCATCTCACAGAGTTACATCTTTCCCTCCAAGAAGCCTTTCGCTATGGCTGTTCTTGTGGAATTGGCAAAGGGATATTTGTAACCCCATAGAGGGCTATGGTGAAAAAAAAAAATAGCTTCCGTTCAAAACAGGAAAGAAGCTTTCTGAGAAACTGCTCTGTGTTCTGTTAATTCATTTCACAGAGTTACATCTTTCCCTTCAAGAAGCCTTTCGCTAAGGCTGTTCTTGTGGAATTGGCAAAGTGATATTTGGAAGCCCATAGAGGGCTATGGTGAAAAAGGAAATATCTTCCGTTCATAACTGGAAAGAAGCTTTCTGAGAAACTGCTCTGTGTTCTGTTAATTCATCTCACAGAGTTACATCTTTCCCTTCAAGAAGGCTTTCGCTAAGGCTGTTCTTGTGGAATTGGCAAAGGGATATTTGGAAGCCCATAGAGGGCTATTCTGAAAAAGGAAATATCTTCCGTTCAAAACTGGAAAGAAGATTTCTGAGAAACTGCTCTGTGTTCTGTTAATTCATCTCACCGAGATACATCTTTCCCTTCAAGAAGCCTTTCGCTGAGGCTGTTCTTGTGGAATTGGCTAGGGATATTTGGAAGCCCATATAGGGCTACCTTGAAAAAGGAAATATCTTCCGTTCAAAACTGGAAAGAAGCTTTCTGAGAAACTCCTCTGTCTTCTGTTAATTCATCTCACAGAGTTACATCTTTCCCTTCACGAAGCCTTTCGCTAAGGCTGTTCTTGTGGAATTGGCAAAGGGATATTTGGAAGCCCATAGAGGTCTAAGGTGAAAAAGGAAATATCTTCCGTTCAAAACTGGAAAGAAGCTTTCTGAGAAACTGCTCTGTGTTCTGTTAATTCATCTCACAGAGTTACATCTTTCCCTTCAAGAAGGCTTTCGCTAAGGCTGTTCTTGTGGAATTGGCAAAGGGATATTTGGAAGCCCATAGAGGCCTATTCTGAAAAAGGAAATATCTTCCGTTCAAAACTGGAAAGAAGCTTTCTGAGAAACTGCTCTGTGTTCTGTTAATTCATCTCACAGAGTTACATCTTTCTCTTCAAGAAGCCTTTCGCTAAGGCTGTTCTTGTGGAATTGGCAAAATCATATTTGGAAGCCCATAGAGGGCTACGGTGAAAAAGGAAATATCTTCCGTTCAAAACTGGAAAGAAGGTTTCTGAGAAACTACTCTGTTTTCTGTTAATTCATCTCACAGGGTTACATCTTTCCCTTCAATAAGTCTTTCGCTAAGGCTGTTCTTGTGGAATTGGCAAAGGGATATTTGTAACCCCATAGAGGGCTATGGTGAAAAAAAAAATAGCTTCCGTTCAAAACAGGAAAGAAGCTTTCTGAGAGACTGCTCTGTGTTCTGTTAATTCATGTCACAGAGTTACATCTTTCCCTTCAAGAAGCCTTTCGCTAAGGCTGTTCTTGTGGAATTGGCAAAGTGATATTTGGAAGCCCATAGAGGGCTATGGTGAAAAAGGAAATATCTTCCGTTCATAACTGGAAAGAAGCTTTCTGAGAAACTGCTCTGTGTTCTGTTAATTCCTCTCACAGAGTTTTATCTTTCCCTTCAAGAAGGCTTTCGCTAAGGCTGTTCTTGTGGAACTGGCAAAGGGATATTTGGAAGCCCATAGAGTGCTATTCTGAAAAAGGAAATATCTTCCGTTCAAAACTGGAAAGAAGCTTTCTGAGAAACTGCTCTGTGTTCTGTTAATTCATCTCACAGAGTTACATCTTTCCCTTCAAGAAGCCTTTCGCTAAGGCTGTTCTTGTGGAATTGGCAAAGGGATATTTGGAACCCCATAGAGGGGTATGGTGAAAAAGGAAATATCCTCCGTTCAAAACTGGAAAGAAGATTTCTGAGAAACTGCTCTGTGTTCTGTTAATTCATCTCACAGAGTTACATCTTTCCCTTCAAGAAGCCTTTCGCTAAGGCGGTTCTTATGGAATTGGCAAAGGGATATTTAGAAGCCCATAGAGGGCTACGGTGAAAAAGGAAATATCTTCCGTTCAAAACTGGAAAGAAGCTTTCTGAGAAACTGCTCTGTGTTGTTTTAATTCATCTCGCAGAGTTACTTCTTTCCCTTCACGAAGCCTTTCGCTAAGGCTGTTCTTGTGGAATTGGCAAAGGGATATTTGGAAGCCCATAGAGGGCTACGGTGAAAAAGGAAATATCTTCCGTTCAAAACTGGAAAGAAGCTTTCTGAGAAACTGCTGTGTGTTCTGTTAATTCATCTCACAGAGTTACATCTTTCCCTTCAAAAAGCCTTTCGCTAAGGCTATTCTTGTGGAATTGGCAAAGGCATATATGGAACCCATAGAGGGCTATGGTGAAAAAGGAAATATCTTCCGTTGAAAACTGGAAAGAAGCTTTGTGAGAAACTGCTCTGTGTTCTGTTAATTCATCTCACAGAGTTACATCTTTCCCTTCACGAAGCCTTTCTCTAAGGCTGTTCTTGTGGAATTGGCAAAGGGATATTTGGAAGCCCATAGAGGACTAAGGTGAAAAAGGAAATATCTTCCGTTCAAAACTGGAAAGAAGCTTTCTGAGAAACTGCTCTGTGTTCTGTTAATTCATCTCACAGAGTTACATCTTTCTCTTCAAGAAGCCTTTCGCTAAGGCTGTTCTTGTGGAATTGGCAAAGGGATATTTGGAAGCCCATAGAGGGCTATGGTGAAAAAGGAAATATCTTCCGTTCAAAACTGGAAAGAAGCTTTCTGAGATACTGCTCTGTGTTCTGTTAATTCATCTCACAGAGTTACATCTTTCCCTTCAAGAAGCCTTTCGCTAAGGCTGTTCTTGTGGAATTGGCAAAGTGATATTTGGAAGCCCATAGAGGGCTATGGTGAAAAAGGAAATATCTTCCGTTCAAAACTGGAAAGAAGCATTCTGAGAAACTGCTCTGTGTTCTGTTAATTCATCTCACAGAGTTACATCTTTCTCTTCAAGAAGCCTTTCGCTAAGGCTGTTCTTGTGGAATTGGCAAAATGATATTTGGAAGCCCATAGTGGGCTACGGTGAAAAAGGAAATATCTTCCGTTCAAAACTGGAAAGAAGCTTTCTGAGAAACTGCTCTGTGTTCTGTTAATTCATCTCACAGAGTTACATCTTTCTCTTCAAGAAGCCTTTCGCTAAGGCTGTTCTTGTGGAATTGGCAAAGGGATATTTGGAAGCCCATAGAGGGCTATGGTGAAAAAGGAAATATCTTCCGTTCAAAACTGGAAAGAAGCTTTCTGAGATACTGCTCTGTGTTCTGTTAATTCATCTCACAGAGTTACATCTTTCCCTTCAAGAAGCCTTTCGCTAAGGCGGTTCTTGTGGAATTGGCAAAGGGATATTTGGAAGCCCATAGAGGGCTACGGTGAAAAAGGAAATATCTTCCGTTCAAAACTGGAAAGAAGCTTTCTGAGAAACTGCTCTGAGTTGTTTTAATTCATCTCGCAGAGTTACATCTTTCCCTTCAAGAAGCCTTTGGCTAAGGCTGTTCTTGTGGAAGTGGCAAAGGGATATTTGGAAGCCCATAGAGGTCTAAGGTGAAAAAGGAAATATCTTCTGTTCAAAACTGGAAAGAAACTTTCTGAAAAACTGCTCTGTGTTCTGTTAATTCATCTCACACAGTTACATATTTCCCTTCACGAAGCCTTTCGCTAAGGCTGTTCTTGTGGAATTGGCAAGGGGACATTTGGAAGCCCATAGAGGGCTACGGTGAAAAAGGAAATATCTTCCGTTCAAAACTGGAAAGAAGCTTTCTGAGAAACTGCTCTGTGTTCTGTTAATTCATCTCACACAATTACATCTTTCCCTTCAAGAAGCCTTTCGCTAAGGCTGTTTTTGCGGAATTGGCAAAGGGATATTTGGAAGCCCATAGAGGACAAAGGTGAAAAAGGAAATATCTTCCGTTCAAAACTGGAAAGAAGCTTTCTGAGAAACTGCTCTGTGTTCTGTTAATTCATCTCACAGAGTTACATCTTTCCCTTCACGAAGCCTTTCGCTAAGGCTGTTCTTGTGGAATTGGCAAAGGGATATTTGGAAGCCCAAAGAGGGCTACGGTGAAAAAGGAAATATCTTCCGTTCAAAACTGGAAAGAAGCTTTCTGAGAAACTGCTCTATGTTATGTTAATTCATCTCACAGAGTTACATCTTTCCCTTCAAAAAGCCTTTCGCTAAGGCTATTCTTGTGGAATTTGCAAAGGGATATATGGAACCCATAGAGGGCTATGGTGAAAAAGGAAATATCTTCCGTTGAAAACTGGAAAGAATCTTTCTGAGAAACTGCTCTGTGTTCTGTTAATTCATCTCACAGAGTTACATCTTTCTCTTCAAGAAGCCTTTCGCTAAGGCTGTTCTTGTGGAATTGGCAAAGGGATATTTGGAAGCCCATAGAGGGCTATGGTGAAAAAGGAAATATCTTCCTTTCATAACTGGAAAGAAGCATTCTGAGAAACTGCTCTGTGTTCTGTTAATTCATCTCACAGAGTTACATCTTTCTCTTCAAGAAGCCTTTCGCTAAGGCTGTTCTTGTGGAATTGGCAAAATGATATTTGGAAGCCCATAGAGGGCTACGGTGAAAAAGGAAATATCTTCCGTTCAAAACTGGAAAGAAGGTTTCTGAGAAACTACTCTGTTTTCTGTTAATTCATCTCAAAGGGTTACATCTTTCCCTTCAAGAAGTCTTTCGCTAAGGCTGTTCTTGTGGAATTGGCAAAGGGATATTTGTAACCCCATAGAGGGCTATGGTGAAAAAAAAAATAGCTTCCGTTCAAAACAGGAAAGAAGCTTTCTGAGAGACTGCTCTGTGTTCTGTTAATTCATCTCACAGAGTTACATCTTTCCCTTCAAGAAGCCTTTCGCTAAGGCTGTTCTTGTGGAATTGGCAAAGTGATATTTGGAAGCCCATAGAGGGCTATGGTGAAAAAGGAAATATCTTCCGTTCATAACTGGAAAGAAGCTTTCTGAGAAACTGCTCAGTGTTCTGTTAATTCCTCTCACAGAGTTATATCTTTCCCTTCAAGAAGGCTTTCGCTAAGGCTGTTCTTGTGGAATTGGCAAAGGGATATTTGGAAGCCCATAGAGTGCTATTCTGAAAAAGGAAATATCTTCCGTTCAAAACTGGAAAGAAGCTTTCTGAGAAACTGCTCTGTGTTCTGTTAATTCATCTCACAGAGTTACATCTTTCCCTTCAAGAAGCCTTTCGCTAAGGCTGTTCTTGTGGAATTGGCAAAGGGATATTTGGAAGCCCATAGAGGGCTATGGTGAAAAAGGAAATATCCTCCGTTCAAAACTGGAAAGAAGCTTTCTGAGAAACTGCTCTGTGTTCTGTTAATTCATCTCACAGAGTTACATCTTTCCCTTCAAGAAGCCTTTCGCTAAGGCGGTTCTTATGGAATTTTCAAAGGGATATTTAGAAGCCCATAGAGGGCTACGGTGAAAAAGGAAATATCTTCCGTTCAAAACTGGAAAGAAGCTTTCTGAGAAACTGCTCTGTGTTCTGTTAATTCATCTCACAGAGTTACATCTTTCCCTCCAAGAAGCCTTTCGCTATGGCTGTTCTTGTGGAATTGGCAAAGGGATATTTGTAACCCCATAGAGGGCTATGGTGAAAAAAAAAAATAGCTTCCGTTCAAAACAGGAAAGAAGCTTTCTGAGAAACTGCTCTGTGTTCTGTTAATTCATTTCACAGAGTTACATCTTTCCCTTCAAGAAGCCTTTCGCTAAGGCTGTTCTTGTGGAATTGGCAAAGTGATATTTGGAAGCCCATAGAGGGCTATGGTGAAAAAGGAAATATCTTCCGTTCATAACTGGAAAGAAGCTTTCTGAGAAACTGCTCTGTGTTCTGTTAATTCATCTCACAGAGTTACATCTTTCCCTTCAAGAAGGCTTTCGCTAAGGCTGTTCTTGTGGAATTGGCAAAGGGATATTTGGAAGCCCATAGAGGGCTATTCTGAAAAAGGAAATATCTTCCGTTCAAAACTGGAAAGAAGATTTCTGAGAAACTGCTCTGTGTTCTGTTAATTCATCTCACCGAGATACATCTTTCCCTTCAAGAAGCCTTTCGCTGAGGCTGTTCTTGTGGAATTGGCTAGGGATATTTGGAAGCCCATATAGGGCTACCTTGAAAAAGGAAATATCTTCCGTTCAAAACTGGAAAGAAGCTTTCTGAGAAACTCCTCTGTGTTCTGTTAATTCATCTCACAGAGTTACATCTTTCCCTTCACGAAGCCTTTCGCTAAGGCTGTTCTTGTGGAATTGGCAAAGGGATATTTGGAAGCCCATAGAGGTCTAAGGTGAAAAAGGAAATATCTTCCGTTCAAAACTGGAAAGAAGCTTTCTGAGAAACTCCTCTGTGTTCTGTTAATTCATCTCACAGAGTTACATCTTTCCCTTCACGAAGCCTTTCGCTAAGGCTGTTCTTGTGGAATTGGCAAAGGGATATTTGGAAGCCCATAGAGGCCTATTCTGAAAAAGGAAATATCTTCCGTTCAAAACTGGAAAGAAGCTTTCTGAGAAACTGCTCTGTGTTCTGTTAATTCATCTCACAGTGTTACATCTTTCCCTTCAAGAAGCCTTTCGCTAACGCTGTTCTTGTGGAATTGGCAAAGGGATATTTGGAAGCACTTAGAGGGCTATGGTGAAAAAGGAAATATCCTCCGTTCAAAACTGGAAAGAAGCTTTCTGAGAAACTGCTCTGTGTTCTGTTAATTCATCTCACAGAGTTACATCTTTCCCTTCAAAAAGCCTTTCGCTAAGGCTATTCTTGTGGAATTTGCAAAGGGATATATGGAACCCATAGAGGGCTATGGTGAAAAAGGAAATATCTTCCGTTGAAAACTGGAAAGAATCTTTCTGAGAAACTGCTCTGTGTTCTGTTAATTCATCTCACAGAGTTACATCTTTCTCTTAAAGAAGCCTTTCGCTAAGGCTGTTCTTGTGGAATTGGCAATTGATATTTGGAAGCCCATAGAGGGCTATGGTGAAAAAGGAAATATCTTCCTTTCAAAACTGGAAAGAAGCATTCTGAGAAACTGCTCTGTGTTCTGTTAATTCATCTCACAGAGTTACATCTTTCTCTTCAAGAAGCCTTTCGCTAAGGCTGTTCTTGTGGAATTGGCAAAATCATATTTGGAAGCCCATAGAGGGCTACGGTGAAAAAGGAAATATCTTCCGTTCAAAACTGGAAAGAAGGTTTCTGAGAAACTACTCTGTTTTCTGTTAATTCATCTCACAGGGTTACATCTTTCCCTTCAAGAAGTCTTTCGCTAAGGCTGTTCTTGTGGAATTGGCAAAGGGATATTTGTAACCCCATAGAGGGCTATGGTGAAAAAAAAAATAGCTTCCGTTCAAAACAGGAAAGAAGCTTTCTGAGAGACTGCTCTGTGTTCTGTTAATTCATCTCACAGAGTTACATCTTTCCCTTCAAGAAGCCTTTCGCTAAGGCTGTTCTTGTGGAATTGGCAAAGTGATATTTGGAAGCCCATAGAGGGCTATGGTGAAAAAGGAAATATCTTCCGTTCATAACTGGAAAGAAGCTTTCTGAGAAACTGCTCTGTGTTCTGTTAATTCCTCTCACAGAGTTTTATCTTTCCCTTCAAGAAGGCTTTCGCTAAGGCTGTTCTTGTGGAATTGGCAAAGGGATATTTGGAAGCCCATAGAGTGCTATTCTGAAAAAGGAAATATCTTCCGTTCAAAACTGGAAAGAAGCTTTCTGAGAAACTGCTCTGTGTTCTGTTAATTCATCTCACAGAGTTACATCTTTCCCTTCAAGAAGCCTTTCGCTAAGGCTGTTCTTGTGGAATTGGCAAAGGGATATTTGGAACCCCATAGAGGGGTATGGTGAAAAAGGAAATATCCTCCGTTCAAAACTGGAAAGAAGATTTCTGAGAAACTGCTCTGTGTTCTGTTAATTCATCTCACAGAGTTACATCTTTCCCTTCAAGAAGCCTTTCGCTAAGGCGGTTCTTATGGAATTGGCAAAGGGATATTTAGAAGCCCATAGAGGGCTACGGTGAAAAAGGAAATATCTTCCGTTCAAAACTGGAAAGAAGCTTTCTGAGAAACTGCTCTGTGTTGTTTTAATTCATCTCGCAGAGTTACTTCTTTCCCTTCACGAAGCCTTTCGCTAAGGCTGTTCTTGTGGAATTGGCAAAGGGATATTTGGAAGCCCATAGAGGGCTACGGTGAAAAAGGAAATATCTTCCGTTCAAAACTGGAAAGAAGCTTTCTGAGAAACTGCTGTGTGTTCTGTTAATTCATCTCACAGAGTTACATCTTTCCCTTCAAAAAGCCTTTCGCTAAGGCTATTCTTGTGGAATTGGCAAAGGCATATATGGAACCCATAGAGGGCTATGGTGAAAAAGGAAATATCTTCCGTTGAAAACTGGAAAGAAGCTTTGTGAGAAACTGCTCTGTGTTCTGTTAATTCATCTCACAGAGTTACATCTTTCCCTTCACGAAGCCTTTCTCTAAGGCTGTTCTTGTGGAATTGGCAAAGGGATATTTGGAAGCCCATAGAGGACTAAGGTGAAAAAGGAAATATCTTCCGTTCAAAACTGGAAAGAAGCTTTCTGAGAAACTGCTCTGTGTTCTGTTAATTCATCTCACAGAGTTACATCTTTCTCTTCAAGAAGCCTTTCGCTAAGGCTGTTCTTGGGGAATTGGCAAAGGGATATTTGGAAGCCCATAGAGGGCTATGGTGAAAAAGGAAATATCTTCCGTTCAAAACTGGAAAGAAGCTTTCTGAGATACTGCTCTGTGTTCTGTTAATTCATCTCACAGAGTTACATCTTTCCCTTCAAGAAGCCTTTCGCTAAGGCTGTTCTTGTGGAATTGGCAAAGTGATATTTGGAAGCCCATAGAGGGCTATGGTGAAAAAGGAAATATCTTCCGTTCAAAACTGGAAAGAAGCATTCTGAGAAACTGCTCTGTGTTCTGTTAATTCATCTCACAGAGTTACATCTTTCTCTTCAAGAAGCCTTTCGCTAAGGCTGTTCTTGTGGAATTGGCAAAATGATATTTGGAAGCCCATAGTGGGCTACGGTGAAAAAGGAAATATCTTCCGTTCAAAACTGGAAAGAAGCTTTCTGAGAAACTGCTCTGTGTTCTGTTAATTCATCTCACAGAGTTACATCTTTCTCTTCAAGAAGCCTTTCGCTAAGGCTGTTCTTGTGGAATTGGCAAAGGGATATTTGGAAGCCCATAGAGGGCTATGGTGAAAAAGGAAATATCTTCCGTTCAAAACTGGAAAGAAGCTTTCTGAGATACTGCTCTGTGTTCTGTTAATTCATCTCACAGAGTTACATCTTTCCCTTCAAGAAGCCTTTCGCTAAGGCGGTTCTTGTGGAATTGGCAAAGGGATATTTGGAAGCCCATAGAGGGCTACGGTGAAAAAGGAAATATCTTCCGTTCAAAACTGGAAAGAAGCTTTCTGAGAAACTGCTCTGAGTTGTTTTAATTCATCTCGCAGAGTTACATCTTTCCCTTCAAGAAGCCTTTGGCTAAGGCTGTTCTTGTGGAAGTGGCAAAGGGATATTTGGAAGCCCATAGAGGTCTTAGGTGAAAAAGGAAATATCTTCTGTTCAAAACTGGAAAGAAACTTTCTGAAAAACTGCTCTGTGTTCTGTTAATTCATCCCACACAGTTACATATTTCCCTTCACGAAGCCTTTCGCTAAGGCTGTTCTTGTGGAATTGGCAAGGGGACATTTGGAAGCCCATAGAGGGCTACGGTGAAAAAGGAAATATCTTCCGTTCAAAACTGGAAAGAAGCTTTCTGAGAAACTGCTCTGTGTTCTGTTAATTCATCTCACACAATTACATCTTTCCCTTCAAGAAGCCTTTCGCTAAGGCTGTTTTTGCGGAATTGGCAAAGGGATATTTGGAAGCCCATAGAGGACAAAGGTGAAAAAGGAAATATCTTCCGTTCAAAACTGGAAAGAAGCTTTCTGAGAAACTGCTCTGTGTTCTGTTAATTCATCTCACAGAGTTACATCTTTCCCTTCACGAAGCCTTTCGCTAAGGCTGTTCTTGTGGAATTGGCAAAGGGATATTTGGAAGCCCAAAGAGGGCTACGGTGAAAAAGGAAATATCTTCCGTTCAAAACTGGAAAGAAGCTTTCTGAGAAACTGCTCTATGTTATGTTAATTCATCTCACAGAGTTACATCTTTCCCTTCAAAAAGCCTTTCGCTAAGGCTATTCTTGTGGAATTTGCAAAGGGATATATGGAACCCATAGAGGGCTATGGTGAAAAAGGAAATATCTTCCGTTGAAAACTGGAAAGAATCTTTCTGAGAAACTGCTCTGTGTTCTGTTAAATCATCTCACAGAGTTACATCTTTCTCTTCAAGAAGCCTTTCGCTAAGGCTGTTCTTGTGGAATTGGCAAAGGGATATTTGGAAGCCCATAGAGGGCTATGGTGAAAAAGGAAATATCTTCCTTTCATAACTGGAAAGAAGCATTCTGAGAAACTGCTCTGTGTTCTGTTAATTCATCTCACAGAGTTACATCTTTCTCTTCAAGAAGCCTTTCGCTAAGGCTGTTCTTGTGGAATTGGCAAAATGATATTTGGAAGCCCATAGAGGGCTACGGTGAAAAAGGAAATATCTTCCGTTCAAAACTGGAAAGAAGGTTTCTGAGAAACTACTCTGTTTTCTGTTAATTCATCTCAAAGGGTTACATCTTTCCCTTCAAGAAGTCTTTCGCTAAGGCTGTTCTTGTGGAATTGGCAAAGGGATATTTGTAACCCCATAGAGGGCTATGGTGAAAAAAAAAATAGCTTCCGTTCAAAACAGGAAAGAAGCTTTCTGAGAGACTGCTCTGTGTTCTGTTAATTCATCTCACAGAGTTACATCTTTCCCTTCAAGAAGCCTTTCGCTAAGGCTGTTCTTGTGGAATTGGCAAAGTGATATTTGGAAGCCCATAGAGGGCTATGGTGAAAAAGGAAATATCTTCCGTTCATAACTGGAAAGAAGCTTTCTGAGAAACTGCTCAGTGTTCTGTTAATTCCTCTCACAGAGTTATATCTTTCCCTTCAAGAAGGCTTTCGCTAAGGCTGTTCTTGTGGAATTGGCAAAGGGATATTTGGAAGCCCATAGAGTGCTATTCTGAAAAAGGAAATATCTTCCGTTCAAAACTGGAAAGAAGCTTTCTGAGAAACTGCTCTGTGTTCTGTTAATTCATCTCACAGAGTTACATCTTTCCCTTCAAGAAGCCTTTCGCTAAGGCTGTTCTTGTGGAATTGGCAAAGGGATATTTGGAAGCCCATAGAGGGCTATGGTGAAAAAGGAAATATCCTCCGTTCAAAACTGGAAAGAAGCTTTCTGAGAAACTGCTCTGTGTTCTGTTAATTCATCTCACAGAGTTACATCTTTCCCTTCAAGAAGCCTTTCGCTAAGGCGGTTCTTATGGAATTTTCAAAGGGATATTTAGAAGCCCATAGAGGGCTACGGTGAAAAAGGAAATATCTTCCGTTCAAAACTGGAAAGAAGCTTTCTGAGAAACTGCTCTGTGTTCTGTTAATTCATCTCACAGAGTTACATCTTTCCCTCCAAGAAGCCTTTCGCTATGGCTGTTCTTGTGGAATTGGCAAAGGGATATTTGTAACCCCATAGAGGGCTATGGTGAAAAAAAAAAATAGCTTCCGTTCAAAACAGGAAAGAAGCTTTCTGAGAAACTGCTCTGTGTTCTCTTAATTCATTTCACAGAGTTACATCTTTCCCTTCAAGAAGCCTTTCGCTAAGGCTGTTCTTGTGGAATTGGCAAAGTGATATTTGGAAGCCCGTAGAGGGCTATGGTGAAAAAGGAAATATCTTCCGTTCATAACTGGAAAGAAGCTTTCTGAGAAACTGCTCTGTGTTCTGTTAATTCATCTCACAGAGTTACATCTTTCCCTTCAAGAAGGCTTTCGCTAAGGCTGTTCTTGTGGAATTGGCAAAGGGATATTTGGAAGCCCATAGAGGGCTATTCTGAAAAAGGAAATATCTTCCGTTCAAAACTGGAAAGAAGATTTCTGAGAAACTGCTCTGTGTTCTGTTAATTCATCTCACCGAGATACATCTTTCCCTTCAAGAAGCCTTTCGCTGAGGCTGTTCTTGTGGAATTGGCTAGGGATATTTGGAAGCCCATATAGGGCTACCTTGAAAAAGGAAATATCTTCCGTTCAAAACTGGAAAGAAGCTTTCTGAGAAACTCCTCTGTGTTCTGTTAATTCATCTCACAGAGTTACATCTTTCCCTTCACGAAGCCTTTCGCTAAGGCTGTTCTTGTGGAATTGGCAAAGGGATATTTGGAAGCCCATAGAGGTCTAAGGTGAAAAAGGAAATATCTTCCGTTCAAAACTGGAAAGAAGCTTTCTGAGAAACTGCTCTGTGTTCTGTTAATTCATCTCACAGAGTTACATCTTTCCCTTCAAGAAGCCTTTCGCTAAGGCTGTTCTTGTGGAATTGGCAAAATCATATTTGGAAGCCCATAGAGGGCTACGGTGAAAAAGGAAATATCTTCCGTTCAAAACTGGAAAGAAGGTTTCTGAGAAACTACTCTGTTTTCTGTTAATTCATCTCACAGGGTTACATCTTTCCCTTCAATAAGTCTTTCGCTAAGGCTGTTCTTGTGGAATTGGCAAAGGGATATTTGTAACCCCATAGAGGGCTATGGTGAAAAAAAAAATAGCTTCCGTTCAAAACAGGAAAGAAGCTTTCTGAGAGACTGCTCTGTGTTCTGTTAATTCATCTCACAGAGTTACATCTTTCCCTTCAAGAAGCCTTTCGCTAAGGCTGTTCTTGTGGAATTGGCAAAGTGATATTTGGAAGCCCATAGAGGGCTATGGTGAAAAAGGAAATATCTTCCGTTCATAACTGGAAAGAAGCTTTCTGAGAAACTGCTCTGTGTTCTGTTAATTCCTCTCACAGAGTTTTATCTTTCCCTTCAAGAAGGCTTTCGCTAAGGCTGTTCTTGTGGAACTGGCAAAGGGATATTTGGAAGCCATAGAGTGCTATTCTGAAAAAGGAAATATCTTCCGTTCAAAACTGGAAAGAAGCTTTCTGAGAAACTGCTCTGTGTTCTGTTAATTCATCTCACAGAGTTACATCTTTCCCTTCAAGAAGCCTTTCGCTAACGCTGTTCTTGTGGAATTGGCAAAGGGATATTTGGAACCCCATAGAGGGGTATGGTGAAAAAGGAAATATCCTCCGTTCAAAACTGGAAAGAAGATTTCTGAGAAACTGCTCTGTGTTCTGTTAATTCATCTCACAGAGTTACATCTTTCCCTTCAAGAAGCCTTTCGCTAAGGCGGT
The DNA here is from genome assembly GCF_047675955.1 of Chlorocebus sabaeus. Classification (NCBI taxonomy): domain Eukaryota; kingdom Metazoa; phylum Chordata; class Mammalia; order Primates; family Cercopithecidae; genus Chlorocebus; species Chlorocebus sabaeus. The sequence goes on from NC_132908.1 coordinate 40,876,175, forward strand.
TCTTATGGAATTGGCAAAGGGATATTTAGAAGCCCATAGAGGGCTACGGTGAAAAAGGAAATATCTTCCGTTCAAAACTGGAAAGAAGCTTTCTGAGAAACTGCTCTGTGTTGTTTTAATTCATCTCGCAGAGTTACTTCTTTCCCTTCACGAAGCCTTTCGCTAAGGCTGTTCTTGTGGAATTGGCAAAGGGATATTTGGAAGCCCATAGAGGGCTACGGTGAAAAAGGAAATATCTTCCGTTCAAAACTGGAAAGAAGCTTTCTGAGAAACTGCTGTGTGTTCTGTTAATTCATCTCACAGAGTTACATCTTTCCCTTCAAAAAGCCTTTCGCTAAGGCTATTCTTGTGGAATTGGCAAAGGCATATATGGAACCCATAGAGGGCTATGGTGAAAAAGGAAATATCTTCCGTTGAAAACTGGAAAGAAGCTTTGTGAGAAACTGCTCTGTGTTCTGTTAATTCATCTCACAGAGTTACATCTTTCCCTTCACGAAGCCTTTCTCTAAGGCTGTTCTTGTGGAATTGGCAAAGGGATATTTGGAAGCCCATAGAGGACTAAGGTGAAAAAGGAAATATCTTCCGTTCAAAACTGGAAAGAAGCTTTCTGAGAAACTGCTCTGTGTTCTGTTAATTCATCTCACAGAGTTACATCTTTCTCTTCAAGAAGCCTTTCGCTAAGGCTGTTCTTGTGGAATTGGCAAAGGGATATTTGGAAGCCCATAGAGGGCTATGGTGAAAAAGGAAATATCTTCCGTTCAAAACTGGAAAGAAGCTTTCTGAGATACTGCTCTGTGTTCTGTTAATTCATCTCACAGAGTTACATCTTTCCCTTCAAGAAGCCTTTCGCTAAGGCTGTTCTTGTGGAATTGGCAAAGTGATATTTGGAAGCCCATAGAGGGCTATGGTGAAAAAGGAAATATCTTCCGTTCAAAACTGGAAAGAAGCATTCTGAGAAACTGCTCTGTGTTCTGTTAATTCATCTCACAGAGTTACATCTTTCTCTTCAAGAAGCCTTTCGCTAAGGCTGTTCTTGTGGAATTGGCAAAATGATATTTGGAAGCCCATAGTGGGCTACGGTGAAAAAGGAAATATCTTCCGTTCAAAACTGGAAAGAAGCTTTCTGAGAAACTGCTCTGTGTTCTGTTAATTCATCTCACAGAGTTACATCTTTCTCTTCAAGAAGCCTTTCGCTAAGGCTGTTCTTGTGGAATTGGCAAAGGAATATTTGGAAGCCCATAGAGGGCTATGGTGAAAAAGGAAATATCTTCCGTTCAAAACTGGAAAGAAGCTTTCTGAGATACTGCTCTGTGTTCTGTTAATTCATCTCACAGAGTTACATCTTTCCCTTCAAGAAGCCTTTCGCTAAGGCGGTTCTTGTGGAATTGGCAAAGGGATATTTGGAAGCCCATAGAGGGCTACGGTGAAAAAGGAAATATCTTCCGTTCAAAACTGGAAAGAAGCTTTCTGAGAAACTGCTCTGAGTTGTTTTAATTCATCTCGCAGAGTTACATCTTTCCCTTCAAGAAGCCTTTGGCTAAGGCTGTTCTTGTGGAAGTGGCAAAGGGATATTTGGAAGCCCATAGAGGTCTAAGGTGAAAAAGGAAATATCTTCTGTTCAAAACTGGAAAGAAACTTTCTGAAAAACTGCTCTGTGTTCTGTTAATTCATCTCACACAGTTACATATTTCCCTTCACGAAGCCTTTCGCTAAGGCTGTTCTTGTGGAATTGGCAAGGGGACATTTGGAAGCCCATAGAGGGCTACGGTGAAAAAGGAAATATCTTCCGTTCAAAACTGGAAAGAAGCTTTCTGAGAAACTGCTCTGTGTTCTGTTAATTCATCTCACACAATTACATCTTTCCCTTCAAGAAGCCTTTCGCTAAGGCTGTTTTTGCGGAATTGGCAAAGGGATATTTGGAAGCCCATAGAGGACAAAGGTGAAAAAGGAAATATCTTCCGTTCAAAACTGGAAAGAAGCTTTCTGAGAAACTGCTCTGTGTTCTGTTAATTCATCTCACAGAGTTACATCTTTCCCTTCACGAAGCCTTTCGCTAAGGCTGTTCTTGTGGAATTGGCAAAGGGATATTTGGAAGCCCAAAGAGGGCTACGGTGAAAAAGGAAATATCTTCCGTTCAAAACTGGAAAGAAGCTTTCTGAGAAACTGCTCTATGTTATGTTAATTCATCTCACAGAGTTACATCTTTCCCTTCAAAAAGCCTTTCGCTAAGGCTATTCTTGTGGAATTTGCAAAGGGATATATGGAACCCATAGAGGGCTATGGTGAAAAAGGAAATATCTTCCGTTGAAAACTGGAAAGAATCTTTCTGAGAAACTGCTCTGTGTTCTGTTAATTCATCTCACAGAGTTACATCTTTCTCTTCAAGAAGCCTTTCGCTAAGGCTGTTCTTGTGGAATTGGCAAAGGGATATTTGGAAGCCCATAGAGGGCTATGGTGAAAAAGGAAATATCTTCCTTTCATAACTGGAAAGAAGCATTCTGAGAAACTGCTCTGTGTTCTGTTAATTCATCTCACAGAGTTACATCTTTCTCTTCAAGAAGCCTTTCGCTAAGGCTGTTCTTGTGGAATTGGCAAAATGATATTTGGAAGCCCATAGAGGGCTACGGTGAAAAAGGAAATATCTTCCGTTCAAAACTGGAAAGAAGGTTTCTGAGAAACTACTCTGTTTTCTGTTAATTCATCTCAAAGGGTTACATCTTTCCCTTCAAGAAGTCTTTCGCTAAGGCTGTTCTTGTGGAATTGGCAAAGGGATATTTGTAACCCCATAGAGGGCTATGGTGAAAAAAAAAATAGCTTCCGTTCAAAACAGGAAAGAAGCTTTCTGAGAGACTGCTCTGTGTTCTGTTAATTCATCTCACAGAGTTACATCTTTCCCTTCAAGAAGCCTTTCGCTAAGGCTGTTCTTGTGGAATTGGCAAAGGGATATTTGGAAGCCCATAGAGGGCTATGGTGAAAAAGGAAATATCCTCCGTTCAAAACTGGAAAGAAGCTTTCTGAGAAACTGCTCTGTGTTCTGTTAATTCATCTCACAGAGTTACATCTTTCCCTTCAAGAAGCCTTTCGCTAAGGCGGTTCTTATGGAATTTTCAAAGGGATATTTAGAAGCCCATAGAGGGCTACGGTGAAAAAGGAAATATCTTCCGTTCAAAACTGGAAAGAAGCTTTCTGAGAAACTGCTCTGTGTTCTGTTAATTCATCTCACAGAGTTACATCTTTCCCTCCAAGAAGCCTTTCGCTATGGCTGTTCTTGTGGAATTGGCAAAGGGATATTTGTAACCCCATAGAGGGCTATGGTGAAAAAAAAAAATAGCTTCCGTTCAAAACAGGAAAGAAGCTTTCTGAGAAACTGCTCTGTGTTCTGTTAATTCATTTCACAGAGTTACATCTTTCCCTTCAAGAAGCCTTTCGCTAAGGCTGTTCTTGTGGAATTGGCAAAGTGATATTTGGAAGCCCATAGAGGGCTATGGTGAAAAAGGAAATATCTTCCGTTCATAACTGGAAAGAAGCTTTCTGAGAAACTGCTCTGTGTTCTGTTAATTCATCTCACAGAGTTACATCTTTCCCTTCAAGAAGGCTTTCGCTAAGGCTGTTCTTGTGGAATTGGCAAAGGGATATTTGGAAGCCCATAGAGGGCTATTCTGAAAAAGGAAATATCTTCCGTTCAAAACTGGAAAGAAGATTTCTGAGAAACTGCTCTGTGTTCTGTTAATTCATCTCACCGAGATACATCTTTCCCTTCAAGAAGCCTTTCGCTGAGGCTGTTCTTGTGGAATTGGCTAGGGATATTTGGAAGCCCATATAGGGCTACCTTGAAAAAGGAAATATCTTCCGTTCAAAACTGGAAAGAAGCTTTCTGAGAAACTCCTCTGTGTTCTGTTAATTCATCTCACAGAGTTACATCTTTCCCTTCACGAAGCCTTTCGCTAAGGCTGTTCTTGTGGAATTGGCAAAGGGATATTTGGAAGCCCATAGAGGTCTAAGGTGAAAAAGGAAATATCTTCCGTTCAAAACTGGAAAGAAGCTTTCTGAGAAACTCCTCTGTGTTCTGTTAATTCATCTCACAGAGTTACATCTTTCCCTTCACGAAGCCTTTCGCTAAGGCTGTTCTTGTGGAATTGGCAAAGGGATATTTGGAAGCCCGTAGAGGCCTATTCTGAAAAAGGAAATATCTTCCGTTCAAAACTGGAAAGAAGCTTTCTGAGAAACTGCTCTGTGTTCTGTTAATTCATCTCACAGTGTTACATCTTTCCCTTCAAGAAGCCTTTCGCTAACGCTGTTCTTGTGGAATTGGCAAAGGGATATTTGGAAGCACTTAGAGGGCTATGGTGAAAAAGGAAATATCCTCCGTTCAAAACTGGAAAGAAGCTTTCTGAGAAACTGCTCTGTGTTCTGTTAATTCATCTCACAGAGTTACATCTTTCCCTTCAAAAAGCCTTTCGCTAAGGCTATTCTTGTGGAATTTGCAAAGGGATATATGGAACCCATAGAGGGCTATGGTGAAAAAGGAAATATCTTCCGTTGAAAACTGGAAAGAATCTTTCTGAGAAACTGCTCTGTGTTCTGTTAATTCATCTCACAGAGTTACATCTTTCTCTTAAAGAAGCCTTTCGCTAAGGCTGTTCTTGTGGAATTGGCAATTGATATTTGGAAGCCCATAGAGGGCTATGGTGAAAAAGGAAATATCTTCCTTTCAAAACTGGAAAGAAGCATTCTGAGAAACTGCTCTGTGTTCTGTTAATTCATCTCACAGAGTTACATCTTTCTCTTCAAGAAGCCTTTCGCTAAGGCTGTTCTTGTGGAATTGGCAAAATCATATTTGGAAGCCCATAGAGGGCTACGGTGAAAAAGGAAATATCTTCCGTTCAAAACTGGAAAGAAGGTTTCTGAGAAACTACTCTGTTTTCTGTTAATTCATCTCACAGGGTTACATCTTTCCCTTCAAGAAGTCTTTCGCTAAGGCTGTTCTTGTGGAATTGGCAAAGGGATATTTGTAACCCCATAGAGGGCTATGGTGAAAAAAAAAATAGCTTCCGTTCAAAACAGGAAAGAAGCTTTCTGAGAGACTGCTCTGTGTTCTGTTAATTCATCTCACAGAGTTACATCTTTCCCTTCAAGAAGCCTTTCGCTAAGGCTGTTCTTGTGGAATTGGCAAAGTGATATTTGGAAGCCCATAGAGGGCTATGGTGAAAAAGGAAATATCTTCCGTTCATAACTGGAAAGAAGCTTTCTGAGAAACTGCTCTGTGTTCTGTTAATTCCTCTCACAGAGTTTTATCTTTCCCTTCAAGAAGGCTTTCGCTAAGGCTGTTCTTGTGGAATTGGCAAAGGGATATTTGGAAGCCCATAGAGTGCTATTCTGAAAAAGGAAATATCTTCCGTTCAAAACTGGAAAGAAGCTTTCTGAGAAACTGCTCTGTGTTCTGTTAATTCATCTCACAGAGTTACATCTTTCCCTTCAAGAAGCCTTTCGCTAAGGCTGTTCTTGTGGAATTGGCAAAGGGATATTTGGAACCCCATAGAGGGGTATGGTGAAAAAGGAAATATCCTCCGTTCAAAACTGGAAAGAAGATTTCTGAGAAACTGCTCTGTGTTCTGTTAATTCATCTCACAGAGTTACATCTTTCCCTTCAAGAAGCCTTTCGCTAAGGCGGTTCTTATGGAATTGGCAAAGGGATATTTAGAAGCCCATAGAGGGCTACGGTGAAAAAGGAAATATCTTCCGTTCAAAACTGGAAAGAAGCTTTCTGAGAAACTGCTCTGTGTTGTTTTAATTCATCTCGCAGAGTTACTTCTTTCCCTTCACGAAGCCTTTCGCTAAGGCTGTTCTTGTGGAATTGGCAAAGGGATATTTGGAAGCCCATAGAGGGCTACGGTGAAAAAGGAAATATCTTCCGTTCAAAACTGGAAAGAAGCTTTCTGAGAAACTGCTGTGTGTTCTGTTAATTCATCTCACAGAGTTACATCTTTCCCTTCAAAAAGCCTTTCGCTAAGGCTATTCTTGTGGAATTGGCAAAGGCATATATGGAACCCATAGAGGGCTATGGTGAAAAAGGAAATATCTTCCGTTGAAAACTGGAAAGAAGCTTTGTGAGAAACTGCTCTGTGTTCTGTTAATTCATCTCACAGAGTTACATCTTTCCCTTCACGAAGCCTTTCTCTAAGGCTGTTCTTGTGGAATTGGCAAAGGGATATTTGGAAGCCCATAGAGGACTAAGGTGAAAAAGGAAATATCTTCCGTTCAAAACTGGAAAGAAGCTTTCTGAGAAACTGCTCTGTGTTCTGTTAATTCATCTCACAGAGTTACATCTTTCTCTTCAAGAAGCCTTTCGCTAAGGCTGTTCTTGGGGAATTGGCAAAGGGATATTGGAAGCCCATAGAGGGCTATGGTGAAAAAGGAAATATCTTCCGTTCAAAACTGGAAAGAAGCTTTCTGAGATACTGCTCTGTGTTCTGTTAATTCATCTCACAGAGTTACATCTTTCCCTTCAAGAAGCCTTTCGCTAAGGCTGTTCTTGTGGAATTGGCAAAGTGATATTTGGAAGCCCATAGAGGGCTATGGTGAAAAAGGAAATATCTTCCGTTCAAAACTGGAAAGAAGCATTCTGAGAAACTGCTCTGTGTTCTGTTAATTCATCTCACAGAGTTACATCTTTCTCTTCAAGAAGCCTTTCGCTAAGGCTGTTCTTGTGGAATTGGCAAAATGATATTTGGAAGCCCATAGTGGGCTACGGTGAAAAAGGAAATATCTTCCGTTCAAAACTGGAAAGAAGCTTTCTGAGAAACTGCTCTGTGTTCTGTTAATTCATCTCACAGAGTTACATCTTTCTCTTCAAGAAGCCTTTCGCTAAGGCTGTTCTTGTGGAATTGGCAAAGGGATATTTGGAAGCCCATAGAGGGCTATGGTGAAAAAGGAAATATCTTCCGTTCAAAACTGGAAAGAAGCTTTCTGAGATACTGCTCTGTGTTCTGTTAATTCATCTCACAGAGTTACATCTTTCCCTTCAAGAAGCCTTTCGCTAAGGCGGTTCTTGTGGAATTGGCAAAGGGATATTTGGAAGCCCATAGAGGGCTACGGTGAAAAAGGAAATATCTTCCGTTCAAAACTGGAAAGAAGCTTTCTGAGAAACTGCTCTGAGTTGTTTTAATTCATCTCGCAGAGTTACATCTTTCCCTTCAAGAAGCCTTTGGCTAAGGCTGTTCTTGTGGAAGTGGCAAAGGGATATTTGGAAGCCCATAGAGGTCTTAGGTGAAAAAGGAAATATCTTCTGTTCAAAACTGGAAAGAAACTTTCTGAAAAACTGCTCTGTGTTCTGTTAATTCATCCCACACAGTTACATATTTCCCTTCACGAAGCCTTTCGCTAAGGCTGTTCTTGTGGAATTGGCAAGGGGACATTTGGAAGCCCATAGAGGGCTACGGTGAAAAAGGAAATATCTTCCGTTCAAAACTGGAAAGAAGCTTTCTGAGAAACTGCTCTGTGTTCTGTTAATTCATCTCACACAATTACATCTTTCCCTTCAAGAAGCCTTTCGCTAAGGCTGTTTTTGCGGAATTGGCAAAGGGATATTTGGAAGCCCATAGAGGACAAAGGTGAAAAAGGAAATATCTTCCGTTCAAAACTGGAAAGAAGCTTTCTGAGAAACTGCTCTGTGTTCTGTTAATTCATCTCACAGAGTTACATCTTTCCCTTCACGAAGCCTTTCGCTAAGGCTGTTCTTGTGGAATTGGCAAAGGGATATTTGGAAGCCCAAAGAGGGCTACGGTGAAAAAGGAAATATCTTCCGTTCAAAACTGGAAAGAAGCTTTCTGAGAAACTGCTCTATGTTATGTTAATTCATCTCACAGAGTTACATCTTTCCCTTCAAAAAGCCTTTCGCTAAGGCTATTCTTGTGGAATTTGCAAAGGGATATATGGAACCCATAGAGGGCTATGGTGAAAAAGGAAATATCTTCCGTTGAAAACTGGAAAGAATCTTTCTGAGAAACTGCTCTGTGTTCTGTTAATTCATCTCACAGAGTTACATCTTTCTCTTCAAGAAGCCTTTCGCTAAGGCGGTTCTTGTGGAATTGGCAAAGGGATATTTGGAAGCCCATAGAGGGCTATGGTGAAAAAGGAAATATCTTCCTTTCATAACTGGAAAGAAGCATTCTGAGAAACTGCTCTGTGTTCTGTTAATTCATCTCACAGAGTTACATCTTTCTCTTCAAGAAGCCTTTCGCTAAGGCTGTTCTTGTGGAATTGGCAAAATGATATTTGGAAGCCCATAGAGGGCTACGGTGAAAAAGGAAATATCTTCCGTTCAAAACTGGAAAGAAGGTTTCTGAGAAACTACTCTGTTTTCTGTTAATTCATCTCAAAGGGTTACATCTTTCCCTTCAAGAAGTCTTTCGCTAAGGCTGTTCTTGTGGAATTGGCAAAGGGATATTTGTAACCCCATAGAGGGCTATGGTGAAAAAAAAAATAGCTTCCGTTCAAAACAGGAAAGAAGCTTTCTGAGAGACTGCTCTGTGTTCTGTTAATTCATCTCACAGAGTTACATCTTTCCCTTCAAGAAGCCTTTCGCTAAGGCTGTTCTTGTGGAATTGGCAAAGTGATATTTGGAAGCCCATAGAGGGCTATGGTGAAAAAGGAAATATCTTCCGTTCATAACTGGAAAGAAGCTTTCTGAGAAACTGCTCAGTGTTCTGTTAATTCCTCTCACAGAGTTATATCTTTCCCTTCAAGAAGGCTTTCGCTAAGGCTGTTCTTGTGGAATTGGCAAAGGGATATTTGGAAGCCCATAGAGTGCTATTCTGAAAAAGGAAATATCTTCCGTTCAAAACTGGAAAGAAGCTTTCTGAGAAACTGCTCTGTGTTCTGTTAATTCATCTCACAGAGTTACATCTTTCCCTTCAAGAAGCCTTTCGCTAAGGCTGTTCTTGTGGAATTGGCAAAGGGATATTTGGAAGCCCATAGAGGGCTATGGTGAAAAAGGAAATATCCTCCGTTCAAAACTGGAAAGAAGCTTTCTGAGAAACTGCTCTGTGTTCTGTTAATTCATCTCACAGAGTTACATCTTTCCCTTCAAGAAGCCTTTCGCTAAGGCGGTTCTTATGGAATTTTCAAAGGGATATTTAGAAGCCCATAGAGGGCTACGGTGAAAAAGGAAATATCTTCCGTTCAAAACTGGAAAGAAGCTTTCTGAGAAACTGCTCTGTGTTCTGTTAATTCATCTCACAGAGTTACATCTTTCCCTCCAAGAAGCCTTTCGCTATGGCTGTTCTTGTGGAATTGGCAAAGGGATATTTGTAACCCCATAGAGGGCTATGGTGAAAAAAAAAAATAGCTTCCGTTCAAAACAGGAAAGAAGCTTTCTGAGAAACTGCTCTGTGTTCTCTTAATTCATTTCACAGAGTTACATCTTTCCCTTCAAGAAGCCTTTCGCTAAGGCTGTTCTTGTGGAATTGGCAAAGTGATATTTGGAAGCCCGTAGAGGGCTATGGTGAAAAAGGAAATATCTTCCGTTCATAACTGGAAAGAAGCTTTCTGAGAAACTGCTCTGTGTTCTGTTAATTCATCTCACAGAGTTACATCTTTCCCTTCAAGAAGGCTTTCGCTAAGGCTGTTCTTGTGGAATTGGCAAAGGGATATTTGGAAGCCCATAGAGGGCTATTCTGAAAAAGGAAATATCTTCCGTTCAAAACTGGAAAGAAGATTTCTGAGAAACTGCTCTGTGTTCTGTTAATTCATCTCACCGAGATACATCTTTCCCTTCAAGAAGCCTTTCGCTGAGGCTGTTCTTGTGGAATTGGCTAGGGATATTTGGAAGCCCATATAGGGCTACCTTGAAAAAGGAAATATCTTCCGTTCAAAACTGGAAAGAAGCTTTCTGAGAAACTCCTCTGTGTTCTGTTAATTCATCTCACAGAGTTACATCTTTCCCTTCACGAAGCCTTTCGCTAAGGCTGTTCTTGTGGAATTGGCAAAGGGATATTTGGAAGCCCATAGAGGTCTAAGGTGAAAAAGGAAATATCTTCCGTTCAAAACTGGAAAGAAGCTTTCTGAGAAACTGCTCTGTGTTCTGTTAATTCATCTCACAGAGTTACATCTTTCCCTTCAAGAAGCCTTTCGCTAAGGCTGTTCTTGTGGAATTGGCAAAGTGATATTTGGAAGCCCATAGAGGGCTATGGTGAAAAAGGAAATATCTTCCGTTCAAAACTGGAAAGAAGCATTCTGAGAAACTGCTCTGTGTTCTGTTAATTCATCTCACAGAGTTACATCTTTCTCTTCAAGAAGCCTTTCGCTAAGGCTGTTCTTGTGGAATTGGCAAAATGATATTTGGAAGCCCATAGTGGGCTACGGTGAAAAAGGAAATATCTTCCGTTCAAAACTGGAAAGAAGCTTTCTGAGAAACTGCTCTGTGTTCTGTTAATTCATCTCACAGAGTTACATCTTTCTCTTCAAGAAGCCTTTCGCTAAGGCTGTTCTTGTGGAATTGGCAAAGGGATATTTGGAAGCCCATAGAGGGCTATGGTGAAAAAAAAAATAGCTTCCGTTCAAAACAGGAAAGAAGCTTTCTGAGAGACTGCTCTGTGTTCTGTTAATTCATCTCACAGAGTTACATCTTTCCCTTCAAGAAGCCTTTCGCTAAGGCTGTTCTTGTGGAATTGGCAAAGTGATATTTGGAAGCCCATAGAGGGCTATGGTGAAAAAGGAAATATCTTCCGTTCATAACTGGAAAGAAGCTTTCTGAGAAACTGCTCAGTGTTCTGTTAATTCCTCTCACAGAGTTATATCTTTCCCTTCAAGAAGGCTTTCGCTAAGGCTGTTCTTGTGGAATTGGCAAAGGGATATTTGGAAGCCCATAGAGTGCTATTCTGAAAAAGGAAATATCTTCCGTTCAAAACTGGAAAGAAGCTTTCTGAGAAACTGCTCTGTGTTCTGTTAATTCATCTCACAGAGTTACATCTTTCCCTTCAAGAAGCCTTTCGCTAAGGCTGTTCTTGTGGAATTGGCAAAGGGATATTTGGAAGCCCATAGAGGGCTATGGTGAAAAAGGAAATATCCTCCGTTCAAAACTGGAAAGAAGCTTTCTGAGAAACTGCTCTGTGTTCTGTTAATTCATCTCACAGAGTTACATCTTTCCCTTCAAGAAGCCTTTCGCTAAGGCGGTTCTTATGGAATTTTCAATGGGATATTTAGAAGCCCATAGAGGGCTACGGTGAAAAAGGAAATATCTTCCGTTCAAAACTGGAAAGAAGCTTTCTGAGAAACTGCTCTGTGTTCTGTTAATTCATCTCACAGAGTTACATCTTTCCCTTCAAGAAGGCTTTCGCTAAGGCTGTTCTTGTGTAATTGGCAAAGGGATATTTGGAAGCCCATAGAGGGCTATTCTGAAAAAGGAAATATCTTCCGTTCAAAACTGGAAAGAAGATTTCTGAGAAACTGCTCTGTGTTCTGTTAATTCATCTCACCGAGATACATCTTTCCCTTCAAGAAGCCTTTCGCTGAGGCTGTTCTTGTGGAATTGGCTAGGGATATTTGGAAGCCCATATAGGGCTACCTTGAAAAAGGAAATATCTTCCGTTCAAAACTGGAAAGAAGCTTTCTGAGAAACTCCTCTGTGTTCTGTTAATTCATCTCACAGAGTTACATCTTTCCCTTCACGAAGCCTTTCGCTAAGGCTGTTCTTGTGGAATTGGCAAAGGGATATTTGGAAGCCCATAGAGGTCTAAGGTGAAAAAGGAAATATCTTCCGTTCAAAACTGGAAAGAAGCTTTCTGAGAAACTGCTCTGTGTTCTGTTAATTCATCTCACAGAGTTACATCTTTCCCTTCAAGAAGCCTTTCGCTAAGGCTGTTCTTGTGGAATTGGCAAAGTGATATTTGGAAGCCCATAGAGGGCTATGGTGAAAAAGGAAATATCTTCCGTTCAAAACTGGAAAGAAGCATTCTGAGAAACTGCTCTGTGTTCTGTTAATTCATCTCACAGAGTTACATCTTTCTCTTCAAGAAGCCTTTCGCTAAGGCTGTTCTTGTGGAATTGGCAAAATGATATTTGGAAGCCCATAGTGGGCTACGGTGAAAAAGGAAATATCTTCCGTTCAAAACTGGAAAGAAGCTTTCTGAGAAACTGCTCTGTGTTCTGTTAATTCATCTCACAGAGTTACATCTTTCTCTTCAAGAAGCCTTTCGCTAAGGCTGTTCTTGTGGAATTGGCAAAGGGATATTTGGAAGCCCATAGAGGGCTATGGTGAAAAAAAAAATAGCTTCCGTTCAAAACAGGAAAGAAGCTTTCTGAGAGACTGCTCTGTGTTCTGTTAATTCATCTCACAGAGTTACATCTTTCCCTTCAAGAAGCCTTTCGCTAAGGCTGTTCTTGTGGAATTGGCAAAGTGATATTTGGAAGCCCATAGAGGGCTATGGTGAAAAAGGAAATATCTTCCGTTCATAACTGGAAAGAAGCTTTCTGAGAAACTGCTCAGTGTTCTGTTAATTCCTCTCACAGAGTTATATCTTTCCCTTCAAGAAGGCTTTCGCTAAGGCTGTTCTTGTGGAATTGGCAAAGGGATATTTGGAAGCCCATAGAGTGCTATTCTGAAAAAGGAAATATCTTCCGTTCAAAACTGGAAAGAAGCTTTCTGAGAAACTGCTCTGTGTTCTGTTAATTCATCTCACAGAGTTACATCTTTCCCTTCAAGAAGCCTTTCGCTAAGGCTGTTCTTGTGGAATTGGCAAAGGGATATTTGGAAGCCCATAGAGGGCTATGGTGAAAAAGGAAATATCCTCCGTTCAAAACTGGAAAGAAGCTTTCTGAGAAACTGCTCTGTGTTCTGTTAATTCATCTCACAGAGTTACATCTTTCCCTTCAAGAAGCCTTTCGCTAAGGCGGTTCTTATGGAATTTTCAAAGGGATATTTAGAAGCCCATAGAGGGCTACGGTGAAAAAGGAAATATCTTCCGTTCAAAACTGGAAAGAAGCTTTCTGAGAAACTGCTCTGTGTTCTGTTAATTCATCTCACAGAGTTACATCTTTCCCTCCAAGAAGCCTTTCGCTATGGCTGTTCTTGTGGAATTGGCAAAGGGATATTTGTAACCCCATAGAGGGCTATGGTGAAAAAAAAAAATAGCTTCCGTTCAAAACAGGAAAGAAGCTTTCTGAGAAACTGCTCTGTGTTCTGTTAATTCATTTCACAGAGTTACATCTTTCCCTTCAAGAAGCCTTTCGCTAAGGCTGTTCTTGTGGAATTGGCAAAGTGATATTTGGAAGCCCATAGAGGGCTATGGTGAAAAAGGAAATATCTTCCGTTCATAACTGGAAAGAAGCTTTCTGAGAAACTGCTCTGTGTTCTGTTAATTCATCTCACAGAGTTACATCTTTCCCTTCAAGAAGGCTTTCGCTAAGGCTGTTCTTGTGGAATTGGCAAAGGGATATTTGGAAGCCCATAGAGGGCTATTCTGAAAAAGGAAATATCTTCCGTTCAAAACTGGAAAGAAGATTTCTGAGAAACTGCTCTGTGTTCTGTTAATTCATCTCACCGAGATACATCTTTCCCTTCAAGAAGCCTTTCGCTGAGGCTGTTCTTGTGGAATTGGCTAGGGATATTTGGAAGCCCATATAGGGCTACCTTGAAAAAGGAAATATCTTCCGTTCAAAACTGGAAAGAAGCTTTCTGAGAAACTCCTCTGTGTTCTGTTAATTCATCTCACAGAGTTACATCTTTCCCTTCACGAAGCCTTTCGCTAAGGCTGTTCTTGTGGAATTGGCAAAGGGATATTTGGAAGCCCATAGAGGTCTAAGGTGAAAAAGGAAATATCTTCCGTTCAAAACTGGAAAGAAGCTTTCTGAGAAACTGCTCTGTGTTCTGTTAATTCATCTCACAGAGTTACATCTTTCCCTTCAAGAAGGCTTTCGCTAAGGCTGTTCTTGTGGAATTGGCAAAGGGATATTTGGAAGCCCATAGAGGCCTATTCTGAAAAAGGAAATATCTTCCGTTCAAAACTGGAAAGAAGCTTTCTGAGAAACTGCTCTGTGTTCTGTTAATTCATCTCACAGTGTTACATCTTTCCCTTCAAGAAGCCTTTCGCTAACGCTGTTCTTGTGGAATTGGCAAAGGGATATTTGGAAGCACTTAGAGGGCTATGGTGAAAAAGGAAATATCCTCCGTTCAAAACTGGAAAGAAGCTTTCTGAGAAACTGCTCTGTGTTCTGTTAATTCATCTCACAGAGTTACATCTTTCCCTTCAAAAAGCCTTTCGCTAAGGCTATTCTTGTGGAATTTGCAAAGGGATATATGGAACCCATAGAGGGCTATGGTGAAAAAGGAAATATCTTCCGTTGAAAACTGGAAAGAATCTTTCTGAGAAACTGCTCTGTGTTCTGTTAATTCATCTCACAGAGTTACATCTTTCTCTTAAAGAAGCCTTTCGCTAAGGCTGTTCTTGTGGAATTGGCAATTGATATTTGTAAGCCCATAGAGGGCTATGGTGAAAAAGGAAATATCTTCCTTTCAAAACTGGAAAGAAGCATTCTGAGAAACTGCTCTGTGTTCTGTTAATTCATCTCACAGAGTTACATCTTTCTCTTCAAGAAGCCTTTCGCTAAGGCTGTTCTTGTGGAATTGGCAAAATCATATTTGGAAGCCCATAGAGGGCTACGGTGAAAAAGGAAATATCTTCCGTTCAAAACTGGAAAGAAGGTTTCTGAGAAACTACTCTGTTTTCTGTTAATTCATCTCACAGGGTTACATCTTTCCCTTCAAGAAGTCTTTCGCTAAGGCTGTTCTTGTGGAATTGGCAAAGGGATATTTGTAACCCCATAGAGGGCTATGGTGAAAAAAAAAATAGCTTCCGTTCAAAACAGGAAAGAAGCTTTCTGAGAGACTGCTCTGTGTTCTGTTAATTCATCTCACAGAGTTACATCTTTCCCTTCAAGAAGCCTTTCGCTAAGGCTGTTCTTGTGGAATTGGCAAAGTGATATTTGGAAGCCCATAGAGGGCTATGGTGAAAAAGGAAATATCTTCCGTTCATAACTGGAAAGAAGCTTTCTGAGAAACTGCTCTGTGTTCTGTTAATTCCTCTCACAGAGTTTTATCTTTCCCTTCAAGAAGGCTTTCGCTAAGGCTGTTCTTGTGGAATTGGCAAAGGGATATTTGGAAGCCCATAGAGTGCTATTCTGAAAAAGGAAATATCTTCCGTTCAAAACTGGAAAGAAGCTTTCTGAGAAACTGCTCTGTGTTGTTTTAATTCATCTCGCAGAGTTACTTCTTTCCCTTCACGAAGCCTTTCGCTAAGGCTGTTCTTGTGGAATTGGCAAAGGGATATTTGGAAGCCCATAGAGGGCTACGGTGAAAAAGGAAATATCTTCCGTTCAAAACTGGAAAGAAGCTTTCTGAGAAACTGCTGTGTGTTCTGTTAATTCATCTCACAGAGTTACATCTTTCCCTTCAAAAAGCCTTTCGCTAAGGCTATTCTTGTGGAATTGGCAAAGGCATATATGGAACCCATAGAGGGCTATGGTGAAAAAGGAAATATCTTCCGTTGAAAACTGGAAAGAAGCTTTGTGAGAAACTGCTCTGTGTTCTGTTAATTCATCTCACAGAGTTACATCTTTCCCTTCACGAAGCCTTTCTCTAAGGCTGTTCTTGTGGAATTGGCAAAGGGATATTTGGAAGCCCATAGAGGACTAAGGTGAAAAAGGAAATATCTTCCGTTCAAAACTGGAAAGAAGCTTTCTGAGAAACTGCTCTGTGTTCTGTTAATTCATCTCACAGAGTTACATCTTTCTCTTCAAGAAGCCTTTCGCTAAGGCTGTTCTTGTGGAATTGGCAAAGGGATATTTGGAAGCCCATAGAGGGCTATGGTGAAAAAGGAAATATCTTCCGTTCAAAACTGGAAAGAAGCTTTCTGAGATACTGCTCTGTGTTCTGTTAATTCATCTCACAGAGTTACATCTTTCCCTTCAAGAAGCCTTTCGCTAAGGCTGTTCTTGTGGAATTGGCAAAGTGATATTTGGAAGCCCATAGAGGGCTATGGTGAAAAAGGAAATATCTTCCGTTCAAAACTGGAAAGAAGCATTCTGAGAAACTGCTCTGTGTTCTGTTAATTCATCTCACAGAGTTACATCTTTCTCTTCAAGAAGCCTTTCGCTACGGCTGTTCTTGTGGAATTGGCAAAATGATATTTGGAAGCCCATAGTGGGCTACGGTGAAAAAGGAAATATCTTCCGTTCAAAACTGGAAAGAAGCTTTCTGAGAAACTGCTCTGTGTTCTGTTAATTCATCTCACAGAGTTACATCTTTCTCTTCAAGAAGCCTTTCGCTAAGGCTGTTCTTGTGGAATTGGCAAAGGGATATTTGGAAGCCCATAGAGGGCTATGGTGAAAAAGGAAATATCTTCCGTTCAAAACTGGAAAGAAGCTTTCTGAGATACTGCTCTGTGTTCTGTTAATTCATCTCACAGAGTTACATCTTTCCCTTCAAGAAGCCTTTCGCTAAGGCGGTTCTTGTGGAATTGGCAAAGGGATATTTGGAAGCCCATAGAGGGCTACGGTGAAAAAGGAAATATCTTCCGTTCAAAACTGGAAAGAAGCTTTCTGAGAAACTGCTCTGAGTTGTTTTAATTCATCTCGCAGAGTTACATCTTTCCCTTCAAGAAGCCTTTGGCTAAGGCTGTTCTTGTGGAAGTGGCAAAGGGATATTTGGAAGCCCATAGAGGTCTAAGGTGAAAAAGGAAATATCTTCTGTTCAAAACTGGAAAGAAACTTTCTGAAAAACTGCTCTGTGTTCTGTTAATTCATCTCACAGAGTTACATATTTCCCTTCACGAAGCCTTTCGCTAAGGCTGTTCTTGTGGAATTGGCAAGGGGACATTTGGAAGCCCATAGAGGGCTACGGTGAAAAAGGAAATATCTTCCGTTCAAAACTGGAAAGAAGCTTTCTGAGAAACTGCTCTGTGTTCTGTTAATTCATCTCACACAATTACATCTTTCCCTTCAAGAAGCCTTTCGCTAAGGCTGTTTTTGCGGAATTGGCAAAGGGATATTTGGAAGCCCATAGAGGACAAAGGTGAAAAAGGAAATATCTTCCGTTCAAAACTGGAAAGAAGCTTTCTGAGAAACTGCTCTGTGTTCTGTTAATTCATCTCACAGAGTTACATCTTTCCCTTCACGAAGCCTTTCGCTAAGGCTGTTCTTGTGGAATTGGCAAAGGGATATTTGGAAGCCCAAAGAGGGCTACGGTGAAAAAGGAAATATCTTCCGTTCAAAACTGGAAAGAAGCTTTCTGAGAAACTGCTCTATGTTATGTTAATTCATCTCACAGAGTTACATCTTTCCCTTCAAAAAGCCTTTCGCTAAGGCTATTCTTGTGGAATTTGCAAAGGGATATATGGAACCCATAGAGGGCTATGGTGAAAAAGGAAATATCTTCCGTTGAAAACTGGAAAGAATCTTTCTGAGAAACTGCTCTGTGTTCTGTTAATTCATCTCACAGAGTTACATCTTTCTCTTCAAGAAGCCTTTCGCTATGGCTGTTCTTGTGGAATTGGCAAAGGGATATTTGGAAGCCCATAGAGGGCTATGGTGAAAAAGGAAATATCTTCCTTTCATAACTGGAAAGAAGCATTCTGAGAAACTGCTCTGTGTTCTGTTAATTCATCTCACAGAGTTACATCTTTCTCTTCAAGAAGCCTTTCGCTAAGGCTGTTCTTGTGGAATTGGCAAAATGATATTTGGAAGCCCATAGAGGGCTACGGTGAAAAAGGAAATATCTTCCGTTCAAAACTGGAAAGAAGGTTTCTGAGAAACTACTCTGTTTTCTGTTAATTCATCTCAAAGGGTTACATCTTTCCCTTCAAGAAGTCTTTCGCTAAGGCTGTTCTTGTGGAATTGGCAAAGGGATATTTGTAACCCCATAGAGGGCTATGGTGAAAAAAAAAATAGCTTCCGTTCAAAACAGGAAAGAAGCTTTCTGAGAGACTGCTCTGTGTTCTGTTAATTCATCTCACAGAGTTACATCTTTCCCTTCAAGAAGCCTTTCGCTAAGGCTGTTCTTGTGGAATTGGCAAAGTGATATTTGGAAGCCCATAGAGGGCTATGGTGAAAAAGGAAATATCTTCCGTTCATAACTGGAAAGAAGCTTTCTGAGAAACTGCTCAGTGTTCTGTTAATTCCTCTCACAGAGTTATATCTTTCCCTTCAAGAAGGCTTTCGCTAAGGCTGTTCTTGTGGAATTGGCAAAGGGATATTTGGAAGCCCATAGAGTGCTATTCTGAAAAAGGAAATATCTTCCGTTCAAAACTGGAAAGAAGCTTTCTGAGAAACTGCTCTGTGTTCTGTTAATTCATCTCACAGAGTTACATCTTTCCCTTCAAGAAGCCTTTCGCTAAGGCTGTTCTTGTGGAATTGGCAAAGGGATATTTGGAAGCCCATAGAGGGCTATGGTGAAAAAGGAAATATCCTCCGTTCAAAACTGGAAAGAAGCTTTCTGAGAAACTGCTCTGTGTTCTG
This sequence comes from Chlorocebus sabaeus, assembly GCF_047675955.1. Taxonomy (NCBI): domain Eukaryota; kingdom Metazoa; phylum Chordata; class Mammalia; order Primates; family Cercopithecidae; genus Chlorocebus; species Chlorocebus sabaeus. The sequence continues at coordinate 40,894,682 of NC_132908.1, forward strand.
TTAATTCATCTCACAGAGTTACATCTTTCCCTTCAAGAAGCCTTTCGCTAAGGCGGTTCTTATGGAATTTTCAAAGGGATATTTAGAAGCCCATAGAGGGCTACGGTGAAAAAGGAAATATCTTCCGTTCAAAACTGGAAAGAAGCTTTCTGAGAAACTGCTCTGTGTTCTGTTAATTCATCTCACAGAGTTACATCTTTCCCTCCAAGAAGCCTTTCGCTAAGGCTGTTCTTGTGGAATTGGCAAAGGGATATTTGGAAGCCCATAGAGGGCTATGGTGAAAAAAAAAAATAGCTTCCGTTCAAAACAGGAAAGAAGCTTTCTGAGAAACTGCTCTGTGTTCTGTTAATTCATCTCACCGAGATACATCTTTCCCTTCAAGAAGCCTTTCGCTGAGGCTGTTCTTGTGGAATTGGCTAGGGATATTTGGAAGCCCATATAGGGCTACCTTGAAAAAGGAAATATCTTCCGTTCAAAACTGGAAAGAAGCTTTCTGAGAAACTCCTCTGTGTTCTGTTAATTCATCTCACAGAGTTACATCTTTCCCTTCACGAAGCCTTTCGCTAAGGCTGTTCTTGTGGAATTGGCAAAGGGATATTTGGAAGCCCATAGAGGTCTAAGGTGAAAAAGGAAATATCTTCCGTTCAAAACTGGAAAGAAGCTTTCTGAGAAACTGCTCTGTGTTCTGTTAATTCATCTCACAGAGTTACATCTTTCCCTTCAAGAAGGCTTTCGCTAAGGCTGTTCTTGTGGAATTGGCAAAGGGATATTTGGAAGCCCATAGAGGCCTATTCTGAAAAAGGAAATATCTTCCGTTCAAAACTGGAAAGAAGCTTTCTGAGAAACTGCTCTGTGTTCTGTTAATTCATCTCACAGTGTTACATCTTTCCCTTCAAGAAGCCTTTCGCTAACGCTGTTCTTGTGGAATTGGCAAAGGGATATTTGGAAGCACTTAGAGGGCTATGGTGAAAAAGGAAATATCCTCCGTTCAAAACTGGAAAGAAGCTTTCTGAGAAACTGCTCTGTGTTCTGTTAATTCATCTCACAGAGTTACATCTTTCCCTTCAAAAAGCCTTTCGCTAAGGCTATTCTTGTGGAATTTGCAAAGGGATATATGGAACCCATAGAGGGCTATGGTGAAAAAGGAAATATCTTCCGTTGAAAACTGGAAAGAATCTTTCTGAGAAACTGCTCTGTGTTCTGTTAATTCATCTCACAGAGTTACATCTTTCTCTTAAAGAAGCCTTTCGCTAAGGCTGTTCTTGTGGAATTGGCAATTGATATTTGGAAGCCCATAGAGGGCTATGGTGAAAAAGGAAATATCTTCCTTTGAAAACTGGAAAGAAGCATTCTGAGAAACTGCTCTGTGTTCTGTTAATTCATCTCACAGAGTTACATCTTTCTCTTCAAGAAGCCTTTCGCTAAGGCTGTTCTTGTGGAATTGGCAAAATCATATTTGGAAGCCCATAGAGGGCTACGGTGAAAAAGGAAATATCTTCCGTTCAAAACTGGAAAGAAGGTTTCTGAGAAACTACTCTGTTTTCTGTTAATTCATCTCACAGGGTTACATCTTTCCCTTCAAGAAGTCTTTCGCTAAGGCTGTTCTTGTGGAATTGGCAAAGGGATATTTGTAACCCCATAGAGGGCTATGGTGAAAAAAAAAATAGCTTCCGTTCAAAACAGGAAAGAAGCTTTCTGAGAGACTGCTCTGTGTTCTGTTAATTCATCTCACAGAGTTACATCTTTCCCTTCAAGAAGCCTTTCGCTAAGGCTGTTCTTGTGGAATTGGCAAAGTGATATTTGGAAGCCCATAGAGGGCTATGGTGAAAAAGGAAATATCTTCCGTTCATAACTGGAAAGAAGCTTTCTGAGAAACTGCTCTGTGTTCTGTTAATTCCTCTCACAGAGTTTTATCTTTCCCTTCAAGAAGGCTTTCGCTAAGGCTGTTCTTGTGGAATTGGCAAAGGGATATTTGGAAGCCCATAGAGTGCTATTCTGAAAAAGGAAATATCTTCCGTTCAAAACTGGAAAGAAGCTTTCTGAGAAACTGCTCTGTGTTCTGTTAATTCATCTCACAGAGTTACATCTTTCCCTTCAAGAAGCCTTTCGCTAAGGCTGTTCTTGTGGAATTGGCAAAGGGATATTTGGAACCCCATAGAGGGGTATGGTGAAAAAGGAAATATCCTCCGTTCAAAACTGGAAAGAAGATTTCTGAGAAACTGCTCTGTGTTCTGTTAATTCATCTCACAGAGTTACATCTTTCCCTTCAAGAAGCCTTTCGCTAAGGCGGTTCTTATGGAATTGGCAAAGGGATATTTAGAAGCCCATAGAGGGCTACGGTGAAAAAGGAAATATCTTCCGTTCAAAACTGGAAAGAAGCTTTCTGAGAAACTGCTCTGTGTTGTTTTAATTCATCTCGCAGAGTTACTTCTTTCCCTTCACGAAGCCTTTCGCTAAGGCTGTTCTTGTGGAATTGGCAAAGGGATATTTGGAAGCCCATAGAGGGCTACGGTGAAAAAGGAAATATCTTCCGTTCAAAACTGGAAAGAAGCTTTCTGAGAAACTGCTGTGTGTTCTGTTAATTCATCTCACAGAGTTACATCTTTCCCTTCAAAAAGCCTTTCGCTAAGGCTATTCTTCTGGAATTGGCAAAGGCATATATGGAACCCATAGAGGGCTATGGTGAAAAAGGAAATATCTTCCGTTGAAAACTGGAAAGAAGCTTTGTGAGAAACTGCTCTGTGTTCTGTTAATTCATCTCACAGAGTTACATCTTTCCCTTCACGAAGCCTTTCTCTAAGGCTGTTCTTGTGGAATTGGCAAAGGGATATTTGGAAGCCCATAGAGGACTAAGGTGAAAAAGGAAATATCTTCCGTTCAAAACTGGAAAGAAGCTTTCTGAGAAACTGCTCTGTGTTCTGTTAATTCATCTCACAGAGTTACATCTTTCTCTTCAAGAAGCCTTTCGCTAAGGCTGTTCTTGTGGAATTGGCAAAGGGATATTTGGAAGCCCATAGAGGGCTATGGTGAAAAAGGAAATATCTTCCGTTCAAAACTGGAAAGAAGCTTTCTGAGATACTGCTCTGTGTTCTGTTAATTCATCTCACAGAGTTACATCTTTCCCTTCAAGAAGCCTTTCGCTAAGGCTGTTCTTGTGGAATTGGCAAAGTGATATTTGGAAGCCCATAGAGGGCTATGGTGAAAAAGGAAATATCTTCCGTTCAAAACTGGAAAGAAGCATTCTGAGAAACTGCTCTGTGTTCTGTTAATTCATCTCACAGAGTTACATCTTTCTCTTCAAGAAGCCTTTCGCTAAGGCTGTTCTTGTGGAATTGGCAAAATGATATTTGGAAGCCCATAGTGGGCTACGGTGAAAAAGGAAATATCTTCCGTTCAAAACTGGAAAGAAGCTTTCTGAGAAACTGCTCTGTGTTCTGTTAATTCATCTCACAGAGTTACATCTTTCCCTTCAAGAAGCCTTTCGCTATGGCTGTTCTTGTGGAATTGGCAAAGGGATATTTGTAACCCCATAGAGGGCTATGGTGAAAAAAAAAAATAGCTTCCGTTCAAAACAGGAAAGAAGCTTTCTGAGAAACTGCTCTGTGTTCTGTTAATTCATTTCACAGAGTTACATCTTTCCCTTCAAGAAGCCTTTCGCTAAGGCTGTTCTTGTGGAATTGGCAAAGTGATATTTGGAAGCCCATAGAGGGCTATGGTGAAAAAGGAAATATCTTCCGTTCATAACTGGAAAGAAGCTTTCTGAGAAACTGCTCTGTGTTCTGTTAATTCATCTCACAGAGTTACATCTTTTCCTTCAAGAAGGCTTTCGCTAAGGCTGTTCTTGTGGAATTGGCAAAGGGATATTTGGAAGCCCATAGAGGGCTATTCTGAAAAAGGAAATATCTTCCGTTCAAAACTGGAAAGAAGATTTCTGAGAAACTGCTCTGTGTTCTGTTAATTCATCTCACAGAGATATATCTTTCCCTTCAAGAAGCCTTTCGCTAAGGCTGTTCTTGTGGAATTGGCATAGGGATATTTGGAAGCCCATATAGGGCTACGATGAAAAAGGAAATATCTTCCGTTCAAAACTGGAAAGAAGCTTTCTGAGAAACTCCTCTGTGTTCTGTTAATTCATCTCACAGAGTTACATCATTCCCTTCACGAAGCCTTTCGCTAAGGCTGTTCTTGTGGAATTGGCAAAGGGATATTTGGAAGCCCATAGAGGTCTAAGGTGAAAAAGGAAATATCTTCCGTTCAAAACTGGAAAGAAGCTTTCTGAGAAACTGCTCTGTGTTCTGTTAATTCATCTCACAGAGTTACATCTTTCCCTTCAAGAAGGCTTTCGCTAAGGCTGTTCTTGTGGAATTGGCAAAGGGATATTTGGAAGCCCATAGAGGGCTATTCTGAAAAAGGAAATATCTTCCGTTCAAAACTGGAAAGAAGCTTTCTGAGAAACTGCTCTGTGTTCTGTTAATTCATCTCACAGAGTTACATCTTTCCCTTCAAGAAGCCTTTCGCTAAGGCGGTTCTTGTGGAATTGGCAAAGGGATATTTGGAAACCTATTGAGGGCTACGGTGAAAAAGGAATTATCTTCCGTTCAAAACTGGAAAGAAGCTTTCTGAGAAACTGCTCTGTGTTGTTTTAATTCATCTCGCAGAGTTACATCTTTCCCTTCAAGAAGCCTTTCGCTAAGGCTGTTCTTGTGGAATTGGCAAAGGGATATTTGGAAGCCCATAGAGGGCTAAGGTGAAAAAGTAAATATCTTCCGTTCAAAACTGGAAAGAAGCTTTCTGAAAATCTGTTCTGTGTTCTGTTAATTCATCTCACAGAGTTACATCTTTCCCTTCACGAAGCCTTTCGCTAAGGCTGTTCTTGTGGAATTGGCAAAGGGACATTTGGAAGCCCATAGAGGGCTACGGTGAAAAAGGAAATATCTTCCGTTCAAAACTGGAAAGAAGCTTTCTGAGAAACTGCTCTGTGTTCTGTTAATTCATCTCACAGAGTTACATCTTTCCCTTCAAGAAGCCTTTCGCTAAGGCTGTTCTTGTGGAATTGGCAAAGGGATATTTGGAAGCCCATAGAGGACTATGGTGAAAAAGGAAATATCTTCCGTTCAAAACTGGAAAGAAGCTTTCTGTGAAACTGCTCTGTGTTCTGTTAATTCATCTCACAGAGTTACATCTTTCTCTTCAAGAAGCCTTTCGCTAAGGCTGTTCTTGTGGAATTGGCAAAATGATATTTGGAAGCCCATAGTGGGCTACGGTGAAAAAGGAAATATCTTCCGTTCAAAACTGGAAAGAAGCTTTCTGAGAAACTGCTCTGTTTTCTGTTAATTCATCTCACAGAGTTACATCTTTCCCTTCAAGAAGCCTTTCGCTAAGGCTGTTCTTGTGGAATTGGCAAAGGGATATTTGTAACCCCATAGAGGGCTATGGTGAAAAAAAAAATAGCTTCCGTTCAAAACAGGAAAGAAGCTTTCTGAGAAACTGCTCTGTGTTCTGTTAATTCATTTCACAGACTTACATCTTTCCCTTCAAGAAGCCTTTCGCTAAGGCTGTTCTTGTGAAATTGGCAAAGTGATATTTGGAAGCCCATAGAGGGCTATGGTGAAAAAGGAAATATCTTCCGTTCATAACTGGAAAGAAGCTTTCTGAGAAACTGCTCTGTGTTCTGTTAATTAATCTCACAGAGTTACATCTTTCCCTTCAAGAAGGCTTTCGCTAAGGCTGTTCTTGTGGAATTGGCAAAGGGATATTTGGAAGCCCATAGAGGGCTATTCTGAAAAAGGAAATATCTTCCGTTCAAAACTGGAAAGAAGATTTCTGAGAAACTGCTCTGTGTTCTGTTAATTCATCTCACAGAGTTACATCTTTCCCTTCAAGAAGCCTTTCGCTAAGGCTGTTCTTGTGGAATTGGCATAGGGATATTTGGAAGCCCATATAGGTCTACGGTGAAAAAGGAAATATCTTCCGTTCAAAACTGGAAAGAAGCTTTCTGAGAAACTGCTCTGTGTTCTGTTAATTCATCTCACAGAGTTACATCTTTCCCTTCACGAAGCCTTTCGCTAAGGCTGTTCTTGTGGAATTGGCAAAGGGATATTTGGAAGCCCATAGAGGTCTAAGGTGAAAAAGGAAATATCTTCCGTTCAAAACTGGAAAGAAGCTTTCTGAGAAACTGCTCTGTGTTCTGTTAATTCATCTCACAGAGTTACATCTCTCCCTTCAAGAAGCCTTTCGCTAAGGCTGTTCTTTTGGAATTGGCACAGTTATATTTGGAACCCCATAGAGGGCTATGGTGAAAAAGGAAATATCTTCCGTTGAAAACTGGAAAGAAGCTTTCTGAGAAACTGCTCTGTGTTCTGTTAATTCATCTCACAGAGTTACATCTTTCTCTTCAAGAAGCCTTTCGCTAAGGCTGTTCTTGTGGAATTGGCAAAGGGATATTTGGAAGCCCATAGAGGGCTATGGTGAAAAAGGAAATATCTTCCGTTCAAAACTGGAAAGAAGCTTTCTGAGAAACTGCTCTGTGTTCTGTTAATTCATCTCACAGTGTTACATCTTTCCCTTCAAGAAGACTTTCGCTAAGGCTGTTCTTGTGGAATTGGCAAAGGGATATTTGGAAGCCCATACAGGGCTATGGTGAAAAAGGAAATATCTTCCGTTCAAAACTGGAAAGAAGCTTTCTGAGAAACTGCTCTGTGTTCTGTTAATTCATCTCACAGAGTTACATCTTTCCCTTCAAGAAGCCTTTCGCTAAGGCTGTTCTTGTGGAATTCGCAAAATGATATTTGGAGGCCCATAGAGGGCTATGGTGAAAAAGGAAATATCTTCCGTTCAAAACTGGAAAGAAGCTTTCTGAGAAACTGCTCTGTGTTCTGTTAATTCATCTCACAGAGTTACATCTCTCCCTTCAAGAAGCCTTTCGCTAAGGCTGTTCTTTTGGAATTGGCACAGTTATATTTGGAACCCCATAGAGTTCTACGCTGAAAAAGGAAATATCTTCCGTTCAAAACTGGAAAGAAGCTTTCTGAGAAACTGCTCTGTGTTCTGTTAATTCACCTCACAGAGTTACATCTTTCCCTTCAAGAAGCCTTTCGCTAAGGCTGTTCTTGTGGAATTGGCAAAGTGATATTTGGAAGCCAATAGAGGGCTATGGTGAAAAAGGAAATATCTTCCGTTCATAACTGGAAAGAAGCTTTCTGAGAAACTGCTCAGTGTTCTGTTAATTCCTCTCACAGAGTTATATCTTTCCCTTCAAGAAGGCTTTCGCTAAGGCTGTTCTTGTGGAATTGGCAAAGGGATATTTGGAAGCCCATAGAGGGCTATGGTGAAAAAGGAAATATCCTCCGTTCAAAACTGGAAAGAAGCTTTCTGAGAAACTGCTCTGTGTTCTGTTAATTCATCTCACAGAGTTACATCTTTCCCTTCAAGAAGCCTTTCGCTAAGGCTGTTCTTGTGGAATTCGCAAAATGATATTTGGAGGCCCATAGAGGGCTATGGTGAAAAAGGAAATATCTTCCGTTCAAAACTGGAAAGAAGCTTTCTGAGAAACTGCTCTGTGTTCTGTTAATTCATCTCACAGAGTTACATCTCTCCCTTCAAGAAGCCTTTCGCTAAGGCTGTTCTTTTGGAATTGGCACAGTTATATTTGGAACCCCATAGAGTTCTACGCTGAAAAAGGAAATATCTTCCGTTCAAAACTGGAAAGAAGCTTTCTGAGAAACTGCTCTGTGTTCTGTTAATTCACCTCACAGAGTTACATCTTTCCCTTCAAGAAGCCTTTCGCTAAGGCTGTTCTTGTGGAATTGGCAAAGTGATATTTGGAAGCCAATAGAGGGCTATGGTGAAAAAGGAAATATCTTCCGTTCATAACTGGAAAGAAGCTTTCTGAGAAACTGCTCAGTGTTCTGTTAATTCCTCTCACAGAGTTATATCTTTCCCTTCAAGAAGCCTTTCGCTAAGGCTGTTCTTGTGGAATTGGCAAAGGGATATTTGGAAGCCCATAGAGGGCTATGGTGAAAAAGGAAATATCCTCCGTTCAAAACTGGAAAGAAGCTTTCTGAGAAACTGCTCTGTGTTCTGTTAATTCATCTCACAGAGTTACATCTTTCCCTTCAAGAAGCCTTTCGCTAAGGCGGTTCTTATGGAATTTTCAAAGGGATATTTAGAAGCCCATAGAGGGCTACGGTGAAAAAGGAAATATCTTCCGTTCAAAACTGGAAAGAAGCTTTCTGAGAAACTGCTCTGTGTTCTGTTAATTCATCTCACAGAGTTACATCTTTCCCTCCAAGAAGCCTTTCGCTATGGCTGTTCTTGTGGAATTGGCAAAGGGATATTTGTAACCCCATAGAGGGCTATGGTGAAAAAAAAAAATAGCTTCCGTTCAAAACAGGAAAGAAGCTTTCTGAGAAACTGCTCTGTGTTCTGTTAATTCATTTCACAGAGTTACATCTTTCCCTTCAAGAAGCCTTTCGCTAAGGCTGTTCTTGTGGAATTGGCAAAGTGATATTTGGAAGCCCATAGAGGGCTATGGTGAAAAAGGAAATATCTTCCGTTCATAACTGGAAAGAAGCTTTCTGAGAAACTGCTCTGTGTTCTGTTAATTCATCTCACAGAGTTACATCTTTCCCTTCAAGAAGGCTTTCGCTAAGGCTGTTCTTGTGGAATTGGCAAAGGGATATTTGGAAGCCCATAGAGGGCTATTCTGAAAAAGGAAATATCTTCCGTTCAAAACTGGAAAGAAGATTTCTGAGAAACTGCTCTGTGTTCTGTTAATTCATCTCACCGAGATACATCTTTCCCTTCAAGAAGCCTTTCGCTAAGGCTGTTCTTGTGGAATTGGCTAGGGATATTTGGAAGCCCATATAGGGCTACCTTGAAAAAGGAAATATCTTCCGTTCAAAACTGGAAAGAAGCTTTCTGAGAAACTCCTCTGTGTTCTGTTAATTCATCTCACAGAGTTACATCTTTCCCTTCACGAAGCCTTTCGCTAAGGCTGTTCTTGTAGAATTGGCAAAGGGATATTTGGAAGCCCATAGAGGTCTAAGGTGAAAAAGGAAATATCTTCCGTTCAAAACTGGAAAGAAGCTTTCTGAGAAACTGCTCTGTGTTCTGTTAATTCATCTCACAGAGTTACATCTTTCCCTTCAAGAAGGCTTTCGCTAAGGCTGTTCTTGTGGAATTGGCAAAGGGATATTTGGAAGCCCATAGAGGCCTATTCTGAAAAAGGAAATATCTTCCGTTCAAAACTGGAAAGAAGCTTTCTGAGAAACTGCTCTGTGTTCTGTTAATTCATCTCACAGTGTTACATCTTTCCCTTCAAGAAGCCTTTCGCTAACGCTGTTCTTGTGGAATTGGCAAAGGGATATTTGGAAGCACTTAGAGGGCTATGGTGAAAAAGGAAATATCCTCCGTTCAAAACTGGAAAGAAGCTTTCTGAGAAACTGCTCTGTGTTCTGTTAATTCATCTCACAGAGTTACATCTTTCCCTTCAAAAAGCCTTTCGCTAAGGCTATTCTTGTGGAATTTGCAAAGGGATATATGGAACCCATAGAGGGCTATGGTGAAAAAGGAAATATCTTCCGTTGAAAACTGGAAAGAATCTTTCTGAGAAACTGCTCTGTGTTCTGTTAATTCATCTCACAGAGTTACATCTTTCTCTTAAAGAAGCCTTTCGCTAAGGCTGTTCTTGTGGAATTGGCAATTGATATTTGGAAGCCCATAGAGGGCTATGGTGAAAAAGGAAATATCTTCCTTTCAAAACTGGAAAGAAGCATTCTGAGAAACTGCTCTGTGTTCTGTTAATTCATCTCACAGAGTTACATCTTTCTCTTCAAGAAGCCTTTCGCTAAGGCTGTTCTTGTGGAATTGGCAAAATCATATTTGGAAGCCCATAGAGGGCTACGGTGAAAAAGGAAATATCTTCCGTTCAAAACTGGAAAGAAGCTTTCTGAGAAACTACTCTGTTTTCTGTTAATTCATCTCACAGGGTTACATCTTTCCCTTCAAGAAGTCTTTCGCTAAGGCTGTTCTTGTGGAATTGGCAAAGGGATATTTGTAACCCCATAGAGGGCTATGGTGAAAAAAAAAATAGCTTCCGTTCAAAACAGGAAAGAAGCTTTCTGAGAGACTGCTCTGTGTTCTGTTAATTCATCTCACAGAGTTACATCTTTCCCTTCAAGAAGCCTTTCGCTAAGGCTGTTCTTGTGGAATTGGCAAAGTGATATTTGGAAGCCCATAGAGGGCTATGGTGAAAAAGGAAATATCTTCCGTTCATAACTGGAAAGAAGCTTTATGAGAAACTGCTCTGTGTTCTGTTAATTCCTCTCACAGCGTTTTATCTTTCCCTTCAAGAAGGCTTTCGCTAAGGCTGTTCTTGTGGAATTGGCAAAGGGATATTTGGAAGCCCATAGAGGGCTATTCTGAAAAAGGAAATATCTTCCGTTCAAAACTGGAAAGAAGCTTTCTGAGAAACTGCTCTGTGTTCTGTTAATTCATCTCACAGAGTTACATCTTTCCCTTCAAGAAGCCTTTCGCTAAGGCTGTTCTTGTGGAATTGGCAAAGGGATATTTGGAACCCCATAGAGGGGTATGGTGAAAAAGGAAATATCCTCCGTTCAAAACTGGAAAGAAGATTTCTGAGAAACTGCTCTGTGTTCTGTTAATTCATCTCACAGAGTTACATCTTTCCCTTCAAGAAGCCTTTCGCTAAGGCGGTTCTTATGGAATTGGCAAAGGGATATTTAGAAGCCCATAGAGGGCTACGGTGAAAAAGGAAATGTCTTCCGTTCAAAACTGGAAAGAAGCTTTCTGAGAAACTGCTCTGTGTTGTTTTAATTCATCTCGCAGAGTTACTTCTTTCCCTTCACGAAGCCTTTCGCTAAGGCTGTTCTTGTGGAATTGGCAAAGGGATATTTGGAAGCCCATAGAGGGCTACGGTGAAAAAGGAAATATCTTCCGTTCAAAACTGGAAAGAAGCTTTCTGAGAAACTGCTGTGTGTTCTGTTAATTCATCTCACAGAGTTACATCTTTCCCTTCAAAAAGCCTTTCGCTAAGGCTATTCTTGTGGAATTGGCAAAGGCATATATGGAACCCATAGAGGGCTATGGTGAAAAAGGAAATATCTTCCGTTGAAAACTGGAAAGAAGCTTTGTGAGAAACTGCTCTGTGTTCTGTTAATTCATCTCACAGAGTTACATCTTTCCCTTCACGAAGCCTTTCTCTAAGGCTGTTCTTGTGGAATTGGCAAAGGGATATTTGGAAGCCCATAGAGGACTAAGGTGAAAAAGGAAATATCTTCCGTTCAAAACTGGAAAGAAGCTTTCTGAGAAACTGCTCTGTGTTCTGTTAATTCATCTCACAGAGTTACATCTTTCTCTTCAAGAAGCCTTTCGCTAAGGCTGTTCTTGTGGAATTGGCAAAGGGATATTTGGAAGCCCATAGAGGGCTATGGTGAAAAAGGAAATATCTTCCGTTCAAAACTGGAAAGAAGCTTTCTGAGATACTGCTCTGTGTTCTGTTAATTCATCTCACAGAGTTACATCTTTCCCTTCAAGAAGCCTTTCGCTAAGGCTGTTCTTGTGGAATTGGCAAAGTGATATTTGGAAGCCCATAGAGGGCTATGGTGAAAAAGGAAATATCTTCCGTTCAAAACTGGAAAGAAGCATTCTGAGAAACTGCTCTGTGTTCTGTTAATTCATCTCACAGAGTTACATCTTTCTCTTCAAGAAGCCTTTCGCTAAGGCTGTTCTTGTGGAATTGGCAAAATGATATTTGGAAGCCCATAGTGGGCTACGGTGAAAAAGGAAATATCTTCCATTCAAAACTGGAAAGAAGCTTTCTGAGAAACTGCTCTGTGTTCTGTTAATTCATCTCACAGAGTTACATCTTTCCCTTCAAGAAGCCTTTCGCTATGGCTGTTCTTGTGGAATTGGCAAAGGGATATTTGTAACCCCATAGAGGGCTATGGTGAAAAAAAAAAATAGCTTCCGTTCAAAACAGGAAAGAAGCTTTCTGAGAAACTGCTCTGTGTTCTGTTAATTCATTTCACAGAGTTACATCTTTCCCTTCAAGAAGCCTTTCGCTAAGGCTGTTCTTGTGGAATTGGCAAAGTGATATTTGGAAGCCCATAGAGGGCTATGGTGAAAAAGGAAATATCTTCCGTTCAAAACTGGAAAGAAGCTTTCTGAGAAACTCCTCTGTGTTCTGTTAATTCATCTCACAGAGTTACATCATTCCCTTCACGAAGCCTTTCGCTAAGGCTGTTCTTGTGGAATTGGCAAAGGGATATTTGGAAGCCCATAGAGGTCTAAGGTGAAAAAGGAAATATCTTCCGTTCAAAACTGGAAAGAAGCTTTCTGAGAAACTGCTCTGTGTTCTGTTAATTCATCTCACAGAGTTACATCTTTCCCTTCAAGAAGGCTTTCGCTAAGGCTGTTCTTGTGGAATTGGCAAAGGGATATTTGGAAGCCCATAGAGGGCTATTCTGAAAAAGGAAATATCTTCCGTTCAAAACTGGAAAGAAGCTTTCTGAGAAACTGCTCTGTGTTCTGTTAATTCATCTCACAGAGTTACATCTTTCCCTTCAAGAAGCCTTTCGCTAAGGCGGTTCTTGTGGAATTGGCAAAGGGATATTTGGAAACCTATTGAGGGCTACGGTGAAAAAGGAATTATCTTCCGTTCAAAACTGGAAAGAAGCTTTCTGAGAAACTGCTCTGTGTTGTTTTAATTCATCTCGCAGAGTTACATCTTTCCCTTCAAGAAGCCTTTCGCTAAGGCTGTTCTTGTGGAATTGGCAAAGGGATATTTGGAAGCCCATAGAGGGCTAAGGTGAAAAAGTAAATATCTTCCGTTCAAAACTGGAAAGAAGCTTTCTGAAAATCTGTTCTGTGTTCTGTTAATTCATCTCACAGAGTTACATCTTTCCCTTCACGAAGCCTTTCGCTAAGGCTGTTCTTGTGGAATTGGCAAAGGGACATTTGGAAGCCCATAGAGGGCTACGGTGAAAAAGGAAATATCTTCCGTTCAAAACTGGAAAGAAGCTTTCTGAGAAACTGCTCTGTGTTCTGTTAATTCATCTCACAGAGTTACATCTTTCCCTTCAAGAAGCCTTTCGCTAAGGCTGTTCTTGTGGAATTGGCAAAGGGATATTTGGAAGCCCATAGAGGACTATGGTGAAAAAGGAAATATCTTCCGTTCAAAACTGGAAAGAAGCTTTCTGTGAAACTGCTCTGTGTTCTGTTAATTCATCTCACAGAGTTACATCTTTCTCTTCAAGAAGCCTTTCGCTAAGGCTGTTCTTGTGGAATTGGCAAAATGATATTTGGAAGCCCATAGTGGGCTACGGTGAAAAAGGAAATATCTTCCGTTCAAAAGTGGAAAGAAGCTTTCTGAGAAACTGCTCTGTTTTCTGTTAATTCATCTCACAGAGTTACATCTTTCCCTTCAAGAAGCCTTTCGCTAAGGCTGTTCTTGTGGAATTGGCAAAGGGATATTTGTAACCCCATAGAGGGCTATGGTGAAAAAAAAAATAGCTTCCGTTCAAAACAGGAAAGAAGCTTTCTGAGAAACTGCTCTGTGTTCTGTTAATTCATTTCACAGACTTACATCTTTCCCTTCAAGAAGCCTTTCGCTAAGGCTGTTCTTGTGAAATTGGCAAAGTGATATTTGGAAGCCCATAGAGGGCTATGGTGAAAAAGGAAATATCTTCCGTTCATAACTGGAAAGAAGCTTTCTGAGAAACTGCTCTGTGTTCTGTTAATTCATCTCACAGAGTTACATCTTTCCCTTCAAGAAGGCTTTCGCTAAGGCTGTTCTTGTGGAATTGGCAAAGGGATATTTGGAAGCCCATAGAGGGCTATTCTGAAAAAGGAAATATCTTCCGTTCAAAACTGGAAAGAAGATTTCTGAGAAACTGCTCTGTGTTCTGTTAATTCATCTCACAGAGTTACATCTTTCCCTTCAAGAAGCCTTTCGCTAAGGCTGTTCTTGTGGAATTGGCATAGGGATATTTGGAAGCCCATATAGGGCTACGGTGAAAAAGGAAATATCTTCCGTTCAAAACTGGAAAGAAGCTTTCTGAGAAACTGCTCTGTGTTCTGTTAATTCATCTCACAGAGTTACATCTTTCCCTTCACGAAGCCTTTCGCTAAGGCTGTTCTTGTGGAATTGGCAAAGGGATATTTGGAAGCCCATAGAGGTCTAAGGTGAAAAAGGAAATATCTTCCGTTCAAAACTGGAAAGAAGCTTTCTGAGAAACTGCTCTGTGTTCTGTTAATTCATCTCACAGAGTTACATCTCTCCCTTCAAGAAGCCTTTCGCTAAGGCTGTTCTTTTGGAATTGGCACAGTTATATTTGGAACCCCATAGAGGGCTATGGTGAAAAAGGAAATATCTTCCGTTGAAAACTGGAAAGAAGCTTTCTGAGAAACTGCTCTGTGTTCTGTTAATTCATCTCACAGAGTTACATCTTTCTCTTCAAGAAGCCTTTCGCTAAGGCTGTTCTTGTGGAATTGGCAAAGGGATATTTGGAAGCCCATAGAGGGCTATGGTGAAAAAGGAAATATCTTCCGTTCAAAACTGGAAAGAAGCTTTCTGAGAAACTGCTCTGTGTTCTGTTAATTCATCTCACAGTGTTACATCTTTCCCTTCAAGAAGACTTTCGCTAAGGCTGTTCTTGTGGAATTGGCAAAGGGATATTTGGAAGCCCATACAGGGCTATGGTGAAAAAGGAAATATCTTCCGTTCAAAACTGGAAAGAAGCTTTCTTAGAAACTGCTCTGTGTTCTGTTAATTCATCTCACAGAGTTACATCTTTCCCTTCAAGAAGCCTTTCGCTAAGGCTGTTCTTGTGGAATTCGCAAAATGATATTTGGAGGCCCATAGAGGGCTATGGTGAAAAAGGAAATATCTTCCGTTCAAAACTGGAAAGAAGCTTTCTGAGAAACTGCTCTGTGTTCTGTTAATTCATCTCACAGAGTTACATCTCTCCCTTCAAGAAGCCTTTCGCTAAGGCTGTTCTTTTGGAATTGGCACAGTTATATTTGGAACCCCATAGAGTTCTACGCTGAAAAAGGAAATATCTTCCGTTCAAAACTGGAAAGAAGCTTTCTGAGAAACTGCTCTGTGTTCTGTTAATTCACCTCACAGAGTTACATCTTTCCCTTCAAGAAGCCTTTCGCTAAGGCTGTTCTTGTGGAATTGGCAAAGTGATATTTGGAAGCCCATTGAGGGCTATGGTGAAAAAGGAAATATCTTCCGTTCATAACTGGAAAGAAGCTTTCTGAGAAACTGCTCTGTGTTCTGTTAATTCATCTCACAGAGTTACATCTTTCCCTTCAAGAAGGGTTTCGCTAAGGCTGTTCTTGTGGAATTGGCAAAGGGATATTTGGAAGCCCATAGAGTGCTATTCTGAAAAAGGAAATATCTTCCGTTCAAAACTGGAAAGAAGCTTTCTGAGAAACTGCTCTGTGTTCTGTTAATTCATCTCACAGAGTTACATCTTTCCCTTCAAGAAGCCTTTCGCTAACGCTGTTCTTGTGGAATTGGCAAAGGGATATTTGGAAGCCCATAGAGGGCTATGGTGAAAAAGGAAATATCCTCCGTTCAAAACTGGAAAGAAGCTTTCTGAGAAACTGCTCTGTGTTCTGTTAATTCATCTCACAGAGTTACATCTTTCCCTTCAAGAAGCCTTTCGCTAAGGCTGTTCTTGTGGAATTGGCAAAGGGATATTTGGAAGCCCATAGAGGGCTAAGGTGAAAAAGGAAATATCTTCCGTTCAAAACTGGAAAGAAGCTTTCTGAAAATCTGTTCTGTGTTCTGTTAATTCATCTCACAGAGTTACATCTTTCCCTTCACGAAGCCTTTCGCTAAGGCTGTTCTTGTGGAATTGGCAAAGGGACATTTGTAAGCCCATAAAGGGCTACGGTGAAAAAGGAAATATCTTCCGTTCAAAACTGGAAAGAAGCTTTCTGAGAAACTGCTCTGTGTTCTGTTAATTCATCTCACAGAGTTACATCTTTCCCTTCAAGAAGCCTTTCGCTAAGGCTGTTCTTGTGGAATTGGCAAAGGGATATTTGGAAGCCCATAGAGGACTATGGTGAAAAAGGAAATATCTTCCGTTCAAAACTGGAAAGAAGCTTTCTGAGAAACTGCTCTGTTTTCTGTTAATTCATCTCACAGAGTTACATCTTTCCCTTCAAGAAGCCTTTCGCTAAGGCTGTTCTTGTGGAATTGGCAAAGGGATATTTCTAACCCCTTAGAGGGCTATGGTGAAAAAAAAAATAGCCTCCGTTCAAAACAGGAAAGAAGCTTTCTGAGAAACTGCTCTGTGTTCTGTTAATTCATTTCACAGACTTACATCTTTCCCTTCAAGAAGCCTTTCGCTAAGGCTGTTCTTGTGGAATTGGCAAAGTGATATTTGGAAGCCCATAGAGGGCTATGGTGAAAAAGGAAATATCTTCCGTTCATAACTGGAAAGAAGCTTTCTGAGAAACTGCTCTGTGTTCTGTTAATTCATCTCACAGAGTTACATCTTTCCCTTCAAGAAGGCTTTCGCTAAGGCTGTTCTTGTGGAATTGGCAAAGGGATATTTGGAAGCCCATAGAGGGCTATTCTGAAAAAGGAAATATCTTCCGTTCAAAACTGGAAAGAAGATTTCTGAGAAACTGCTCTGTGTTCTGTTAATTCATCTCACAGAGTTACATCTTTCCCTTCAAGAAGCCTTTCGCTAACGCTGTTCTTGTGGAATTGGCAAAGGGATATTTGGAAGCCCATATAGGGCTACGGTGAAAAAGGAAATATCTTCCGTTCAAAACTGGAAAGAAGCTTTCTGAGAAACTCCTCTGTGTTCTGTTAATTCATCTCACAGAGTTACATCTTTCCCTTCAAGAAGCCTTTCGCTAAGGCTGTTCTTGTGGAATTGGCATAGGGATATTTGGAAGCACATATAGGGCTACGGTGAAAAAGGAAATATCTTCCGTTCAAAACTGGAAAGAAGCTTTCTGAGAAACTGCTCTGTGTTCTGTTAATTCATCTCACAGAGTTACATCTTTCCCTTCACGAAGCCTTTCGCTAAGGCTGTTCTTGTGGAATTGGCAAAGGGATATTTGGAAGCCCATAAAGGTCTAAGGTGAAAAAGGAAATACCTTCCGTTCAAAGCTGGAAAGAAGCTTTCTGAGAAACTGCTCTGTGTTCTGTTAATTCATCTCACAGAGTTACATCTCTCCCTTCAAGAAGCCTTTCGCTAAGGCTGTTCTTTTGGAATTGGCACAGTTATATTTGGAACCCCATAGAGTTCTACGCTGAAAAAGGAAATATCTTCCGTTCAAAACTGGAAAGAAGCTTTCTGAGAAACTGCTCTGTGTTCTGTTAATTCACCTCACAGAGTTACATCTTTCCCTTCAAGAAGCCTTTCGCTAAGGCTGTTCTTGTGGAATTGGCAAAGTGATATTTGGAAACCCATAGAGGGCTATGGTGAAAAAGGAAATATCTTCCGTTCATAACTGGAAAGAAGCTTTCTGAGAAACTGCTCTGTGTTCTGTTAATTCATCTCACAGAGTTACATCTTTCCCTTCAAGAAGGGTTTCGCTAAGGCTGTTCTTGTGGAATTGGCAAAGGGATATTTGGAAGCCCATAGAGTGCTATTCTGAAAAAGGAAATATCTTCCGTTCAAAACTGGAAAGAAGCTTTCTGAGAAACTGCTCTGTGTTCTGTTAATTCATCTCACAGAGTTACATCTTTCCCTTCAGGAAGCCTTTCGCTAACGCTGCTCTTGTGGAATTGGCAAAGGGATATTTGGAAGCCCATAGAGGGCTATGGTGAAAAAGGAAATATCCTCCGTTCAAAACTGGAAAGAAGCTTTCTGAGAAACTGCTCTGTGTTCTGTTAATTCATCTCACAGAGTTACATCTTTCCCTTCAAGAAGCCTTTCGCTAAGGCTGTTCTTGTGGAAATGGCAAAGGGATATTTGGAAGCCCATAGAGGACTAAGGTGAAAAAGGAAATATCTTCCGTTCAAAACTGGAAAGAAGCTTTCTGAGAAACTGCTCTGTGTTCTGTTAATTCATCTCACAGAGTTACATCTTTCCCTTCACGAAGCCTTTCGCTAAGGCTGTTCTTGTGGAATTGGCAAAGGGATATTTGGAAGCCCAAAGAGGGCTACGGTGAAAAAGGAAATATCTTCCGTTCAAAACTGGAAAGAAGCTTTCTGAGAAACTGCTCTGTGTTCTGTTAATTCATCTCACAGAGTTACATCTGTCCCTTCAAAAAGCCTTTCGCTAAGACTATTCTTGTGGAATTGGCAAAGGGATATATGGAACCCATAGAGGGCTATGGTCAAAAAGGAAATATCTTCCGTTGAAAACTGGAAAGAAGCTTTCTGAGAAACTGCTCTGTGTTCTGTTATTTCATCTCACAGAGTTACATCTTTCTCTTCAAGAAGCCTTTCGCTAAGGCTGTTCTTGTGGAATTGGCAAAGGGATATTTGGAAGCCCATAGAGGGCTATGGTGAAAAAGGAAATATCTTCCGTTCAAAACTGGAAAGAAGCTTTCTGAGAAACTGCTCTGTGTTCTGTTAATTCATCTCACAGAGTTACATCTTTCCCTTCAAGAAGCCTTTCGCTAAGGCTGTTCTTGTGGAATTGGCAAAGGGATATTTGGAAGCCCATAGAGGACTAAGGTGAAAAAGGAAATATCTTCCGTTCAAAACTGGAAAGAAGCTTTCTGAGAAACTGCTCTGTGTTCTGTTAATTCATCTTACAGAGTTACATCTTTGCCTTCAAAAAGCCTTTCGATAAGGCTATTGTTGTGGAGTTTGCAAACGGATATATGGAACCCATAGAGGGCTATGGTGAAAAAGGAAACATCTTCCATTGAAAACTGGAAAGAAGCTTTCTGAGAAACTGCTCTGTGTTCTGTTAATTCATCTCACAGAGTTACATCTTTCCCTTCAAGAAGTCTTTCGCTAAGGCTGTTCTTGTGGAATAGGCAAAGGGATATTTGTAACCCCATAGAGGGCTATGGTGAAAAAAAAAATAGCTTCCGTTCAAAACAGGAAAGAAGCTTTCTGAGAAACTGCTCTGTGTTCTGTTAATTCATCTCACAGAGTTACATCTTTCCCTTCAAGAAGCCTTTCGCTAATTCTGTTCTTGTGGAATTGGCAAAGTGATATTTGGAAGCCCATAGAGGGCTATGGTGAAAAAGGAAATATCTTCCGTTCATAACTGGAAAGAAGCTTTCTGAGAAACTGCTCTGTGTTCTGTTAATTCCTCTCACAGAGTTATATCTTTCCCTTCAAGAAGGCTTTCGCTAAGGCTGTTCTTGTGGAATTGGCAAAGGGATATTTGGAAGCCCATAGAGTGCTATTCTGAAAAAGGAAAAATCTTCCGTTCAAAACTGGAAAGAAGCTTTCTGAGAAACTGCTCTGTGTTCTGTTAATTCATCTCACAGAGTTACATCTTTCCCTTCAAGAAGCCTTTCGCTATGGCGGTTCTTTTGGAATTGGCAAAGGGATATTTAGAAGCCCATAGAGGGCTACGGTGAAAAAGGAAATATCTTCCATTCAAAACTGGAAAGAAGCTTTCTGAGAAACTGCTCTGTGTTGTTTTAATTCATCTCGCAGAGTTACATCTTTCCCTTCACGAAGCCTTTCGATAAGGCTGTTCTTGTGGAATTGGCAAAGGGATATTTGGAAGCCCATAGAGGGCTATGGTGAAAAGGGAATATCTTCCGTTCAAAACTGGAAAGAAGCTTTCTGAGAAACTGCTCTGTGTTCTGTTAATTCATCTCACAGAGTTACATCTTTCCCTTCAAGAAGACTATCGCTAAGGCTGTTCTTGTGGAATTGGCAAAGTGATATTTGGAAGCCCTTAGAGGGCTATGGTGAAAAAGGAAATATCTTCCGTTCAAAACTGGAAAGAAGCTTTCTGAGAAACAGCTCTGTGTTCTGTTAATTCATCTCACAGAGTTACATCTTTCCCTTCAAGAAGCCTTTCGCTAAGGCGGTTCTTGTGGAATTGGAAAAGGGATATTTGGAAGCCTATTGAGGGCTACGGTGAAAAAGGAATTATCTTCCGTTCAAAACTGGAAAGAAGCTTTCTGAGAAACTGCTCTGTGTTGTTTTAATTCATCTCGCAGAGTTACATCTTTCCCTTCAAGATGCCTTTCGCTAAGGATGTTCTTGTGGAATTGGCAAAGGGACATTTGGAAGCCCATAGAGGGCTACGGTGAAAAAGGAAATATCTTCCGTTCAAAACTGGAAAGAAGCTTTCTGAGAAACTGCTCTGTGTTCTGTTAATTCATCTCACAGAGTTACATCTTTCCCTTCAAGAAGCCTTTCGTTAAGGCTGTTCTTGTGGAATTGGCAAAGGGATATTTGGAAGCCCATAGAGGAATAAATTGAAAAAGGAAATATCTTCCGTTCAAAACTGGAAGGAAGCTTTCTGAGAAACTGCTCTGTGTTCTGTTAATTCATCTCACAGAGTTACATCTTTCTCTTCAAGAAGCCTTTCGCTAAGGCTGTTCTTGTGGAATTGGCAAAGGGATATTTGGAAGCCCATAGAGGGCTATGGTGAAAAAATAAATAGCTTCCGTTCAAAACAGGAAAGAAGCTTTCTGAGAAACTGCTCTGTGTTCTGTTAATTCATTTCACAGACTTACATCTTTCCCTTCAAGAAGCCTTTCGCTAAGGCTGTTCTTGTGGAATTGGCAAAGTGATATTTGGAAGCCCATAGAGGGCTATGGTGAAAAAGGAAATATCTTCCGTTCATAACTGGAAAGAAGCTTTCTGAGAAACTGCTCTGTATTCTGTTAATTCATCTCACAGAGTTACATCTTTCCCTTCAAGAAGGCTTTCGCTAAGGCTGTTCTTGTGGAATTGGCAAAGGGATATTTGGAAGCCCATAGAGGGCTATTCTGAAAAAGGAAATATCTTCCGTTCAAAACTGGAAAGAAGATTTCTGAGAAACTGCTCTGTGTTCTGTTAATTCATCTCACAGAGTTACATCTTTCCCTTCAAGAAGCCTTTCGCTAAGGCTGTTCTTGTGGAATTGGCATAGGGATATTTGGAAGCCCATATAGGGCTACGGTGAAAAAGGAAATATCTTCCGTTCAAAACTGGAAAGAAGCTTTCTGAGAAACTGCTCTGTGTTCTGTTAATTCATCTCACAGAGTTACATCTTTCCCTTCACGAAGCCTTTCGCTAAGGCTGTTCTTGTGGAATTGGCAAAGGGATATTTGGAAGCCCATAGAGGTCTAAGGTGAAAAAGGAAATATCTTCCGTTCAAAACTGGAAAGAAGCTTTCTGAGAAACTGCTCTGTGTTCTGTTAATTCATCTCACAGAGTTACATCTCTCCCTTCAAGAAGCCTTTCGCTAAGGCTGTTCTTTTGGAATTGGCACAGTTATATTTGGAACCCCATAGAGGGCTATGGTGAAAAAGGAAATATCTTCCGTTGAAAACTGGAAAGAAGCTTTCTGAGAAACTGCTCTGTGTTCTGTTAATTCATCTCACAGAGTTACATCTCTCTCTTCAAGAAGCCTTTCGCTAAGGCTGTTCTTGTGGAATTGGCAAAGGGATATTTGGAAGCCCATAGAGGGCTATGGTGAAAAAGGAAATATCTTCCGTTCAAAACTGGAAAGAAGCTTTCTGAGAAACTGCTCTGTGTTCTGTTAATTCATCTCACAGAGTTACATCTTTCCCTTCAAGAAGACTTTCGCTAAGGCTGTTCTTGTGGAATTGGCAAAGGGATATTTGGAAGCCCATAGAGGGCTATGGTGAAAAAGGAAATATCTTCCGTTCAAAACTGGAAAGAAGCTTTCTGAGAAACTGCTCTGTGTTCTGTTAATTCATCTCACAGAGTTACATCTTTCCCTTCAAGAAGCCTTTCGCTAAGGCTGTTCTTGTGGAATTCGCAAAATGATATTTGGAGGCCCATAGTGGGCTATGGTGAAAAAGGAAATATCTTCCGTTCAACACTGGAAAGAAGCTTTCTGAGAAACTGCTCTGTGTTCTGTTAATTCATCTCACAGAGTTACATCTCTCCCTTCAAGAAGCCTTTCGCTAAGGCTGTTCTTTTGGAATTGGCACAGTTATATTTGGAACCCCATAGAGTTCTACGCTGAAAAAGGAAATAGCTTCCGTTCAAAACTGGAAAGAAGCTTTCTGAGAAACTGCTCTGTGTTCTGTTAATTCACCTCACAGAGTTACATCTTTCCCTTCAAGAAGCCTTTCACTAAGGCTGTTCTTGTGGAATTGGCAAAGTGATATTTGGAAGCCCATTGAGGGCTATGGTGAAAAAGGAAATATCTTCCGTTCATAACTGGAAAGAAGCTTTCTGAGAAACTGCTCTGTGTTCTGTTAATTCATCTCACAGAGTTACATCTTTCCCTTCAAGAAGGGTTTCGCTAAGGCTGTTCTTGTGGAATTGGCAAAGGGATATTTGGAAGCCCATAGAGTGCTATTCTGAAAAAGGAAATATCTTCCGTTCAAAACTGGAAAGAAGCTTTCTGAGAAACTGCTCTGTGTTCTGTTAATTCATCTCACAGAGTTACATCTTTCCCTTCAAGAAGCCTTTCGCTAACGCTGTTCTTGTGGAATTGGCAAAGGGATATTTGGAAGCCCATAGAGGGCTATGGTGAAAAAGGAAATATCCTCCGTTCAAAACTGGAAAGAAGCTTTCTGAGAAACTGCTCTGTGTTCTGTTAATTCATCTCACAGAGTTACATCTTTCCCTTCAAGAAGCCTTTCGCTAAGGCTGTTCTTGTGGAATTGGCAAAGGGATATTTGGAAGCCCATAGAGGACTAAGGTGAAAAAGGAAATATCTTCCGTTCAAAACTGGAAAGAAGCTTTCTGAGAAACTGCTCTGTGTTCTGTTAATTCATCTCACAGAGTTACATCTTTCCCTTCACGAAGCCTTTCGCTAAGGCTGTTCTTGTGGAATTGGCAAAGGGATATTTGGAAGCCCAAAGAGGGCTACGGTGAAAAAGGAAATATCTTCCGTTCAAAACTGGAAAGAAGCTTTCTGAGAAACTGCTCTGTGTTCTGTTAATTCATCTCACAGAGTTACATCTGTCCCTTCAAAAAGCCTTTCGCTAAGACTATTCTTGTGGAATTGGCAAAGGGATATATGGAACCCATAGAGGGCTATGGTCAAAAAGGAAATATCTTCCGTTGAAAACTGGAAAGAAGCTTTCTGAGAAACTGCTCTGTGTTCTGTTATTTCATCTCACAGAGTTACATCTTTCTCTTCAAGAAGCCTTTCGCTAAGGCTGTTCTTGTGGAATTGGCCAAGGGATATTTGGAAGCCCATAGAGGGCTATGGTGAAAAAGGAAATATCTTCCGTTCAAAACTGGAAAGAAGCTTTCTGAGATACTGCTCTGTGTTCTGTTAATTCATCTCACAGAGTTACATCTTTGCCTTCAAGAAGCCTTTCGCTAAGGCTGTTCTTGTGGAATTGGCAAAGGGATATTTGGAAGCCCATAGAGGACTAAGGTGAAAAAGGAAATATCTTCCGTTCAAAACTGGAAAGAAGCTTTCTGAGAAACTGCTCTGTGTTCTGTTATTTCATCTCACAGAGTTACATCTTTGCCTTCAAAAAGCCTTTCGCTAAGGCTATTCTTGTGGAGTTTGCAAAGGGATATATGGAACCCATAGAGGGCTATGGTGAAAAAGGAAATATCTTCCATTGAAAACTGGAAAGAAGCTTTCTGAGAAACTGCTCTGTGTTCTGTTAATTCATCTCACAGAGTTACATCTTTCCCTTCAAGAAGCCTTTCGCTAAGGCTGTTCTTGTGGAATTGGCAAAGGGATATTTGGAAGCCCATAGAGGGCTATGGTGAAAAAGGAAATATCTTCCTTTCAAAACTGGAAAGAAGCATTCTGAGAAACTGCTCTGTGTTCTGTTAATTCATCTCACAGAGTTACATCTTTCCCTTCAAGAAGCCTTTCGCTAAGCCTGTTCTTGTGGAATTGGCAAAATGATATTTGGAAGCCCATAGAGGGCTACGGTGAAAAAGGAAATATCTTCCGTTCAAAACTGGAAAGAAGCTTTCTGAGAAACTACTCTGTTTTCTGTTAATTCATCTCACAGGGTTACATCTTTCCCTTCAAGAAGTCTTTCGCTAAGGCTGTTCTTGTGGAATTGGCAAAGGGATATTTGTAACCCCATAGAGGGCTATGGTGAAAAAAAAAATAGCTTCCGTTCAAAACAGGAAAGAAGCTTTCTGAGAAACTGCTCTGTGTTCTGTTAATTCATCTCACAGAGTTACATCTTTCCCTTCAAGAAGCCTTTCGCTAATTCTGTTCCTGTGGAATTGGCAAAGTGATATTTGGAAGCCCATAGAGGGCTATGGTGAAAAAGGAAATATCTTCCGTTCATAACTGGAAAGAAGCTTTCTGAGAAACTGCTCTGTGTTCCGTTAATTCCTCTCACAGAGTTATATCTTTCCCTTCAAGAAGGCTTTCGCTAAGGCTGTTCTTGTGGAATTGGCAAAGGGATATTTGGAAGCCCATAGAGTGCTATTCTGAAAAAGGAAAAATCTTCCGTTCAAAACTGGAAAGAAGCTTTCTGAGAAACTGCTCTGTGTTCTGTTAATTCATCTCACAGAGTTACATCTTTCCCTTCAAGAAGCCTTTCGCTATGGCGGTTCTTTTGAAATTGGCAAAGGGATATTTAGAAGCCCATAGAGGGCTACGGTGAAAAAGGAAATATCTTCCATTCAAAACTGGAAAGAAGCTTTCTGAGAAACTGCTCTGTGTTGTTTTAATTCATCTCGCAGAGTTACATCTTTCCCTTCACGAAGCCTTTCGATAAGGATGTTCTTGTGGAATTGGCAAAGGGATATTTGGAAGCCCATAGAGGGCTATGGTGAAAAAGGAAATATCCTCCGTTCAAAACTGGAAAGAAGCTTTCTGAGAAACTGCTCTGTTTCTGTTAATTCATCTCACAGAGTTACATCTTTCCCTTCAAGAAGGCTTTCGCTAAGGCTGTTCTTGTGGAATTGGCAAAGGGATATTTGGAAGCCCATAGAGGGCTATTCTGAAAAAGGAAATATCTTCCGTTCAAAACTGGAAAGAAGCTTTCTGAGAAACTGCTCTGTGTTCTGTTAATTCATCTCACAGAGTTACATCTTTCCCTTCAAGAAGCCTTTCGCTAACGCTGTTCTTGTGGAATTGGCAAAGGGATATTTGGAAGCCCATAGAGGGCTATGGTGAAAAAGGAAATATCCTCCGTTCAAAACTGGCAAGAAGCTTTCTGAGAAACTGCTCTGTGTTCTGTTAATTCATCTCACAGAGTTACATCTTTCCCTTCAAGAAGCCTTTCGCTAAGGCGGTTCTTGTGGAATTGGAAAAGGGATATTTGGAAGCCTATTGAGGGCTACGGTGAAAAAGGAATTATCTTCCGTTCAAAACTGGAAAGAAGCTTTCTGAGAAACTGCTCTGTGTTGTTTTAATTCATCTCGCAGAGTTACATCTTTCCCTTCAAGAAGCCTTTCGCTAAGGCTGTTCTTGTGGAATTGGCAAAGGGACATTTGGAAGCCCATAGAGGGCTACGGTGAAAAAGGAAATATCTTCCGTTCAAAACTGGAAAGAAGCTTTCTGAGAAACTGCTCTGTTTTCTGTTAATTCATCTCACAGGGTTACATCTTTCCCTTCAAGAAGTCTTTCGCTAAGGCTGTTCTTGTGGAATTGGCAAAGGGATATTTGTAACCCCATAGAGGGCTATGGTGAAAAAAAAAATAGCTTCCGTTCAAAACAGGAAAGAAGCTTTCTGAGAGACTGCTCTGTGTTCTGTTAATTCATCTCACAGAGTTACATCTTTCCCTTCAAGAAGCCTTTCGCTAAGGCTGTTCTTGTGGAATTGGCAAAGTGATATTTGGAAGCCCATAGAGGGCTATGGTGAAAAAGGAAATATCTTCCGTTCATAACTGGAAAGAAGCTTTCTGAGAAACTGCTCTGTGTTCTGTTAATTCCTCTCACAGAGTTTTATCTTTCCCTTCAAGAAGGCTTTCGCTAAGGCTGTTCTTGTGGAATTGGCAAAGGGATATTTGGAAGCCCATAGAGGGCTATTCTGAAAAAGGAAATATCTTCCGTTCAAAACTGGAAAGAAGCTTTCTGAGAAACTGCTCTGTGTTCTGTTAATTCATCTCACAGAGTTACATCTTTCCCTTCAAGAAGCCTTTCGCTAAGGCTGTTCTTGTGGAATTGGCAAAGGGATATTTGGAAGCCCATAGAGGGGTATGGTGAAAAAGGAAATATCCTCCGTTCAAAACTGGAAAGAAGCTTTCTGAGAAACTGCTCTGTGTTCTGTTAATTCATCTCACAGAGTTACATCTTTCCCTTCAAGAAGCCTTTCGCTAAGGCGGTTCTTATGGAATTGGCAAAGGGATATTTAGAAGCCCATAGAGGGCTACGGTGAAAAAGGAAATATCTTCCGTTCAAAACTGGAAAGAAGCTTTCTAAGAAACTGCTCTGTGTTGTTTTAATTCATCTCGCAGAGTTACTTCTTTCCCTTCACGAAGCCTTTCGCTAAGGCTGTTCTTGTGGAATTGGCAAAGGGATATTTGGAAGCCCATAGAGGGCTACGGTGAAAAAGGAAATATCTTCCGTTCAAAACTGGAAAGAAGCTTTCTGAGAAACTGCTGTGTGTTCTGTTAATTCATCTCACAGAGTTACATCTTTCCCTTCAAAAAGCCTTTCGCTAAGGCGGTTCTTGTGGAATTGGCAAAGGGATATTTGGAAACCTATTGAGCGCTACGGTGAAAAAGGAATTATCTTCCGTTCAAAACTGGAAAGAAGCTTTCTGAGAAACTGCTCTGTGTTGTTTTAATTCATCTCGCAGAGTTACATCTTTCCCTTCAAGAAGCCTTTCGCTAAGGCTGTTCTTGTGGAATTGGCAAAGGGATATTTGGAAGCCCATAGAGGGCTAAGGTGAAAAAGTAAATATCTTCCGTTCAAAACTGGAAAGAAGCTTTCTGAAAATCTGTTCTGTGTTCTGTTAATTCATCTCACAGAGTTACATCTTTCCCTTCACGAAGCCTTTCGCTAAGGCTGTTCTTGTGGAATTGGCAAAGGGACATTTGGAAGCCCATAGAGGGCTACGGTGAAAAAGGAAATATCTTCCGTTCATAACTGGAAAGAAGCTTTCTGAGAAACTGCTCTGTGTTCTGTTAATTCATCTCACAGAGTTACATCTTTCCCTTCAAGAAGCCTTTCGCTAAGGCTGTTCTTGTGGAATTGGCAAAGGGATATTTGGAAGCCCATAGAGGACTATGGTGAAAAAGGAAATATCTTCCGTTCAAAACTGGAAAGAAGCTTTCTGAGAAACTGCTCTGTTTTCTGTTAATTCATCTCACAGAGTTACATCTTTCCCTTCAAGAAGCCTTTCGCTAAGGCTGTTCTTGTGGAATTGGCAAAGGGATATTTGTAACCCCATAGAGGGCTATGGTGAAAAAAAAAATAGCTTCCGTTCAAAACAGGAAAGAAGCTTTCTGAGAAACTGCTCTGTGTTCTGTTAATTCATTTCACAGACTTACATCTTTCCCTTCAAGAAGCCTTTCGCTAAGGCTGTTCTTGTGGAATTGGCAAAGTGATATTTGGAAGCCCATAGAGGGCTATGGTGAAAAAGGAAATATCTTCCGTTCATAACTGGAAAGAAGCTTTCTGAGAAACTGCTCTGTGTTCTGTTAATTCATCTCACAGAGTTACATCTTTCCCTTCAAGAAGGCTTTCGCTAAGGCTGTTCTTGTGGAATTGGCAAAGGGATATTTGGAAGCCCATAGAGGGCTATTCTGAAAAAGGAAATATCTTCCGTTCAAAACTGGAAAGAAGATTTCTGAGAAACTGCTCTGTGTTCTGTTAATTCATCTCACAGAGTTACATCTTTCCCTTCAAGAAGCCTTTCGCTAAGGCTGTTCTTGTGGAATTGGCATAGGGATATTTGGAAGCACATATAGGGCTACGGTGAAAAAGGAAATATCTTCCGTTCAAAACTGGAAAGAAGCTTTCTGAGAAACTGCTCTGTGTTCTGTTAATTCATCTCACAGAGTTACATCTTTCCCTTCACGAAGCCTTTCGCTAAGGCTGTTCTTGTGGAATTGGCAAAGGGATATTTGGAAGCCCATAAAGGTCTAAGGTGAAAAAGGAAATATCTTCCGTTCAAAACTGGAAAGAAGCTTTCTGAGAAACTGCTCTGTGTTCTGTTAATTCATCTCACAGAGTTACATCTCTCCCTTCAAGAAGCCTTTCGCTAAGGCTGTTCTTTTGGAATTGGCACAGTTATATTTGGAACCCCATAGAGGGGTATGGTGAAAAAGGAAATATCTTCCGTTGAAAACTGGAAAGAAGCTTTCTGAGAAACTGCTCTGTGTTCTGTTAATTCATCTCACAGAGTTACATCTTTCTCTTCAAGAAGCCTTTCGCTAAGGCTGTTCTTGTGGAATTGGCAAAGGGATATTTGGAAGCCCATAGAGGGCTATGGTGAAAAAGGAAATATCTTCCGTTCAAAACTGGAAAGAAGCTTTCTGAGAAACTGCTCTGTGTTCTGTTAATTCATCTCACAGAGTTACATCTCTCCCTTCAAGAAGCCTTTCGCTAAGGTTGTTCTTTTGGAATTGGCACAGTTATATTTGGAACCCCATGGAGTTCTACGCTGAAAAAGGAAATATCTTCCGTTCAAAACTGGAAAGAAGCTTTCTGAGAAACTGCTCTGTGTTCTGTTAATTCACCTCACAGAGTTACATCTTTCCCTTCAAGAAGCCTTTCGCTAAGGCTGTTCTTGTGGAATTGGCAAAGTGATATTTGGAAGCCCATAGAGGGCTATGGTGAAAAAGGAAATATCTTCCGTTCATAACTGGAAAGAAGCTTTCTGAGAAACTGCTCTGTGTTCTGTTAATTCATCTCACAGAGTTACATCTTTCCCTTCAAGAAGGGTTTCGCTAAGGCTGTTCTTGTGGAATTGGCAAAGGGATATTTGGAAGCCCATAGAGTGCTATTCTGAAAAAGGAAATATCTTCCGTTCAAAACTGGAAAGAAGCTTTCTGAGAAACTGCTCCGTGTTCTGTTAATTCATCTCACAGAGTTACATCTTTCCCTTCAAGAAGCCTTTCGCTAACGCTGTTCTTGTGGAATTGGCAAAGGGATATTTGGAAGCCGATAGAGGGCTATGGTGAAAAAGGAAATATCCTCCGTTCAAAAGTGGAAAGAAGCTTTCTGAGAAACTGCTCTGTGTTCTGTTGATTCATCTCACAGAGTTACATCTTTCCCTTCAAGAAGCCTTTCGCTAAGGCTGTTCTTGTGGAATTGGCAAAGGGATATTTGGAAGCCCATAGAGGACTAAGGTGAAAAAGGAAATATCTTCCGTTCAAAACTGGAAAGAAGCTTTCTGAGAAACTGCTCTGTGTTCTGTTAATTCATCTCACAGAGTTACATCTTTCCCTTCACGAAGCCTTTCGCTAAGGCTGTTCTTGTGGAATTGGCAAAGGGATATTTGGAAGCCCAAAGAGGGCTACGGTGAAAAAGGAAATATCTTCCGTTCAAAACTGGAAAGAAGCTTTCTGAGAAACTGCTCTGTGTTCTGTTAATTCATCTCACAGAGTTACATCTGTCCCTTCAAAAAGCCTTTCGCTAAGACTATTCTTGTGGAATTGGCAAAGGGATATATGGAACCCATAGAGGGCTATGGTCAAAAAGGAAATATCTTCCGTTGAAAACTGGAAAGAAGCTTTCTGAGAAACTGCTCTGTGTTCTGTTATTTCATCTCACAGAGTTACATCTTTCTCTTCAAGAAGCCTTTCGCTAAGGCTGTTCTTGTGGAATTGGCAAAGGGATATTTGGAAGCCCATAGAGGGCTATGGTGAAAAAGGAAATATCTTCCGTTCAAAACTGGAAAGAAGCTTTCTGAGATACTGCTCTGTGTTCTGTTAATTCATCTCACAGAGTTACATCTTTCCCTTCAAGAAGCCTTTCGCTAAGGCTGTTCTTGTGGAATTGGCAAAGGGATATTTGGAAGCCCATAGAGGACTAAGGTGAAAAAGGAAATATCTTCCGTTCAAAACTGGAAAGAAGCTTTCTGAGAAACTGCTCTGTGTTCTGTTAATTCATCTTACAGAGTTACATCTTTGCCTTCAAAAAGCCTTTCGCTAAGGCTATTCTTGTGGAGTTTGCAAAGGGATATATGGAACCCATAGAGGGCTATGGTGAAAAAGGAAATATCTTCCATTGAAAACTGGAAAGAAGCTTTCTGAGAAACTGCTCTGTGTTCTGTTAATTCATCTCACAGAGTTACATCTTTCCCTTCAAGAAGCCTTTCGCTAAGGCTGTTCTTGTGGAATTGGCAAAGGGATATTTGGAAGCCCATAGAGGGCTATGGTGAAAAAGGAAATATCTTCCTTTCAAAACTGGAAAGAAGCATTCTGAGAAACTGCTCTGTGTTCTGTTAATTCATCTCACAGAGTTACATCTTTCCCTTCAAGAAGCCTTTCGCTAAGGCTGTTCTTGTGGAATTGGCAAAATGATATTTGGAAGCCCATAGAGTGCTACGGTGAAAAAGGAAATATCTTCCGTTCAAAACTGGAAAGAAGCTTTCTGAGAAAATACTCTGTTTTCTGTTAATTCATCTCACAGGGTTACATCTTTCCCTTCAAGAAGTCTTTCGCTAAGGCTGTTCTTGTGGAATTGGCAAAGGGATATTTGTAACCCCATAGAGGGCTATGGTGAAAAAAAAAATAGCTTCCGTTCAAAACAGGAAAGAAGCTTTCTGAGAAACTGCTCTGTGTTCTGTTAATTCATCTCACAGAGTTACATCTTTCCCTTCAAGAAGCCTTTCGCTAATTCTGTTCTTGTGGAATTGGCAAAGTGATATTTGGAAGCCCATAGAGGGCTATGGTGAAAAAGGAAATATCTTCCGTTCATAACTGGAAAGAAGCTTTCTGAGAAACTGCTCTGTGTTCTGTTAATTCCTCTCACAGAGTTATATCTTTCCCTTCAAGAAGGCTTTCGCTAAAGCTGTTCTTGTGGAATTGGCAAAGGGATATTTGGAAGCCCATAGAGGGCTATTCTGAAAAAGGAAAAATCTTCCGTTCAAAACTGGAAAGAAGCTTTCTGAGAAACTGCTCTGTGTTCTGTTAATTCATCTCACAGAGTTACATCTTTCCCTTCAAGAAGCCTTTCGCTATGGCGGTTCTTTTGGAATTGGCAAAGGGATATTTAGAAGCCCATAGAGGGCTACGGTGAAAAAGGAAATATCTTCCATTCAAAACTGGAAAGAAGCTTTCTGAGAAACTGCTCTGTGTTCTGTTAATTCATCTCACAGAGTTACATCTTTCTCTTCAAGAAGCCTTTCGCTAAGGCTGTTCTTGTGGAATTGGCAAAGTGATATTTGGAAGCCCATAGAGGGCTATGGTGAAAAAGGAAATATCTTCCGTTCATAACTGGAAAGAAGCTTTCTGAGAAACTGCTCTGTGTTCTGTTAATTCCTCTCACAGAGTTTTATCTTTCCCTTCAAGAAGGCTTTCGCTAAGGCTGTTCTTGTGGAATTGGCAAAGGGATATTTGGAAGCCCATAGAGGGCTATTCTGAAAAAGGAAATATCTTCCGTTCAAAACTGGAAAGAAGCTTTCTGAGAAACTGCTCTGTGTTCTGTTAATTCATCTCACAGAGTTACATCTTTCCCTTCAAGAAGCCTTTCGCTAAGGCTGTTCTTGTGGAATTGGCAAAGGGATATTTGGAAGCCCATAGAGGGGTATGGTGAAAAAGGAAATATCCTCCGTTCAAAACTGGAAAGAAGCTTTCTGAGAAACTGCTCTGTGTTCTGTTAATTCATCTCACAGAGTTACATCTTTCCCTTCAAGAAGCCTTTCGCTAAGGCGGTTCTTATGGAATTGGCAAAGGGATATTTAGAAGCCCATAGAGGGCTACGGTGAAAAAGGAAATATCTTCCGTTCAAAACTGGAAAGAAGCTTTCTAAGAAACTGCTCTGTGTTGTTTTAATTCATCTCGCAGAGTTACTTCTTTCCCTTCACGAAGCCTTTCGCTAAGGCTGTTCTTGTGGAATTGGCAAAGGGATATTTGGAAGCCCATAGAGGGCTACGGTGAAAAAGGAAATATCTTCCGTTCAAAACTGGAAAGAAGCTTTCTGAGAAACTGCTGTGTGTTCTGTTAATTCATCTCACAGAGTTACATCTTTCCCTTCAAAAAGCCTTTCGCTAAGGCGGTTCTTGTGGAATTGGCAAAGGAATATTTGGAAACCTATTGAGCGCTACGGTGAAAAAGGAATTATCTTCCGTTCAAAACTGGAAAGAAGCTTTCTGAGAAACTGCTCTGTGTTGTTTTAATTCATCTCGCAGAGTTACATCTTTCCCTTCAAGAAGCCTTTCGCTAAGGCTGTTCTTGTGGAATTGGCAAAGGGATATTTGGAAGCCCATAGAGGGCTAAGGTGAAAAAGTAAATATCTTCCGTTCAAAACTGGAAAGAAGCTTTCTGAAAATCTGTTCTGTGTTCTGTTAATTCATCTCACAGAGTTACATCTTTCCCTTCACGAAGCCTTTCGCTAAGGCTGTTCTTGTGGAATTGGCAAAGGGACATTTGGAAGCCCATAGAGGGCTACGGTGAAAAAGGAAATATCTTCCGTTCATAACTGGAAAGAAGCTTTCTGAGAAACTGCTCTGTGTTCTGTTAATTCATCTCACAGAGTTACATCTTTCCCTTCAAGAAGCCTTTCGCTAAGGCTGTTCTTGTGGAATTGGCAAAGGGATATTTGGAAGCCCATAGAGGACTATGGTGAAAAAGGAAATATCTTCCGTTCAAAACTGGAAAGAAGCTTTCTGAGAAACTGCTCTGTTTTCTGTTAATTCATCTCACAGAGTTACATCTTTCCCTTCAAGAAGCCTTTCGCTAAGGCTGTTCTTGTGGAATTGGCAAAGGGATATTTGTAACCCCGTAGAGGGCTATGGTGAAAAAAAAAATAGCTTCCGTTCAAAACAGGAAAGAAGCTTTCTGAGAAACTGCTCTGTGTTCTGTTAATTCATTTCACAGACTTACATCTTTCCCTTCAAGAAGCCTTTCGCTAAGGCTGTTCTTGTGGAATTGGCAAAGTGATATTTGGAAGCCCATAGAGGGCTATGGTGAAAAAGGAAATATCTTCCGTTCATAACTGGAAAGAAGCTTTCTGAGAAACTGCTCTGTGTTCTGTTAATTCATCTCACAGAGTTACATCTTTCCCTTCAAGAAGGCTTTCGCTAAGGCTGTTCTTGTGGAATTGGCAAAGGGATATTTGGAAGCCCATAGAGGGCTATTCTGAAAAAGGAAATATCTTCCGTTCAAAACTGGAAAGAAGATTTCTGAGAAACTGCTCTGTGTTCTGTTAATTCATCTCACAGAGTTACATCTTTCCCTTCAAGAAGCCTTTCGCTAAGGCTGTTCTTGTGGAATTGGCATAGGGATATTTGGAAGCACATATAGGGCTACGGTGAAAAAGGAAATATCTTCCGTTCAAAACTGGAAAGAAGCTTTCTGAGAAACTGCTCTGTGTTCTGTTAATTCATCTCACAGAGTTACATCTTTCCCTTCACGAAGCCTTTCGCTAAGGCTGTTCTTGTGGAATTGGCAAAGGGATATTTGGAAGCCCATAAAGGTCTAAGGTGAAAAAGGAAATATCTTCCGTTCAAAACTGGAAAGAAGCTTTCTGAGAAACTGCTCTGTGTTCTGTTAATTCATCTCACAGAGTTACATCTCTCCCTTCAAGAAGCCTTTCGCTAAGGCTGTTCTTTTGGAATTGGCACAGTTATATTTGGAACCCCATAGAGGGCTATGGTGAAAAAGGAAATATCTTCCGTTGAAAACTGGAAAGAAGCTTTCTGAGAAACTGCTCTGTGTTCTGTTAATTCATCTCACAGAGTTACATCTTTCTCTTCAAGAAGCCTTTCGCTAAGGCTGTTCTTGTGGAATTGGCAAAGGGATATTTGGAAGCCCATAGAGGGCTATGGTGAAAAAGGAAATATCTTCCGTTCAAAACTGGAAAGAAGCTTTCTGAGAAACTGCTCTGTGTTCTGTTAATTCATCTCACAGAGTTACATCTCTCCCTTCAAGAAGCCTTTCGCTAAGGTTGTTCTTTTGGAATTGGCACAGTTATATTTGGAACCCCATGGAGTTCTACGCTGAAAAAGGAAATATCTTCCGTTCAAAACTGGAAAGAAGCTTTCTGAGAAACTGCTCTGTGTTCTGTTAATTCACCTCACAGAGTTACATCTTTCCCTTCAAGAAGCCTTTCGCTAAGGCTGTTCTTGTGGAATTGGCAAAGTGATATTTGGAAGCCCATAGAGGGCTATGGTGAAAAAGGAAATATCTTCCGTTCATAACTGGAAAGAAGCTTTCTGAGAAACTGCTCTGTGTTCTGTTAATTCATCTCACAGAGTTACATCTTTCCCTTCAAGAAGGGTTTCGCTAAGGCTGTTCTTGTGGAATTGGCAAAGGGATATTTGGAAGCCCATAGAGTGCTATTCTGAAAAAGGAAATATCTTCCGTTCAAAACTGGAAAGAAGCTTTCTGAGAAACTGCTCCGTGTTCTGTTAATTCATCTCACAGAGTTACATCTTTCCCTTCAAGAAGCCTTTCGCTAAGGCTGTTCTTGTGGAATTGGCAAAGGGATATTTGGAAGCCGATAGAGGGCTATGGTGAAAAAGGAAATATCCTCCGTTCAAAAGTGGAAAGAAGCTTTCTGAGAAACTGCTCTGTGTTCTGTTGATTCATCTCACAGAGTTACATCTTTCCCTTCAAGAAGCCTTTCGCTAAGGCTGTTCTTGTGGAATTGGCAAAGGGATATTTGGAAGCCCATAGAGGACTAAGGTGAAAAAGGAAATATCTTCCGTTCAAAACTGGAAAGAAGCTTTCTGAGAAACTGCTCTGTGTTCTGTTAATTCATCTCACAGAGTTACATCTTTCCCTTCACGAAGCCTTTCGCTAAGGCTGTTCTTGTGGAATTGGCAAAGGGATATTTGGAAGCCCAAAGAGGGCTACGGTGAAAAAGGAAATATCTTCCGTTCAAAACTGGAAAGAAGCTTTCTGAGAAACTGCTCTGTGTTCTGTTAATTCATCTCACAGAGTTACATCTGTCCCTTCAAAAAGCCTTTCGCTAAGACTATTCTTGTGGAATTGGCAAAGGGATATATGGAACCCATAGAGGGCTATGGTCAAAAAGGAAATATCTTCCGTTGAAAACTGGAAAGAAGCTTTCTGAGAAACTGCTCTGTGTTCTGTTATTTCATCTCACAGAGTTACATCTTTCTCTTCAAGAAGCCTTTCGCTAAGGCTGTTCTTGTGGAATTGGCAAAGGGATATTTGGAAGCCCATAGAGGGCTATGGTGAAAAAGGAAATATCTTCCGTTCAAAACTGGAAAGAAGCTTTCTGAGATACTGCTCTGTGTTCTGTTAATTCATCTCACAGAGTTACATCTTTCCCTTCAAGAAGCCTTTCGCTAAGGCTGTTCTTGTGGAATTGGCAAAGGGATATTTGGAAGCCCATAGAGGACTAAGGTGAAAAAGGAAATATCTTCCGTTCAAAACTGGAAAGAAGCTTTCTGAGAAACTGCTCTGTGTTCTGTTAATTCATCTTACAGAGTTACATCTTTGCCTTCAAAAAGCCTTTCGCTAAGGCTATTCTTGTGGAGTTTGCAAAGGGATATATGGAACCCATAGAGGGCTATGGTGAAAAAGGAAATATCTTCCATTGAAAACTGGAAAGAAGCTTTCTGAGAAACTGCTCTGTGTTCTGTTAATTCATCTCACAGAGTTACATCTTTCCCTTCAAGAAGCCTTTCGCTAAGGCTGTTCTTGTGGAATTGGCAAAGGGATATTTGGAAGCCCATAGAGGGCTATGGTGAAAAAGGAAATATCTTCCTTTCAAAACTGGAAAGAAGCATTCTGAGAAACTGCTCTGTGTTCTGTTAATTCATCTCACAGAGTTACATCTTTCCCTTCAAGAAGCCTTTCGCTAAGGCTGTTCTTGTGGAATTGGCAAAATGATATTTGGAAGCCCATAGAGGGCTACGGTGAAAAAGGAAATATCTTCCGTTCAAAACTGGAAAGAAGCTTTCTGAGAAACTACTCTGTTTTCTGTTAATTCATCTCACAGGGTTACATCTTTCCCTTCAAGAAGTCTTTCGCTAAGGCTGTTCTTGTGGAATTGGCAAAGGGATATTTGTAACCCCATAGAGGGCTATGGTGAAAAAAAAAATAGCTTCCGTTCAAAACAGGAAAGAAGCTTTCTGAGAAACTGCTCTGTGTTCTGTTAATTCATCTCACAGAGTTACATCTTTCCCTTCAAGAAGCCTTTCGCTAATTCTGTTCTTGTGGAATTGGCAAAGTGATATTTGGAAGCCCATAGAGGGCTATGGTGAAAAAGGAAATATCTTCCGTTCATAACTGGAAAGAAGCTTTCTGAGAAACTGCTCTGTGTTCTGTTAATTCCTCTCACAGAGTTATATCTTTCCCTTCAAGAAGGCTTTCGCTAAAGCTGTTCTTGTGGAATTGGCAAAGGGATATTTGGAAGCCCATAGAGGGCTATTCTGAAAAAGGAAAAATCTTCCGTTCAAAACTGGAAAGAAGCTTTCTGAGAAACTGCTCTGTGTTCTGTTAATTCATCTCACAGAGTTACATCTTTCCCTTCAAGAAGCCTTTCGCTATGGCGGTTCTTTTGGAATTGGCAAAGGGATATTTAGAAGCCCATAGAGGGCTACGGTGAAAAAGGAAATATCTTCCATTCAAAACTGGAAAGAAGCTTTCTGAGAAACTGCTCTGTGTTGTTTTAATTCATCTCGCAGAGTTACATCTTTCCCTTCATGAAGCCTTTCGATAAGGCTGTTCTTGTGGAATTGGCAAAGGGATATTTGGAAGCCCTTAGAGGGCTATGGTGAAAAAGGAAATATCTTCCGTTCAAAACTGGAAAGAAGCTTTCTGAGAAACTGCTCTGTGTTCTGTTAATTCATCTCACAGAGTTACATCTTTCCCTTCAAGAAGACTATCGCTAAGGCTGTTCTTGTGGAATTGGCAAAGGGATATTTGGAAGCCCATAGAGGGCTATGGTGAAAAAGGAAATATCCTCCGTTCAAAACTGGAAAGAAGCTTTCTGAGAAACTGCTCTGTTTCTGTTAATTCATCTCACAGAGATACATCTTTCCCTTCAAGAAGGCTTTCGCTAAGGCTGTTCTTGTGGAATTGGCAAAGGGATATTTGGAAGCCCATAGAGGGCTATTCTGAAAAAGGAAATATCTTCCGTTCAAAACTGGAAAGAAGCTTTCTGAGAAACTGCTCTGTGTTCTGTTAATTCATCTCACAGAGTTACATCTTTCCCTTCAAGAAGCCTTTCGCTAACGCTGTTCTTGTGGAATTGGCAAAGGGATATTTGGAAGCCCATAGAGGGCTATGGTGAAAAAGGAAATATCCTCCGTTCAAAACTGGAAAGAAGCTTTCTGAGAAACTGCTCTGTGTTCTGTTAATTCATCTCACAGAGTTACATCTTTCCCTTCAAGAAGCCTTTCGCTAAGGCGGTTCTTGTGGAATTGGAAAAGGGATATTTGGAAGCCTATTGAGGGCTACGGTGAAAAAGGAATTATCTTCCGTTCAAAACTGGAAAGAAGCTTTCTGAGAAACTGCTCTGTGTTGTTTTAATTCATCTCGCAGAGTTACATCTTTCCCTTCAAGAAGCCTTTCGCTAAGGCTGTTCTTGTGGAATTGGCAAAGGGACATTTGGAAGCCCATAGAGGGCTACGGTGAAAAAGGAAATATCTTCCGTTCAAAACTGGAAAGAAGCTTTCTGAGAAACTGCTCTGTGTTCTGTTAATTCATCTCACAGAGTTACATCTTTCCCTTCAAGAAGCCTTTCGTTAAGGCTGTTCTTGTGGAATTGGCAAAGGGATATTTGGAAGCCCATAGAGGACTAAGGTGAAAAAGGAAATATCTTCCGTTCAAAACTGGAAGGAAGCTTTCTGAGAAACTGCTCTGTGTTCTGTTAATTCATCTCACAGAGTTACATCTTTCTCTTCAAGAAGCCTTTCGCTAAGGCTGTTCTTGTGGAATTGGCAAAGGGATATTTGGAAGCCCATAGAGGGCTATGGTGAAAAAGGAAATATCTTCCGTTCAAAACTGGAAAGAAGCTTTCTGAGATACTGCTCTGTGTTCTGTTAATTCATCTCACAGAGTTACATCTTTCCCTTCAAGAAGCCTTTCGCTAAGGCTGTTCTTGTGGAATTGGCAAAGTGATATTTGGAAGCCCATAGAGGGCTATGGTGAAAAAGGAAATATCTTCCGTTCAAAACTGGAAAGAAGCATTCTGAGAAACTGCTCTGTGTTCTGTTAATTCATCTCACAGAGTTACATCTTTCTCTTCAAGAAGCCTTTCGCTAAGGCTGTTCTTGTGGAATTGGCAAAATGATATTTGGAAGCCCATAGTGGGCTACGGTGAAAAAGGAAATATCTTCAGTTCAAAACTGGAAAGAAGCTTTCTGAGAAACTGCTCTGTTTTCTGTTAATTCATCTCACAGAGTTACATCTTTCCCTTCAAGAAGCCTTTCGCTAAGGCTGTTCTTGTGGAATTGGCAAAGGGATATTTGTAACCCCCTAGAGGGCTATGGTGAAAAAAAAAATAGCTTCCGTTCAAAACAGGAAAGAAGCTTTCTAAGAAACTGCTCTGTGTTCTGTTAATTCATTTCACAGAGTTACATCTTTCCCTTCAAAAAGCCTTTCGCTAAGGCTGTTCTTGTGGAATTGGCAAAGTGATATTTGGAAGCCCATAGAGGGCTATGGTGAAATAGGAAATATCTTCAGTTCATAACTGGAAAGAGGCTTTCTGAGAAACTGCTCTGTGTTCTGTTAATTCATCTCACAGAGTTACATCTTTCCCTTCAAGAAGGCTTTCGCTAAGGCTGTTCTTGTGGAATTGGCAAAGGGATATTTGGAAGCCCATAGAGGGCTATTCTGAAAAAGGAAATATCTTCCGTTCAAAACTGGAAAGAAGATTTCTGAGAAACTGCTCTGTGTTCTGTTAATTCATCTCACAGAGTTACATCTTTCCCTTCAAGAAGCCTTTCGCTAAGGCTGTTCTTGTGGAATTGGCATAGGGATATTTGGAAGCCCATATAGGGCTACGGTGAAAAAGGAAATATCTTCCGTTCAAAACTGGAAAGAAGCTTTCTGAGAAACTCCTCTGTGTTCTGTTAATTCATCTCACAGAGTTACATCTTTCCCTTCACGAAGCCTTTCGCTAAGGCTGTTCTTGTGGAATTGGCAAAGGGATATTTGGAAGCCCATAGAGGTCTAAGGTGAAAAAGGAAATATCTTCCGTTCAAAACTGGAAAGAAGCTTTCTGAGAAACTGCTCTGTGTTCTGTTAATTCATCTCACAGAGTTACATCTCTCCCTTCAAGAAGCCTTTCGCTAAGGCTGTTCTTTTGGAATTGGCACAGTTATATTTGGAACCCCATAGAGGGCTATGGTGAAAAAGGAAATATCTTCCGTTGAAAACTGGAAAGAAGCTTTCTGAGAAACTGCTCTGTGTTCTGTTAATTCATCTCACAGAGTTTCATCTTTCTCTTCAAGAAGCCTTTCGCTAAGGCTGTTCTTGTGGAATTGGCAAAGGGATATTTGGAAACCCATAGAGTGCTATTCTGAAAAAGGAAATATCTTCCGTTCAAAACTGGAAAGAAGCTTTCTGAGAAACTGCTCTGTGTTGTTTTAATTCATCTCGCAGAGTTACATCTTTCCCTTCAAGAAGCCTTTTGCTAAGGCTGTTCTTGTGGAATTGGCAAAGGGACATTTGGAAGCCCATAGAGGGCTACGGTGAAAAAGGAAATATCTTCCGTTCAAAACTGGAAAGAAGCTTTCTGAGAAACTGCTCTGTGTTCTGTTAATTCATCTCACAGAGTTACATCTTTCCCTTCAAGAAGCCTTTCGTTAAGGCTGTTCTTGTGGAATTGGCAAAGGGATATTTGGAAGCCCATAGAGGACTAAGGTGAAAAAGGAAATATCTTCCGTTCAAAACTGGAAGGAAGCTTTCTGAGAAACTGCTCTGTGTTCTGTTAATTCATCTCACAGAGTTACATCTTTCTCTTCAAGAAGCCTTTCGCTAAGGCTGTTCTTGTGGAATTGGCAAAGGGATATTTGGAAGCCCATAGAGGGCTACGGTGAAAAAGGAAATATCTTCCGTTCAAAACTGGAAAGAAGCTTTCTGAGATACTGCTCTGTGTTCTGTTAATTCATCTCACAGAGTTACATCTTTCCCTTCAAGAAGCCTTTCGCTAAGGCTGTTCTTGTGGAATTGGCAAAGTGATATTTGGAAGCCCATAGAGGGCTATGGTGAAAAAGGAAATATCTTCCGTTCAAAACTGGAAAGAAGCATTCTGAGAAACTGCTCTGTGTTCTGTTAATTCATCTCACAGAGTTACATCTTTCTCTTCAAGAAGCCTTTCGCTAAGGCTGTTCTTGTGGAATTGGCAAAATGATATTTGGAAGCCCATAGTGGGCTACGGTGAAAAAGGAAATATCTTCAGTTCAAAACTGGAAAGAAGCTTTCTGAGAAACTGCTCTGTTTTCTGTTAATTCATCTCACAGAGTTACATCTTTCCCTTCAAGAAGCCTTTCGCTAAGGCTGTTCTTGAGGAATTGGCAAAGGGATATTTGTAACCCCCTAGAGGGCTATGGTGAAAAAAAAAATAGCTTCCGTTCAAAACAGGAAAAAGCTTTCTAAGAAACTGCTCTGTGTTCTGTTAATTCATTTCACAGAGTTACATCTTTCCCTTCAAGAAGCCTTTCGCTAAGGCTGTTCTTGTGGAATTGGCAAAGTGATATTTGGAAGCCCATAGAGGGCTATGGTGAAATAGGAAATATCTTCAGTTCATAACTGGAAAGAGGCTTTCTGAGAAACTGCTCTGTGTTCTGTTAATTCATCTCACAGAGTTACATCTTTCCCTTCAAGAAGGCTTTCGCTAAGGCTGTTCTTGTGGAATTGGCAAAGGGATATTTGGAAGCCCATAGAGGGCTATTCTGAAAAAGGAAATATGTTCCGTTCAAAACTGGAAAGAAGATTTCTGAGAAACTGCTCTGTGTTCTGTTAATTCATCTCACAGAGTTACATCTTTCCCTTCAAGAAGCCTTTCGCTAAGGCTGTTCTTGTGGAATTGGCATAGGGATATTTGGAAGCCCATATAGGGCTACGGTGAAAAAGGAAATATCTTCCGTTCAAAACTGGAAAGAAGCTTTCTGAGAAACTCCTCTGTGTTCTGTTAATTCATCTCACAGAGTTACATCTTTCCCTTCACGAAGCCTTTCGCTAAGGCTGTTCTTGTGGAATTGGCAAAGGGATATTTGGAAGCCCATAGAGGTCTAAGGTGAAAAAGGAAATATCTTCCGTTCAAAACTGGAAAGAAGCTTTCTGAGAAACTGCTCTGTGTTCTGTTAATTCATCTCACAGAGTTACATCTCTCCCTTCAAGAAGCCTTTCGCTAAGGCTGTTCTTTTGGAATTGGCACAGTTATATTTGGAACCCCATAGAGGGCTATGGTGAAAAAGGAAATATCTTCCGTTGAAAACTGGAAAGAAGCTTTCTGAGAAACTGCTCTGTGTTCTGTTAATTCATCTCACAGAGTTTCATCTTTCTCTTCAAGAAGCCTTTCGCTAAGGCTGTTCTTGTGGAATTGGCAAAGGGATATTTGGAAACCCATAGAGTGCTATTCTGAAAAAGGAAATATCTTCCGTTCAAAACTGGAAAGAAGCTTTCTGAGAAACTGCTCTGTGTTCTGTTAATTCATCTCACAGAGTTACATCTTTCCCTTCAAGAAGCCTTTCGCTAACGCTGTTCTTGTGGAATTGGCAAAGGGATATTTGGAAACCCATAGAGGGCTATGGTGAAAAAGGAAATATCCTCCGTTCAAAACTGGAGAGAAGCTTTCTGAGAAACTGCTCTGTTTCTGTTAATTCATCTCACAGAGTTACATCTTTCCCTTCAAGAAGGCTTTCGCTAAGGCTGTTCTTGTGGAATTGGCAAAGGGATATTTGGAAGCCCATAGAGGGCTATTCTGAAAAAGGAAATATCTTCCGTTCAAAACTGGAAGGAAGCTTTCTGAGAAACTGCTCTGTGTTCTGTTAATTCATCTCACAGAGTTACATCTTTCCCTTCAAGAAGCCTTTCGCTAACGCTGTTCTTGTGGAATTGGCAAAGGGATATTTGGAAGCCCATAGAGGGCTATGGTGAAAAAGGAAATATCCTCCGTTCAAAACTGAAAGAAGCTTTCTGAGAAACTGCTCTGTGTTCTGTTAATTCATCTCACAGAGTTACATCTTTCCCTTCAAGAAGCCTTTCGCTAAGGCGGTTCTTGTGGAATTGGCAAAGGGATATTTGGAAACCTATTGAGGGCTACGGTGAAAAAGGAATTATCTTCCGTTCAAAACTGGAAAGAAGCTTTCTGAGAAACTGCTCTGTGTTGTTTTAATTCATCTCGCAGAGTTACATCTTTCCCTTCAAGAAGCCTTTCGCTAAGGCTGTTCTTGTGGAATTGGCAAAGGGATATTTGGAAGCCCATAGAGGGCTAAGGTGAAAAAGGAAATATCTTCCGTTCAAAACTGGAAAGAAGCTTTCTGAAAAACTGTTCTGTGTTCTGTTAATTCATCTCACAGAGTTACATCTTTCCCTTCACGAAGCCTTTCGCTAAGGCTGTTCTTGTGGAATTGGCAAAGGGACATTTGGAAGCCCATACAGGGCTACGGTGAAAAAGGAAATATCTTCCGTTCAAAACTGGAAAGAAGCTTTCTGAGAAACTGCTCTGTGTTCTGTTAATTCAACTCACAGAGTTACATCTTTCCCATCAAGAAGCCTTTCGCTAAGGCTGTTCTTGTGGAATTGGCAAAGGGATATTTGGAAGCCCATAGAGGACTAAGGTGAAAAAGGAAATATCTTCCGTTCAAAACTGGAAAGAAGCTTTCTGAGAAACTGCTCTGTGTTCTGTTAATTCATCTCACAGAGTTACATCTTTCTCTTCAAGAAGCCTTTCGCTAAGGCTGTTCTTGTGGAATTGGC
The DNA here is from genome assembly GCF_047675955.1 of Chlorocebus sabaeus. NCBI lineage: Eukaryota > Metazoa > Chordata > Mammalia > Primates > Cercopithecidae > Chlorocebus > Chlorocebus sabaeus. The sequence goes on from NC_132908.1 coordinate 40,937,736, forward strand.
AAAGGGATATTTGGAAGCCCATAGTGGGCTACGGTGAAAAAGGAAATATCTTCCGTTCAAAACTGGAAAGAAGCTTTCTGAGAAACTGCTCTGTTTTCTGTTAATTCATCTCACAGAGTTACATCTTTCCCTTCAAGAAGCCTTTCGCTAAGGCTGTTCTTGTGGAATTGGCAAAGGGATATTTGTAACCCCATAGAGGGCTATGGTGAAAAAAAAAATAGCTTCCGTTCAAAATAGGAAAGAAGCTTTCTGAGAACCTGCTCTGTGTTCTGTTAATTCACTTCACAGACTTACATCTTTCCCTTCAACAAGCCTTTCGCTAAGGCTGTTCTTGTGGAATTGGCAAAGTGATATTTGGAAGCCCATAGAGGGCTATGGTGAAAAAGGAAATATCTTCCGTTCATAACTGGAAAGAAGCTTTCTGAGAAACTGCTCTGTGTTCTGTTAATTCATCTCACAGAGTTACATCTTTCCCTTCAAGAAGGCTTTCGCTAAGGCTGTTCTTGTGGAATTGGCAAAGGGATATTTGGAAGCCCATAGAGGTCTAAGGTGAAAAAGGAAATATCTTCCGTTCAAAACTGGAAAGAAGCTTTCTGAGAAACTGCTCTGTGTTCTGTTAATTCATCTCACAGAGTTACATCTCTCCCTTCAAGAAGCCTTTCGCTAAGGCTGTTCTTTTGGAATTGGCACAGTTATATTTGGAACCCCATAGAGGGCTATGGTGAAAAAGGAAATATCTTCCGTTGAAAACTGGAAAGAAGCTTTCTGAGAAACTGCTCTGTGTTCTGTTAATTCATCTCACAGAGTTACATCTTTCTCTTCAAGAAGCCTTTCGCTAAGGCTGTTCTTGTGGAATTGGCAAAGGGATATTTGGAAGCCCATAGAGGGCTATGGTGAAAAAGGAAATATCTTCCGTTCAAAACTGGAAAGAAGCTTTCTGAGATACTGCTCTGTGTTCTGTTAATTCATCTCACAGTGTTACATCTTTCCCTTCAAGAAGACTTTCGCTAAGGCTGTTCTTGTGGAATTGGCAAAGGGATATTTGGAAGCCCATAGAGGGCTATGGTGAAAAAGGAAATATCTTCCGTTCAAAACTGGAAAGAAGCTTTCTGAGAAACTGCTCTGTGTTCTGTTAATTCATCTCACAGAGTTACATCTTTCCCTTAAAGAAGCCTTTCGCTAAGGCTGTTCTTGTGGAATTGGCAAAATGATATTTGGAGGCCCATAGAGGGCTATGGTGAAAAAGGAAATATCTTCCGTTCAAAACTGGAAAGAAGCTTTCTGAGAAACTGCTCTGTGTTCTGTTAATTCATCTCACAGAGTTACATCTCTCCCTTCAAGAAGCCTTTCGCTAAGGCTGTTCTTTTGGAATTGGCACAGTTATATTTGGAACCCCATAGAGGGCTACGCTGAAAAAGGAAATATCTTCCGTTCAAAACTGGAAAGAAGCTTTCTGAGAGACTGCTCTGTGTTCTGTTAATTCACCTCACAGAGTTACATCTTTCCCTTCAAGAAGCCTTTCGCTAAGGCTGTTCTTGTGGAATTGGCAAAGTGATATTTGGAAGCCCATAGAGGGCTATGGTGAAAAAGGAAATATCTTCCGTTCATAACTGGAAAGAAGCTTTCTGAGAAACTGCTCTGTGTTCTGTTAATTCATCTCACAGAGTTACATCTTTCCCTTCAAGAAGGCTTTCGCTAAGGCTGTTCTTGTGGAATTGGCAAAGGGATATTTTGAAGCCCCTAGAGTGATATTCTGAAAAAGGAAATATCTTCGGTTCAAAACTAGAAAGAAGCTTTCTGAGAAACTGCTCTGTGTTCTGTTAATTCATCTCACAGAGTTACATCTTTCCCTTCAAGAAGCCTTTCGCTAACGCTGTTCTTGTGGAATTGGCAAAGGGATATTTGGAAGCCCATAGAGGGCTATGGTGAAAAAGGAAATATCCTCCGTTCAAAACTGGAAAGAAGCTTTCTGAGAAACTGCTCTGTGTTCTGTTAATTCATCTCACAGAGTTACATCTTTCCCTTCAAGAAGCCTTTCGCTAAGGCGGTTCTTGTGGAATTGGAAAAGGGATATTTGGAAGCCTATTGAGGGCTACGGTGAAAAAGGAATTATCTTCCGTTCAAAACTGGAAAGAAGCTTTCTGAGAAACTGCTCTGTGTTGTTTTAATTCATCTCGCAGAGTTACATCTTTCCTTTCAAGAAGCCTTTCGCTAAGGCTGTTCTTGTGGAATTGGCAAAGGGACATTTGGAAGCCCATAGAGGGCTACGGTGAAAAAGGAAATATCTTCCGTTCAAAACTGGAAAGAAGCTTTCTGAGAAACTGCTCTGTGTTCTGTTAATTCATCTCACAGAGTTACATCTTTCCCTTCAAGAAGCCTTTCGTTAAGGCTGTTCTTGTGGAATTGGCAAAGGGATATTTGGAAGCCCATAGAGGACTAAGGTGAAAAAGGAAATATCTTCCGTTCAAAACTGGAAGGAAGCTTTCTGAGAAACTGCTCTGTGTTCTGTTAATTCATCTCACAGAGTTACATCTTTCTCTTCAAGAAGCCTTTCGCTAAGGCTGTTCTTGTGGAATTGGCAAAGGGATATTTGGAAGCCCATAGAGGGCTATGGTGAAAAAGGAAATATCTTCCGTTCAAAACTGGAAAGAAGCTTTCTGAGATACTGCTCTGTGTTCTGTTAATTCATCTCACAGAGTTACATCTTTCCCTTCAAGAAGCCTTTCGCTAAGGCTGTTCTTGTGGAATTGGCAAAGTGATATTTGGAAGCCCATAGAGGGCTATGGTGAAAAAGGAAATATCTTCCGTTCAAAACTGGAAAGAAGCATTCTGAGAAACTGCTCTGTGTTCTGTTAATTCATCTCACAGAGTTACATCTTTCTCTTCAAGAAGCCTTTCGCTAAGGCTGTTCTTGTGGAATTGGCAAAATGATATTTGGAAGCCCATAGTGGGCTACGGTGAAAAAGGAAATATCTGCAGTTCAAAACTGGAAAGAAGCTTTCTGAGAAACTGCTCTGTTTTCTGTTAATTCATCTCACAGAGTTACATCTTTCCCTTCAAGAAGCCTTTCGCTAAGGCTGTTCTTGTGGAATTGGCAAAGGGATATTTGTAACCCCCTAGAGGGCTATGGTGAAAAAAAAAATAGCTTCCGTTCAAAACAGGAAAGAAGCTTTCTAAGAAACTGCTCTGTGTTCTGTTAATTCATTTCACAGAGTTACATCTTTCCCTTCAAGAAGCCTTTCGCTAAGGCTGTTCTTGTGGAATTGGCAAAGTGATATTTGGAAGCCCATAGAGGGCTATGGTGAAATAGGAAATATCTTCAGTTCATAACTGGAAAGAGGCTTTCTGAGAAACTGCTCTGTGTTCTGTTAATTCATCTCACAGAGTTACATCTTTCCCTTCAAGAAGGCTTTCGCTAAGGCTGTTCTTGTGGAATTGGCAAAGGGATATTTGGAAGCCCATAGAGGGCTATTCTGAAAAAGGAAATATCTTCCGTTCAAAACTGGAAAGAAGATTTCTGAGAAACTGCTCTGTGTTCTGTTAATTCATCTCACAGAGTTACATCTTTCCCTTCAAGAAGCCTTTCGCTAAGGCTGTTCTTGTGGAATTGGCATAGGGATATTTGGAAGCCCATATAGGGCTACGGTGAAAAAGGAAATATCTTCCGTTCAAAACTGGAAAGAAGCTTTCTGAGAAACTCCTCTGTGTTCTGTTAATTCATCTCACAGAGTTACATCTTTCCCTTCACGAAGCCTTTCGCTAAGGCTGTTCTTGTGGAATTGGCAAAGGGATATTTGGAAGCCCATAGAGGTCTAAGGTGAAAAAGGAAATATCTTCCGTTCAAAACTGGAAAGAAGCTTTCTGAGAAACTGCTCTGTGTTCTGTTAATTCATCTCACAGAGTTACATCTCTCCCTTCAAAAAGCCTTTCGCTAAGGCTGTTCTTTTGGAATTGGCACAGTTATATTTGGAACCCCATAGAGGGCTATGGTGAAAAAGGAAATATCTTCCGTTGAAAACTGGAAAGAAGCTTTCTGAGAAACTGCTCTGTGTTCTGTTAATTCATCTCACAGAGTTTCATCTTTCTCTTCAAGAAGCCTTTCGCTAAGGCTGTTCTTGTGGAATTGGCAAAGGGATATTTGGAAACCCATAGAGTGCTATTCTGAAAAAGGAAATATCTTCCGTTCAAAACTGGAAAGAAGCTTTCTGAGAAACTGCTCTGTGTTCTGTTAATTCATCTCACAGAGTTACATCTTTCCCTTCAAGAAGCCTTTCGCTAACGCTGTTCTTGTGGAATTGGCAAAGGGATATTTGGAAACCCATAGAGGGCTATGGTGAAAAAGGAAATATCCTCCGTTCAAAACTGGAGAGAAGCTTTCTGAGAAACTGCTCTGTTTCTGTTAATTCATCTCACAGAGTTACATCTTTCCCTTCAAGAAGGCTTTCGCTAAGGCTGTTCTTGTGGAATTGGCAAAGGGATATTTGGAAGCCCATAGAGGGCTATTCTGAAAAAGGAAATATCTTCCGTTCAAAACTGGAAGGAAGCTTTCTGAGAAACTGCTCTGTGTTCTGTTAATTCATCTCACAGAGTTACATCTTTCCCTTCAAGAAGCCTTTCGCTAACGCTGTTCTTGTGGAATTGGCAAAGGGATATTTGGAAGCCCATAGAGGGCTATGGTGAAAAAGGAAATATCCTCCGTTCAAAACTGAAAGAAGCTTTCTGAGAAACTGCTCTGTGTTCTGTTAATTCATCTCACAGAGTTACATCTTTCCCTTCAAGAAGCCTTTCGCTAAGGCGGTTCTTGTGGAATTGGCAAAGGGATATTTGGAAACCTATTGAGGGCTACGGTGAAAAAGGAATTATCTTCCGTTCAAAACTGGAAAGAAGCTTTCTGAGAAACTGCTCTGTGTTGTTTTAATTCATCTCGCAGAGTTACATCTTTCCCTTCAAGAAGCCTTTCGCTAAGGCTGTTCTTGTGGAATTGGCAAAGTGATATTTGGAAGCCCATAGAGGGCTATGGTGAAAAAGGAAATATCTTCCGTTCATAACTGGAAAGAAGCTTTCTGAGAAACTGCTCTGTGTTCTGTTAATTCATCTCACAGAGTTACATCTTTCCCTTCAAGAAGGCTTTCGCTAAGGCTGTTCTTGTGGAATTGGCAAAGGGATATTTGGAAGCCCATAGAGGTCTAAGGTGAAAAAGGAAATATCTTCCGTTCAAAACTGGAAAGAAGCTTTCTGAGAAACTGCTCTGTGTTCTGTTAATTCATCTCACAGAGTTACATCTCTCCCTTCAAGAAGCCTTTCGCTAAGGCTGTTCTTTTGGAATTGGCACAGTTATATTTGGAACCCCATAGAGGGCTATGGTGAAAAAGGAAATATCTTCCGTTGAAAACTGGAAAGAAGCTTTCTGAGAAACTGCTCTGTGTTCTGTTAATTCATCTCACAGAGTTACATCTTTCTCTTCAAGAAGCCTTTCGCTAAGGCTGTTCTTGTGGAATTGGCAAAGGGATATTTGGAAGCCCATAGAGGGCTATGGTGAAAAAGGAAATATCTTCCGTTCAAAACTGGAAAGAAGCTTTCTGAGAAACTGCTCTGTGTTCTGTTAATTCATCTCACAGTGTTACATCTTTCCCTTCAAGAAGACTTTCGCTAAGGCTGTTCTTGTGGAATTGGCAAAGGGATATTTGGAAGCCCATAGAGGGCTATGGTGAAAAAGGAAATATCTTCCGTTCAAAACTGGAAAGAAGCTTTCTGAGAAACTGCTCTGTGTTCTGTTAATTCATCTCACAGAGTTACATCTTTCCCTTAAAGAAGCCTTTCGCTAAGGCTGTTCTTGTGGAATTGGCAAAATGATATTTGGAGGCCCATAGAGGGCTATGGTGAAAAAGGAAATATCTTCCGTTCAAAACTGGAAAGAAGCTTTCTGAGAAACTGCTCTGTGTTCTGTTAATTCATCTCACAGAGTTACATCTCTCCCTTCAAGAAGCCTTTCGCTAAGGCTGTTCTTTTGGAATTGGCACAGTTATATTTGGAACCCCATAGAGGGCTACGCTGAAAAAGGAAATATCTTCCGTTCAAAACTGGAAAGAAGCTTTCTGAGAGACTGCTCTGTGTTCTGTTAATTCACCTCACAGAGTTACATCTTTCCCTTCAAGAAGCCTTTCGCTAAGGCTGTTCTTGTGGAATTGGCAAAGTGATATTTGGAAGCCCATAGAGGGCTATGGTGAAAAAGGAAATATCTTCCGTTCATAACTGGAAAGAAGCTTTCTGAGAAACTGCTCTGTGTTCTGTTAATTCATCTCACAGAGTTACATCTTTCCCTTCAAGAAGGCTTTCGCTAAGGCTGTTCTTGTGGAATTGGTAAAGGGATATTTTGAAGCCCCTAGAGTGATATTCTGAAAAAGGAAATATCTTCCGTTCAAAACTAGAAAGAAGCTTTCTGAGAAACTGCTCTGTGTTCTGTTAATTCATCTCACAGAGTTACATCTTTCCCTTCAAGAAGCCTTTCGCTAACGCTGTTCTTGTGGAATTGGCAAAGGGATATTTGGAAGCCCATAGAGGGCTATGGTGAAAAAGGAAATATCTTCCGTTCAAAACTGGAAAGAAGCTTTCTGAGATACTGCTCTGTGTTCTGTTAATTCATCTCACAGAGTTACATCTTTCCCTTCAAGAAGCCTTTCGCTAAGGCTGTTCTTGTGGAATTGGCAAAGTGATATTTGGAAGCCCATAGAGGGCTATTGTGAAAAAGGAAATATCTTCCATTCAAAACTGGAAAGAAGCATTCTGAGAAACTGCTCTGTGTTCTGTTAATTCATCTCACAGAGTTACATCTTTCTCTTCAGGAAGCCTTTCGCTAAGGCTGTTCTTGTGGAATTGGCAAAATGATATTTGGAAAACCATAGAGGGCTACGGTGAAAAAGTAAGTATCTTCCGTTCAAAACTGGAAAGAAGCTTTCTGAGAAACTGCTCTGTTTTCTGTTAATTCATCTCACATAGTTACATCTTTCCCTTCAAGAAGCCTTTCGCTAAGGCTGTTCTTGTGGAATTGGCAAAGGGATATTTGTAACCCCATAGAGGGCTATGGTGAAAAAAAAAAATAGCTTCCGTTCAAAACAGGAAAGAAGCTTTCTGAGAAACTGCTCTGTGTTCTGTTAATTCGTCTCACAGAGTTACATCTTTCCCTTCAAGAAGCCTTTCGCTAAGGCTGTTCTTGTGGAATTGGCAAAGTGATATTTGGAAGCCCATAGAGGGCTATGGTGAAAAAGGAAATATCTTCCGTTCATAACTGGAAAGAAGCTTTCTGAGAAACTGCTCTGTGTTCTGTTAATTCATCTCACAGAGTTACATCTTTCCCTTCAAGAAGGCTTTCGCTAAGGCTGTTCTTGTGGAATTGGCAAAGGGATATTTGGAAGCCCATAGAGTGCTATGGTGAAAAAGGAAATATCTTCCGTTCAAAACTGGAAAGAAGCTTTCTGAGAAACTGCTCTGTGTTCTGTTAATTCATCTCACAGAGTTACATCTTTCCCTTCAAGAAACCTTTCGCTAAGGCTGTTCTTCTGGAATTGGCAAAGTGATATTTGGAAGCCCATAGAGGGCTACGGAGAAAAAGGAAATATCTTCCGTTCAAAACTGGAAAGAAGCTTTCTGAGAAACTGCTCTGTGTTCTGTTAATTCATCTCACAGAGTTACATCTATACCTTCAAGAAGCCTTTCGCTAAGGCTGTTCTTGTGAAATTGGCAAAGGGATATTTGGAAGCCCATAGAGGGCTATGGTGAAAAAGGAAATATCTTCCGTTCAAAACTGGAAAAAAGCTTTCTGAGAAACTGCTCTGTGTTCTGTTAATTCATCTCACAGAGTTACATCTTTCCCTTCAAGAAGCATTTCGCTAAGGCTGTTCTTGTGGAATTGGCAAAGGGATATTTGGAAGCCCATAGAGGTCTAAGGTGAAAAAGGAAATATCTTCCGTTCAAAACTGGAAAGAAGCTTTCTGGGAAACTGCTCTGTGTTCTGTTAATTCATCTCACTGAGTTACATCTTTCCCTTCATGAAGCCTTTCGCTAAGACTGTTCTTGTGGAATGGGCAAAGGGATATTTGGAAGCCCAAAGAGGGCTACGGTGAAAAAGGAAATATCTTCCGTTCAAAACTGGAAAGAAGCTTTCTGAGAATCTGCTCAGTGTTCTGTTGATTCATCTGACAGAGTTACATCTTTCCCTTCAAAAAGCCTTTCGCTAAGGCTATTCTTGTGGAATTGGCAAAGGCATATATGGAACCCTTAGAGGGCTATGGTGAAAAAGGAAATATCTTCCGTTGAAAACTGGAAAGAAGCTTTCTGAGAAACTGCTCTGTGTTCTGTTAATTCATCTCACAGAGTTACATTTTTCTCTTCAAGAAGCCTTTCGATAAGGCTGTTCTTGTGGAATTGGCAAAGGGATATTTGGAAGCCCATAGAGGGCTATGGTGAAAAAGGAAATATCTTCCATTCAAAAATGGAAAGAAGCATTCTGAGAAACTGCTCTGTGTTCTGTTAATTCATCTCACAGAGTTACATCTTTCTCTTCAAGAAGCCTTTCGCTAAGGTTGTTCTTGTGGAATTGGCAAAATGATATTTGGAAGCCCATAGAGGGCTACGGTGAAAAAGGAAATATCTTCCGTTCAAAACTGGAAAGAAGCTTTCTGAGAAACTGCTCTGTTTTCTGTTAATTCATCTCACATAGTTACATCTTTCCCTTCAAGAAGCCTTTTCTAAGGCTGTTCTTGTGGAATTGGCAAAGGGATATTTGTAACCCCATAGAGGGGTATGGTGAAAAAAAAAATAGCTTCCGTTCAAAACAGGAAAGAAGCTTTCTGAAAAACTGCTCTGTGTTCTGTTAATTCGTCTCACAGAGTTACATCTTTCCCTTCAAGAAGCCTTTCGCTAAGGCTGTTCTTGTGGAATTGGCAAAGTGATATTTGGAAGCCCATAGAGGGCTATGGTGAAAAAGGAAATATCTTCCGTTCATAACTGGAAAGAAGCTTTCTGAGAAACTGCTCTGTGTTCTGTTAATTCATCTCCCAGAGTTACATCTTTCCCTTCAAGAAGGCTTTCGCTAAGGCTGTTCTTGTGGAATTGGCAAAGGGATATTTGGAATCCCATAGAGTGCTATGGTGAAAAAGGAAATATCTTCCGTTCAAAACTGGAAAGAAGCTTTCTGAGAAACTGCTCTGTGTTCTGTTAATTCATCTCACAGAGTTACATCTTTCCCTTCAAGAAGACTTTCGCTAAGGCTGTTCTTCTGGAATTGGCAAAGTGATATTTGGAAGCCCATAGAGGGCTACGGAGAAAAAGGAAGTATCTTCCGTTCAAAACTGGAAAGAAGCTTTCTGAGAATCTGCTCAGTGTTCTGTTGATTCATCTCACAGAGTTACATCTTTCCCTTCAAAAAGCCTTTCGCTAAGGCTATTCTTGTGGAATTGGCAAAGGCATATATGGAACCCTTAGAGGGCTATGGTGAAAAAGGAAATATCTTCCGTTGAAAACTGGAAAGAAGCTTTCTGAGACACTGCTCTGTGTTCTGTTAATTCATCTCACAGAGTTACATTTTTCTCTTCAAGAAGCCTTTCGATAAGGCTGTCCTTGTGGAATTTGCAAAGGGATATTTGGAAGCCCATAGAGGGCTATGGTGAAAAAGGAAATATCTTCCGTTCAAAACTGGAAAGAAGCTTTCTGAGAAACTGCTCTGTGTTCTGTTAATTCATCTCACAGAGTTACATCTTTCCCTTCAAGAAGACTTTCGCTAAGGCTGTTCTTGTGGAATTGGCAAAGGGATATTTGGAAGCCCATAGAGGGCTATGGTGAAAAAGGAAATATCTTCCGTTCAAAACTGGAAAGAAGCTTTCTGAGAAACTGCTCTGTGTTCTGTTAATTCATCTCACAGAGTTACATCTTTCCCTTCAAGAAGCCTTTCGCTAACGCTGTTCTTGTGGAATTGGCAAAGGGATATTTGGAAGCCCATAGAGGGCTATGGTGAAAAAGGAAATATCCTCCGTTCAAAACTGGAAAGAAGCTTTCTGAGAAACTGCTCTGTGTTCTGTTAATTCATCTCACAGAGTTACATCTTTCCCTTCAAGAAGCCTTTCGCTAAGGCGGTTCTTGTGGAATTGGCAAAGGGATATTTGGAAGCCTATTGAGGGCTACGGTGAAAAAGGAATTATCTTCCGTTCAAAACTGGAAAGAAGCTTTCTGAGAAACTGCTCTGTGTTGTTTTAATTCATCTCGCAGAGTTACATCTTTCCCTTCAAGAAGCCTTTCGCTAAGGCTGTTCTTGTGGAATTGGCAAAGGGACATTTGGAAGCCCATAGAGGGCTACGGTGAAAAAGGAAATATCTTCCGTTCAAAACTGGAAAGAAGCTTTCTGAGAAACTGCTCTGTGTTGTTTTAATTCATCTCGCAGAGTTACATCTTTCCCTTCAAGAAGCCTTTCGCTAAGGCTGTTCTTGTGGAATTGGCAAAGGGATATTTGGAAGCCCATAGAGGGCTAAGGTGAAAAAGGAAATATCTTCCGTTCAAAACTGGAAAGAAGCTTTCTGAAAAACTGTTCTGTGTTCTGTTAATTCATCTCACAGAGTTACATCTTTCCCTTCACGAAGCCTTTCGCTAAGGCTGTTCTTGTGGAATTGGCAAAGGGACATTTGGAAGCCCATACAGGGCTACGGTGAAAAAGGAAATATCTTCCGTTCAAAACTGGAAAGAAGCTTTCTGAGAAACTGCTCTGTGTTCTGTTAATTCAACTCACAGAGTTACATCTTTCCCATCAAGAAGCCTTTCGCTAAGGCTGTTCTTGTGGAATTGGCAAAGGGATATTTGGAAGCCCATAGAGGACTAAGGTGAAAAAGGAAATATCTTCCGTTCAAAACTGGAAAGAAGCTTTCTGAGAAACTGCTCTGTGTTCTGTTAATTCATCTCACAGAGTTACATCTTTCTCTTCAAGAAGCCTTTCGCTAAGGCTGTTCTTGTGGAATTGGCAAAGGGATATTTGGAAGCCCATAGTGGGCTACGGTGAAAAAGGAAATATCTTCCGTTCAAAACTGGAAAGAAGCTTTCTGAGAAACTGCTCTGTTTTCTGTTAATTCATCTCACAGAGTTACATCTTTCCCTTCAAGAAGCCTTTCGCTAAGGCTGTTCTTGTGGAATTGGCAAAGGGATATTTGTAACCCCATAGAGGGCTATGGTGAAAAAAAAAATAGCTTCCGTTCAAAATAGGAAAGAAGCTTTCTGAGAACCTGCTCTGTGTTCTGTTAATTCACTTCACAGACTTACATCTTTCCCTTCAACAAGCCTTTCGCTAAGGCTGTTCTTGTGGAATTGGCAAAGTGATATTTGGAAGCCCATAGAGGGCTATGGTGAAAAAGGAAATATCTTCCGTTCATAACTGGAAAGAAGCTTTCTGAGAAACTGCTCTGTGTTCTGTTAATTCATCTCACAGAGTTACATCTTTCCCTTCAAGAAGGCTTTCGCTAAGGCTGTTCTTGTGGAATTGGCAAAGGGATATTTGGAAGCCCATAGAGGTCTAAGGTGAAAAAGGAAATATCTTCCGTTCAAAACTGGAAAGAAGCTTTCTGAGAAACTGCTCTGTGTTCTGTTAATTCATCTCACAGAGTTACATCTCTCCCTTCAAGAAGCCTTTCGCTAAGGCTGTTCTTTTGGAATTGGCACAGTTATATTTGGAACCCCATAGAGGGCTATGGTGAAAAAGGAAATATCTTCCGTTGAAAACTGGAAAGAAGCTTTCTGAGAAACTGCTCTGTGTTCTGTTAATTCATCTCACAGAGTTACATCTTTCTCTTCAAGAAGCCTTTCGCTAAGGCTGTTCTTGTGGAATTGGCAAAGGGATATTTGGAAGCCCATAGAGGGCTATGGTGAAAAAGGAAATATCTTCCGTTCAAAACTGGAAAGAAGCTTTCTGAGATACTGCTCTGTGTTCTGTTAATTCATCTCACAGTGTTACATCTTTCCCTTCAAGAAGACTTTCGCTAAGGCTGTTCTTGTGGAATTGGCAAAGGGATATTTGGAAGCCCATAGAGGGCTATGGTGAAAAAGGAAATATCTTCCGTTCAAAACTGGAAAGAAGCTTTCTGAGAAACTGCTCTGTGTTCTGTTAATTCATCTCACAGAGTTACATCTTTCCCTTAAAGAAGCCTTTCGCTAAGGCTGTTCTTGTGGAATTGGCAAAATGATATTTGGAGGCCCATAGAGGGCTATGGTGAAAAAGGAAATATCTTCCGTTCAAAACTGGAAAGAAGCTTTCTGAGAAACTGCTCTGTGTTCTGTTAATTCATCTCACAGAGTTACATCTCTCCCTTCAAGAAGCCTTTCGCTAAGGCTGTTCTTTTGGAATTGGCACAGTTATATTTGGAACCCCATAGAGGGCTACGCTGAAAAAGGAAATATCTTCCGTTCAAAACTGGAAAGAAGCTTTCTGAGAGACTGCTCTGTGTTCTGTTAATTCACCTCACAGAGTTACATCTTTCCCTTCAAGAAGCCTTTCGCTAAGGCTGTTCTTGTGGAATTGGCAAAGTGATATTTGGAAGCCCATAGAGGGCTATGGTGAAAAAGGAAATATCTTCCGTTCATAACTGGAAAGAAGCTTTCTGAGAAACTGCTCTGTGTTCTGTTAATTCATCTCACAGAGTTACATCTTTCCCTTCAAGAAGGCTTTCGCTAAGGCTGTTCTTGTGGAATTGGCAAAGGGATATTTTGAAGCCCCTAGAGTGATATTCTGAAAAAGGAAATATCTTCGGTTCAAAACTAGAAAGAAGCTTTCTGAGAAACTGCTCTGTGTTCTGTTAATTCATCTCACAGAGTTACATCTTTCCCTTCAAGAAGCCTTTCGCTAACGCTGTTCTTGTGGAATTGGCAAAGGGATATTTGGAAGCCCATAGAGGGCTATGGTGAAAAAGGAAATATCCTCCGTTCAAAACTGGAAAGAAGCTTTCTGAGAAACTGCTCTGTGTTCTGTTAATTCATCTCACAGAGTTACATCTTTCCCTTCAAGAAGCCTTTCGCTAAGGCGGTTCTTGTGGAATTGGAAAAGGGATATTTGGAAGCCTATTGAGGGCTACGGTGAAAAAGGAATTATCTTCCGTTCAAAACTGGAAAGAAGCTTTCTGAGAAACTGCTCTGTGTTGTTTTAATTCATCTCGCAGAGTTACATCTTTCCTTTCAAGAAGCCTTTCGCTAAGGCTGTTCTTGTGGAATTGGCAAAGGGACATTTGGAAGCCCATAGAGGGCTACGGTGAAAAAGGAAATATCTTCCGTTCAAAACTGGAAAGAAGCTTTCTGAGAAACTGCTCTGTGTTCTGTTAATTCATCTCACAGAGTTACATCTTTCCCTTCAAGAAGCCTTTCGTTAAGGCTGTTCTTGTGGAATTGGCAAAGGGATATTTGGAAGCCCATAGAGGACTAAGGTGAAAAAGGAAATATCTTCCGTTCAAAACTGGAAGGAAGCTTTCTGAGAAACTGCTCTGTGTTCTGTTAATTCATCTCACAGAGTTACATCTTTCTCTTCAAGAAGCCTTTCGCTAAGGCTGTTCTTGTGGAATTGGCAAAGGGATATTTGGAAGCCCATAGAGGGCTATGGTGAAAAAGGAAATATCTTCCGTTCAAAACTGGAAAGAAGCTTTCTGAGATACTGCTCTGTGTTCTGTTAATTCATCTCACAGAGTTACATCTTTCCCTTCAAGAAGCCTTTCGCTAAGGCTGTTCTTGTGGAATTGGCAAAGTGATATTTGGAAGCCCATAGAGGGCTATGGTGAAAAAGGAAATATCTTCCGTTCAAAACTGGAAAGAAGCATTCTGAGAAACTGCTCTGTGTTCTGTTAATTCATCTCACAGAGTTACATCTTTCTCTTCAAGAAGCCTTTCGCTAAGGCTGTTCTTGTGGAATTGGCAAAATGATATTTGGAAGCCCATAGTGGGCTACGGTGAAAAAGGAAATATCTGCAGTTCAAAACTGGAAAGAAGCTTTCTGAGAAACTGCTCTGTTTTCTGTTAATTCATCTCACAGAGTTACATCTTTCCCTTCAAGAAGCCTTTCGCTAAGGCTGTTCTTGTGGAATTGGCAAAGGGATATTTGTAACCCCCTAGAGGGCTATGGTGAAAAAAAAAATAGCTTCCGTTCAAAACAGGAAAGAAGCTTTCTAAGAAACTGCTCTGTGTTCTGTTAATTCATTTCACAGAGTTACATCTTTCCCTTCAAGAAGCCTTTCGCTAAGGCTGTTCTTGTGGAATTGGCAAAGTGATATTTGGAAGCCCATAGAGGGCTATGGTGAAATAGGAAATATCTTCAGTTCATAACTGGAAAGAGGCTTTCTGAGAAACTGCTCTGTGTTCTGTTAATTCATCTCACAGAGTTACATCTTTCCCTTCAAGAAGGCTTTCGCTAAGGCTGTTCTTGTGGAATTGGCAAAGGGATATTTGGAAGCCCATAGAGGGCTATTCTGAAAAAGGAAATATCTTCCGTTCAAAACTGGAAAGAAGATTTCTGAGAAACTGCTCTGTGTTCTGTTAATTCATCTCACAGAGTTACATCTTTCCCTTCAAGAAGCCTTTCGCTAAGGCTGTTCTTGTGGAATTGGCATAGGGATATTTGGAAGCCCATATAGGGCTACGGTGAAAAAGGAAATATCTTCCGTTCAAAACTGGAAAGAAGCTTTCTGAGAAACTCCTCTGTGTTCTGTTAATTCATCTCACAGAGTTACATCTTTCCCTTCACGAAGCCTTTCGCTAAGGCTGTTCTTGTGGAATTGGCAAAGGGATATTTGGAAGCCCATAGAGGTCTAAGGTGAAAAAGGAAATATCTTCCGTTCAAAACTGGAAAGAAGCTTTCTGAGAAACTGCTCTGTGTTCTGTTAATTCATCTCACAGAGTTACATCTCTCCCTTCAAAAAGCCTTTCGCTAAGGCTGTTCTTTTGGAATTGGCACAGTTATATTTGGAACCCCATAGAGGGCTATGGTGAAAAAGGAAATATCTTCCGTTGAAAACTGGAAAGAAGCTTTCTGAGAAACTGCTCTGTGTTCTGTTAATTCATCTCACAGAGTTTCATCTTTCTCTTCAAGAAGCCTTTCGCTAAGGCTGTTCTTGTGGAATTGGCAAAGGGATATTTGGAAACCCATAGAGTGCTATTCTGAAAAAGGAAATATCTTCCGTTCAAAACTGGAAAGAAGCTTTCTGAGAAACTGCTCTGTGTTCTGTTAATTCATCTCACAGAGTTACATCTTTCCCTTCAAGAAGCCTTTCGCTAACGCTGTTCTTGTGGAATTGGCAAAGGGATATTTGGAAACCCATAGAGGGCTATGGTGAAAAAGGAAATATCCTCCGTTCAAAACTGGAGAGAAGCTTTCTGAGAAACTGCTCTGTTTCTGTTAATTCATCTCACAGAGTTACATCTTTCCCTTCAAGAAGGCTTTCGCTAAGGCTGTTCTTGTGGAATTGGCAAAGGGATATTTGGAAGCCCATAGAGGGCTATTCTGAAAAAGGAAATATCTTCCGTTCAAAACTGGAAGGAAGCTTTCTGAGAAACTGCTCTGTGTTCTGTTAATTCATCTCACAGAGTTACATCTTTCCCTTCAAGAAGCCTTTCGCTAACGCTGTTCTTGTGGAATTGGCAAAGGGATATTTGGAAGCCCATAGAGGGCTATGGTGAAAAAGGAAATATCCTCCGTTCAAAACTGAAAGAAGCTTTCTGAGAAACTGCTCTGTGTTCTGTTAATTCATCTCACAGAGTTACATCTTTCCCTTCAAGAAGCCTTTCGCTAAGGCGGTTCTTGTGGAATTGGCAAAGGGATATTTGGAAACCTATTGAGGGCTACGGTGAAAAAGGAATTATCTTCCGTTCAAAACTGGAAAGAAGCTTTCTGAGAAACTGCTCTGTGTTGTTTTAATTCATCTCGCAGAGTTACATCTTTCCCTTCAAGAAGCCTTTCGCTAAGGCTGTTCTTGTGGAATTGGCAAAGTGATATTTGGAAGCCCATAGAGGGCTATGGTGAAAAAGGAAATATCTTCCGTTCATAACTGGAAAGAAGCTTTCTGAGAAACTGCTCTGTGTTCTGTTAATTCATCTCACAGAGTTACATCTTTCCCTTCAAGAAGGCTTTCGCTAAGGCTGTTCTTGTGGAATTGGCAAAGGGATATTTGGAAGCCCATAGAGGTCTAAGGTGAAAAAGGAAATATCTTCCGTTCAAAACTGGAAAGAAGCTTTCTGAGAAACTGCTCTGTGTTCTGTTAATTCATCTCACAGAGTTACATCTCTCCCTTCAAGAAGCCTTTCGCTAAGGCTGTTCTTTTGGAATTGGCACAGTTATATTTGGAACCCCATAGAGGGCTATGGTGAAAAAGGAAATATCTTCCGTTGAAAACTGGAAAGAAGCTTTCTGAGAAACTGCTCTGTGTTCTGTTAATTCATCTCACAGAGTTACATCTTTCTCTTCAAGAAGCCTTTCGCTAAGGCTGTTCTTGTGGAATTGGCAAAGGGATATTTGGAAGCCCATAGAGGGCTATGGTGAAAAAGGAAATATCTTCCGTTCAAAACTGGAAAGAAGCTTTCTGAGAAACTGCTCTGTGTTCTGTTAATTCATCTCACAGTGTTACATCTTTCCCTTCAAGAAGACTTTCGCTAAGGCTGTTCTTGTGGAATTGGCAAAGGGATATTTGGAAGCCCATAGAGGGCTATGGTGAAAAAGGAAATATCTTCCGTTCAAAACTGGAAAGAAGCTTTCTGAGAAACTGCTCTGTGTTCTGTTAATTCATCTCACAGAGTTACATCTTTCCCTTAAAGAAGCCTTTCGCTAAGGCTGTTCTTGTGGAATTGGCAAAATGATATTTGGAGGCCCATAGAGGGCTATGGTGAAAAAGGAAATATCTTCCGTTCAAAACTGGAAAGAAGCTTTCTGAGAAACTGCTCTGTGTTCTGTTAATTCATCTCACAGAGTTACATCTCTCCCTTCAAGAAGCCTTTCGCTAAGGCTGTTCTTTTGGAATTGGCACAGTTATATTTGGAACCCCATAGAGGGCTACGCTGAAAAAGGAAATATCTTCCGTTCAAAACTGGAAAGAAGCTTTCTGAGAGACTGCTCTGTGTTCTGTTAATTCACCTCACAGAGTTACATCTTTCCCTTCAAGAAGCCTTTCGCTAAGGCTGTTCTTGTGGAATTGGCAAAGTGATATTTGGAAGCCCATAGAGGGCTATGGTGAAAAAGGAAATATCTTCCGTTCATAACTGGAAAGAAGCTTTCTGAGAAACTGCTCTGTGTTCTGTTAATTCATCTCACAGAGTTACATCTTTCCCTTCAAGAAGGCTTTCGCTAAGGCTGTTCTTGTGGAATTGGTAAAGGGATATTTTGAAGCCCCTAGAGTGATATTCTGAAAAAGGAAATATCTTCCGTTCAAAACTAGAAAGAAGCTTTCTGAGAAACTGCTCTGTGTTCTGTTAATTCATCTCACAGAGTTACATCTTTCCCTTCAAGAAGCCTTTCGCTAACGCTGTTCTTGTGGAATTGGCAAAGGGATATTTGGAAGCCCATAGAGGGCTATGGTGAAAAAGGAAATATCTTCCGTTCAAAACTGGAAAGAAGCTTTCTGAGATACTGCTCTGTGTTCTGTTAATTCATCTCACAGAGTTACATCTTTCCCTTCAAGAAGCCTTTCGCTAAGGCTGTTCTTGTGGAATTGGCAAAGTGATATTTGGAAGCCCATAGAGGGCTATTGTGAAAAAGGAAATATCTTCCATTCAAAACTGGAAAGAAGCATTCTGAGAAACTGCTCTGTGTTCTGTTAATTCATCTCACAGAGTTACATCTTTCTCTTCAGGAAGCCTTTCGCTAAGGCTGTTCTTGTGGAATTGGCAAAATGATATTTGGAAAACCATAGAGGGCTACGGTGAAAAAGTAAGTATCTTCCGTTCAAAACTGGAAAGAAGCTTTCTGAGAAACTGCTCTGTTTTCTGTTAATTCATCTCACATAGTTACATCTTTCCCTTCAAGAAGCCTTTCGCTAAGGCTGTTCTTGTGGAATTGGCAAAGGGATATTTGTAACCCCATAGAGGGCTATGGTGAAAAAAAAAAATAGCTTCCGTTCAAAACAGGAAAGAAGCTTTCTGAGAAACTGCTCTGTGTTCTGTTAATTCGTCTCACAGAGTTACATCTTTCCCTTCAAGAAGCCTTTCGCTAAGGCTGTTCTTGTGGAATTGGCAAAGTGATATTTGGAAGCCCATAGAGGGCTATGGTGAAAAAGGAAATATCTTCCGTTCATAACTGGAAAGAAGCTTTCTGAGAAACTGCTCTGTGTTCTGTTAATTCATCTCACAGAGTTACATCTTTCCCTTCAAGAAGGCTTTCGCTAAGGCTGTTCTTGTGGAATTGGCAAAGGGATATTTGGAAGCCCATAGAGTGCTATGGTGAAAAAGGAAATATCTTCCGTTCAAAACTGGAAAGAAGCTTTCTGAGAAACTGCTCTGTCTTCTGTTAATTCATCTCACAGAGTTACATCTTTCCCTTCAAGAAACCTTTCGCTAAGGCTGTTCTTCTGGAATTGGCAAAGTGATATTTGGAAGCCCATAGAGGGCTACGGAGAAAAAGGAAATATCTTCCGTTCAAAACTGGAAAGAAGCTTTCTGAGAAACTGCTCTGTGTTCTGTTAATTCATCTCACAGAGTTACATCTATACCTTCAAGAAGCCTTTCGCTAAGGCTGTTCTTGTGAAATTGGCAAAGGGATATTTGGAAGCCCATAGAGGGCTATGGTGAAAAAGGAAATATCTTCCGTTCAAAACTGGAAAAAAGCTTTCTGAGAAACTGCTCTGTGTTCTGTTAATTCATCTCACAGAGTTACATCTTTCCCTTCAAGAAGCATTTCGCTAAGGCTGTTCTTGTGGAATTGGCAAAGGGATATTTGGAAGCCCATAGAGGTCTAAGGTGAAAAAGAAAATATCTTCCGTTCAAAACTGGAAAGAAGCTTTCTGGGAAACTGCTCTGTGTTCTGTTAATTCATCTCACTGAGTTACATCTTTCCCTTCATGAAGCCTTTCGCTAAGACTGTTCTTGTGGAATGGGCAAAGGGATATTTGGAAGCCCAAAGAGGGCTACGGTGAAAAAGGAAATATCTTCCGTTCAAAACTGGAAAGAAGCTTTCTGAGAATCTGCTCAGTGTTCTGTTGATTCATCTGACAGAGTTACATCTTTCCCTTCAAAAAGCCTTTCGCTAAGGCTATTCTTGTGGAATTGGCAAAGGCATATATGGAACCCTTAGAGGGCTATGGTGAAAAAGGAAATATCTTCCGTTGAAAACTGGAAAGAAGCTTTCTGAGAAACTGCTCTGTGTTCTGTTAATTCATCTCACAGAGTTACATTTTTCTCTTCAAGAAGCCTTTCGATAAGGCTGTTCTTGTGGAATTGGCAAAGGGATATTTGGAAGCCCATAGAGGGCTATGGTGAAAAAGGAAATATCTTCCATTCAAAAATGGAAAGAAGCATTCTGAGAAACTGCTCTGTGTTCTGTTAATTCATCTCACAGAGTTACATCTTTCTCTTCAAGAAGCCTTTCGCTAAGGTTGTTCTTGTGGAATTGGCAAAATGATATTTGGAAGCCCATAGAGGGCTACGGTGAAAAAGGAAATATCTTCCGTTCAAAACTGGAAAGAAGCTTTCTGAGAAACTGCTCTGTTTTCTGTTAATTCATCTCACATAGTTACATCTTTCCCTTCAAGAAGCCTTTTCTAAGGCTGTTCTTGTGGAATTGGCAAAGGGATATTTGTAACCCCATAGAGGGGTATGGTGAAAAAAAAAATAGCTTCCGTTCAAAACAGGAAAGAAGCTTTCTGAAAAACTGCTCTGTGTTCTGTTAATTCGTCTCACAGAGTTACATCTTTCCCTTCAAGAAGCCTTTCGCTAAGGCTGTTCTTGTGGAATTGGCAAAGTGATATTTGGAAGCCCATAGAGGGCTATGGTGAAAAAGGAAATATCTTCCGTTCATAACTGGAAAGAAGCTTTCTGAGAAACTGCTCTGTGTTCTGTTAATTCATCTCCCAGAGTTACATCTTTCCCTTCAAGAAGGCTTTCGCTAAGGCTGTTCTTGTGGAATTGGCAAAGGGATATATGGAATCCCATAGAGTGCTATGGTGAAAAAGGAAATATCTTCCGTTCAAAACTGGAAAGAAGCTTTCTGAGAAACTGCTCTGTGTTCTGTTAATTCATCTCACAGAGTTACATCTTTCCCTTCAAGAAGACTTTCGCTAAGGCTGTTCTTCTGGAATTGGCAAAGTGATATTTGGAAGCCCATAGAGGGCTACGGAGAAAAAGGAAGTATCTTCCGTTCAAAACTGGAAAGAAGCTTTCTGAGAATCTGCTCAGTGTTCTGTTGATTCATCTCACAGAGTTACATCTTTCCCTTCAAAAAGCCTTTCGCTAAGGCTATTCTTGTGGAATTGGCAAAGGCATATATGGAACCCTTAGAGGGCTATGGTGAAAAAGGAAATATCTTCCGTTGAAAACTGGAAAGAAGCTTTCTGAGACACTGCTCTGTGTTCTGTTAATTCATCTCACAGAGTTACATTTTTCTCTTCAAGAAGCCTTTCGATAAGGCTGTCCTTGTGGAATTTGCAAAGGGATATTTGGAAGCCCATAGAGGGCTATGGTGAAAAAGGAAATATCTTCCGTTCAAAACTGGAAAGAAGCTTTCTGAGAAACTGCTCTGTGTTCTGTTAATTCATCTCACAGAGTTACATCTTTCCCTTCAAGAAGACTTTCGCTAAGGCTGTTCTTGTGGAATTGGCAAAGGGATATTTGGAAGCCCATAGAGGGCTATGGTGAAAAAGGAAATATCTTCCGTTCAAAACTGGAAAGAAGCTTTCTGAGAAACTGCTCTGTGTTCTGTTAATTCATCTCACAGAGTTACATCTTTCCCTTCAAGAAGCCTTTCGCTAACGCTGTTCTTGTGGAATTGGCAAAGGGATATTTGGAAGCCCATAGAGGGCTATGGTGAAAAAGGAAATATCCTCCGTTCAAAACTGGAAAGAAGCTTTCTGAGAAACTGCTCTGTGTTCTGTTAATTCATCTCACAGAGTTACATCTTTCCCTTCAAGAAGCCTTTCGCTAAGGCGGTTCTTGTGGAATTGGCAAAGGGATATTTGGAAGCCTATTGAGGGCTACGGTGAAAAAGGAATTATCTTCCGTTCAAAACTGGAAAGAAGCTTTCTGAGAAACTGCTCTGTGTTGTTTTAATTCATCTCGCAGAGTTACATCTTTCCCTTCAAGAAGCCTTTCGCTAAGGCTGTTCTTGTGGAATTGGCAAAGGGACATTTGGAAGCCCATAGAGGGCTACGGTGAAAAAGGAAATATCTTCCGTTCAAAACTGGAAAGAAGCTTTCTGAGAAACTGCTCTGTGTTCTGTTAATTCATCTCACAAAGTTACATCTTTCCCTTCAAGAAGCCTTTCGCTAAAGCTGTTCTTGTGGAATTGGCAAAGTGATATTTGGAAGCCCATAGAGGGCTATGGTGAAAAAGGAAATATCTTCCGTTCATAACTGGAAAGAAGCTTTCTGAGAAACTGTTCTGTGTTCTGTTAATTCATCTCACAGAGTTACATCTTTCCCTTCACGAAGCCTTTCGCTAAGGCTGTTCTTGTGGAATTCGCAAAGGGATATTTGGAAGCCCATAGAGGTCTAAGGTGAAAAAGGAAATATCTTCCGTTCAAAACTGGAAAGAAGCTTTCTGAGAAACTGCTCTGTGTTCTGTTAATTCATCTCACAGAGTTACATCTCTCCCTTCAAGAAGCCTTTCACTAAGACTGTTCTTTTGGAATTGGCACCGTTATATTTGGAACCCCATAGAGGGCTATGGTGAAAAAGGAAATATCTTCCGTTGAAAACTTGAAAGAAGCTTTCAGAGAAACTGCTCTGTGTTCTGTTAATTCATCTCACAGAGTTACATCTTTCTCTTCAAGAAGCCTTTCGCTAAGGCTGTTATTGTGGAATTGGCAAAGGGATATTTGGAAACCCATAGAGTGCTATTCTGAAAAAGGAAATATCTTCCGTTGAAAACTGGAAAGAAGCTTTCTGAGAAACTGCTCTGTGTTCTGTTAATTCATCTCACAGAGTTACATCTTTCCCTTCAAGAAGCCTTTCGCTAACGCTGTTCTTGTGGAATTGGCAAAGGGATATTTGGAAGCCCATAGAGGGCTACGGTGAAAAAGGAAATATCCTCCGTTCAAAACTGGAAAGAAGCTTTCTGAGAAACTGCTCTGTTTCTGTTAATTCATCTCACAGAGTTACATCTTTCCCTTCAAGAAGGCTTTTGCTAAGGCTGTTCTTGTGGAATTGGCAAAGGGATATTTGGAAGCCCATAGAGGGCTATTCTGAAAAAGGAAATATCTTCCGTTCAAAACTGGAAAGAAGCTTTCTGAGAAACTGCTCTGTGTTCTGTTAATTCATCTCACAGAGTTACATCTTTCCCTTAAAGAAGCCTTTCGCTAACGCTGTTCTTGTGGAATTGGCAAAGGGATATTTGGAAGCCCATAGAGGGCTATGGTGAAAAAGGAAATATCCTCCGTTCAAAACTGGAAAGAAGCTTTCTGAGAAACTGCTCTGTGTTCTGTTAATTCATCTCACAGAGTTACATCTTTCCCTTCAAGAAGCCTTTCGCTAAGGCTGTTCTTGTGGAATTGGCAAAGGGATATTTGGAAGCCCATAGAGGACTAAGGTGAAAAAGGAAATATCTTCCGTTCAAAACTGGAAAGAAGCTTTCTGAGAAACTGCTCTGTGTCCTGTTAATTCATCTCACAGAGTTACATCTTTCTCTTCAAGAAGCCTTTCGCTAAGGCTGTTCTTGTGGAATTGGCAAAATGATATTTGGAAGCCCATAGTGGGCTACGGTGAAAAAGGAAATATCTTCCGTTGAAAACTGGAAAGAAGCTTTCTGAGAAACTGCTCTGTTTTCTGTTAATTCATCTCACAGAGTTACATCTTTCCCTTCAAGAAGCCTTTCGCTAAGGCTGTTCTTGTGGAATTGGCAAAGGGATATTTGTAACCCCATAGAGGGCTATGGTGAAAAAAAAAATAGCTTCCGTTCAAAACAGGAAAGAAGCTTTCTGAGAAACTGCTCTGTGTTCTGTTAATTCATTTCACAGACTTACATCTTTCCCTTCAAGGAGCCTTTCGCTAAGGCTGTTCTTGTGGAATTGGCAAAGTGATATTTGGAAGCCCATGGAGGGCTATGGTGAAAAAGGAAATATCTTCCGTTCATAACTGGAAAGAAGCTTTCTGAGAAACTGCTCTGTGTTCTGTTAATTCATCTAACAGAGTTACATCTTTCCCTTCAAGAAGGCTTTCGCTAAGGCTGTTCTTGTGGAATTGGCAAAGGGATATTTGGAAGCCCATAGAGGGCTATTCTGAAAAAGGAAATATCTTCCGTTCAAAACTGGAAAGAAGATTTCTGAGAAACTGCTCTGTGTTCTGTTAATTCATCTCACAGAGTTACATCTTTCCCTTCACGAAGCCTTTCGCTAAGGCTGTTCTTGTGGAATTGGCAAAGGGATATTTGGAAGCCCATAGAGGTCTAAGGTGTAAAAGGAAATATCTTCCGTTCAAAACTGGAAAGAAGCTTTCTGAGAAACTGCTCTGTGTTCTGTTAATTCATCTCACAGAGTTACATCTCTCCCTTCAAGAAGTCTTTCGCTAAGGCTGTTCTTTTGGAATTGGCACAGTTATATTTGGAACCCCATAGAGGGCTATGGTGAAAAAGGAAATATCTTCCGTTGAAAACTGGAAAGAAGCTTTCTGAGAAACTGCTCTGTGTTCTGTTAATTCATCTCACAGAGTTACATCTTTCTCTTCAAGAAGCCTTTCGCTAAGGCTGTTATTGTGGAATTGGCAAAGGGATATTTGGAAACCCATAGAGTGCTATTGTGAAAAAGGAAATATCTTCCGTTGAAAACTGGAAAGAAGCTTTCTGAGATACTGCTCTGTGTTCTGTTAATTCATCTCACAGAGTTACATCTTTCCCTTCAAGAAGCCTTTCGCTAACGCTGTTCTTGTGGAATTGGCAAAGGGATATTTGGAAGCCCATAGAGGGCTATGGTGAAAAAGGAAATATCCTCCGTTCAAAACTGGAAAGAAGCTTTCTGAGAAACTGCTCTGTTTCTGTTAATTCATCTCACAGAGTTACATCTTTCCCTTCAAGAAGGCTTTTGCTAAGGCTGTTCTTGTGGAATTGGCAAAGGGATATTTGGAAGCCCATAGAGGGCTATTCTGAAAAAGGAAATATCTTCCGTTCAAAACTGGAAAGAAGCTTTCTGAGAAACTGCTCTGTGTTCTGTTAATTCATCTCACAGAGTTACATCTTTCCCTTCAAGAAGCCTTTCGCTAACGCTGTTCTTGTGGTATTGGCAAAGGGATATTTGGAAGCCCATAGAGGGCTATGGTGAAAAAGGAAATATCCTCCGTTCAAAACTGGAAAGAAGCTTTCTGAGAAACTGCTCTGTGTTCTGTTAATTCATCTCACAGAGTTACATCTTTCCCTTCAAGAAGCTTTTCGCTAAGGCTGTTCTTGTGGAATTGGCAAAGGGATATTTGGAAGCCCATAGAGGACTAAGGTGAAAAAGGAAATATCTTCCGTTCAAAACTGGAAAGAAGCTTTCTGAGAAACTGCTCTGTGTTCTGTTAATTCATCTCACAGAGTTACATCTTTCTCTTCAAGAAGCCTTTCGCTAAGGCTGTTCTTGTGGAATTGGCAAAATGATATTTGGAAGCCCATAGTGGGCTACGGTGAAAAAGGAAATATCTTCCGTTCAAAACTGGAAAGAAGCTTTCTGAGAAACTGCTCTGTTTTCTGTTAATTCATCTCACAGAGTTACATCTTTCCCTTCAAGAAGCCTTTCGCAAAGGCTGTTCTTGTGGAATTGGCAAAGGGATATTTGTAACCCCATAGAGGGCTATGGTGAAAAAAACAATAGCTTCCGTTCAAAACAGGAAAGAAGCTTTCTGAGAAACTGCTCTGTGTTCTGTTAATTCATTTCACAGACTTACATCTTTCCCTTCAAGGAGCCTTTCGCTAAGGCTGTTCTTGTGGAATTGGCAAAGTGATATTTGGAAGCCCATGGAGGGCTATGGTGAAAAAGGAAATATCTTCCGTTCATAACTGGAAAGAAGCTTTCTGAGAAACTGCTCTGTGTTCTGCTAATTCATCTCACAGAGTTACATCTTTCCCTTCAAGAAGGCTTTCGCTAAGGCTGTTCTTGTGGAATTGGCAAAGGGATATTTGGAAGCCCATAGAGGGCTATTCTGAAAAAGGAAATATCTTCCGTTCAAAACTGGAAAGAAGATTTCTGAGAAACTGCTCTGTGTTCTGTTAATTCATCTCACAGAGTTACATCTTTCCCTTCAAGAAGCCTTTCGCTAAGGCTGTTCTTGTGGAATTGGCATAGGGATATTTGGAAGCCCATATAGGGCTACGGTGAAAAAGGAAATATCTTCCGTTCAAAACTGGAAAGAAGCTTTCTGAGAAACTCCTCTGTGTTCTGTTAATTCATCTCACAGAGTTACATCTTTCCGTTCACGAAGCCTTTCGCTAAGGCTGTTCTTGTGGAATTGGCAAAGGGATATTTGGAAGCCCATAGAGGTCTAAGGTGAAAAAGGAAATATCTTCCGATCAAAACTGGAAAGAAGCTTTCTGAGAAACTGCTCTGTGTTCTGTTAATTCATCTCACAGAGTTACATCTCTCCCTTCAAGAAGCCTTTCGCTAAGGCTGTTCTTTTGGAATTGGCACAGTTATATTTGGAACCCCATAGAGGGCTATGGTGAAAAAGGAAATATCTTCCGTTGAAAACTGGAAAGAAGCTTTCTGAGAAACTGCTCTGTGTTCTGTTAATTCATCTCACAGAGTTACATCTTTCTCTTCAAGAAGCCTTTCGCTAAGGGTGTTCTTGTGGAATTGGCAAAGGGATATTTGGAAGCCCATAGAGGGCTATGGTGAAAAAGGAAATATCTTCCGTTCAAAACTGGAAAGAAGCTTTCTGAGAAACTGCTCTGTGTTCTGTTAATTCATCTCACAGTGTTACATCTTTCCCTTCAAGAAGACTTTCGCTAAGGCTGTTCTTGTGGAATTGGCAAAGGGATATTTGGAAGCCCGTAGAGGGCTAGGGTGAAAAAGGAAATATCTTCCGTTCAAAACTGGAAAGAAGCTTTCTGAGAAACTGCTCTGTGTTCTGTTAATTCATCTCACTGAGTTACATCTTTCCCTTCTAGAAGCCTTTCGCTAAGGCTGTTCTTGTGGAATTGGCAAAATGATATTTGGAGGCCCTTAGAGGGCTATGGTGAAAAAGGAAATATCTTCCGTTCAAAACTGGAAAGAAGCTTTCTGAGAAACTACTCTGTGTTCTGTTAATTCATCTCACAGAGTTACATCTCTCCCTTCAAGAAGCCTTTCGCTAAGGCTGTTCTTTTGGTATTGGCACAGTTATATTTGGAACCCCATAGAGGGCTACGCTGAAAAAGGAAATATCTTCCGTTCAAAACTGGAAAGAAGCTTTCTGAGAAACTGCTCTGTGTTCTGTTAATTCACCTCACAGAGTTACATCTTTCCCTTCAAGAAGCCTTTCGCTAAGGCTGTTCTTGTGGAATTGGCATAGGGATATTTGGAAACCCATATAGGGCTACGGTGAAAAAGGAAATATCTTCCGTTCAAAACTGGAAAGAAGCTTTCTGAGAAACTCCTCTGTGTTCTGTTAATTCATCTCACAGAGTTACATCTTTCCGTTCACGAAGCCTTTCGCTAAGGCTGTTCTTGTGGAATTGGCAAAGGGATATTTGGAAGCCCATAGAGGTCTAAGGTGAAAAAGGAAATATCTTCCGATCAAAACTGGAAAGAAGCTTTCTGAGAAACTGCTCTGTGTTCTGTTAATTCATCTCACAGAGTTACATCTCTCCCTTCAAGAAGCCTTTCGCTAAGGCTGTTCTTTTGGAATTGGCACAGTTATATTTGGAACCCCATAGAGGGCTATGGTGAAAAAGGAAATATCTTCCGTTGAAAACTGGAAAGAAGCTTTCTGAGAAACTGCTCTGTGTTCTGTTAATTCATCTCACAGAGTTACATCTTTCTCTTCAAGAAGCCTTTCGCTAAGGCTGTTCTTGTGGAATTGGCAAAGGGATATTTGGAAGCCCATAGATGGCTATGGTGAAAAAGGAAATATCTTCCGTTCAAAACTGGAAAGAAGCTTTCTGAGAAACTGCTCTGTGTTCTGTTAATTCATCTCACAGTGTTACATCTTTCCCTTCAAGAAGACTTTCGCTAAGGCTGTTCTTGTGGAATTGGCAAAGGGATATTTGGAAGCCCATAGAGGGCTATGGTGAAAAAGGAAATATCTTCCGTTCAAAACTGGAAAGAAGCTTTCTGAGAAACTGCTCTGTGTTCTGTTAATTCATCTCACAGAGTTACATCTTTCCCTTCTAGAAGCCTTTCGCTAAGGCTGTTCTTGTGGAATTGGCAAAATGATATTTGGAGGCCCTTAGAGGGCTATGGTGAAAAAGGAAATATCTTCCGTTCAAAACTGGAAAGAAGCTTTCTGAGAAACTGCTCAGTGTTCTGTTAATTCATCTCACAGAGTTACATCTTTCCCTTCAAAAAGCCTTTCGCTAAGGCTATTCTTGTGGAATTGGCAAAGGCATATATGGAACCCTTAGAGGGCTATGGTGAAAAAGGAAATATCTTCCGTTGAAAACTGGAAAGAAGCCTTCTGAGAAACTGCTCTGTGTTCTGTTAATTCATCTCACAGAGTTACATTTTTCTCTTCAAGAAGCCTTTCGATAAGGCTGTTCTTGTGGAATTGGCAAAGGGATATTTGGAAGCCCATAGAGGGCTATGGTGAAAAAGGAAATATCTTCCGTTCAAAACTGGAAAGAAGCTTTCTGAGAAACTGCTCTGTGTTCTGTTAATTCATCTCACAGAGTTACATCTTTCCCTTCAAGAAGCCTTTCGCTAACGCTGTTCTTGTGGAATTGGCAAAGGGATATTTGGAAGCCCATAAAGGGCTATGGTGAAAAAGGAAGTATCCTCCGTTCAAAACAGGAAAGAAGCTTTCTGAGAAACTGCTCTGTGTTCTGTTAATTCATCTCACAGAGTTACATCTTTCCCTTCAAGAAGCCTTTCGCTAAGGCGGTTCTTGTGGAATTGGCAAAGGGATATTTGGAAGCCTATTGAGGGCTACGGTGAAAAAGGAAATATCTTCCGTTCAAAACTGGAAAGAAGCTTTCTGAGAAACTGCTCTGTGTTCTGTTAATTCATCTCACAGAGTTACATCTTTCCCTTCAAGAAGCCTTTCGCTAAGGCTGTTCTTGTGGAATTGGCAAAGTGATATTTGGAAGCCCATAGAGGGCTATGGTGAAAAAGGAAATATCTTCCGTTCATAACTGGAAAGAAGCTTTCTGAGAAACTGCTCTGTGTTCTGTTAATTCATCTCACAGAGTTACATCTTTCCCTTCACGAAGCCTTTCGCTAAGGCTGTTCTTGTGGAATTGGCAAAGGGATATTTGGAAGCCCATAGAGGTCTAAGGTGAAAAAGGAAATATCTTCCGTTCAAAACTGGAAAGAAGCTTTCTGAGAAACTGCTCTGTGTTCTGTTAATTCATCTCACAGAGTTACATCTCTCCCTTCAAGAAGCCTTTCGCTAAGGCTGTTCTTTTGGAATTGGCACAGTTATATTTGGAACCCCATAGAGGGCTATGGTGAAAAAGGAAATATCTTCCGTTGAAAACTGGAAAGAAGCTTTCTGAGAAACTGCTCTGTGTTCTGTTAATTCATCTCACAGAGTTACATCTTTCTCTTCAAGGAGCCTTTCGCTAAGGCTGTTATTGTGGAATTGGCAAAGGGATATTTGGAAACCCATAGAGTGCTATTCTGAAAAAGGAAATATCTTAAGTTGAAAACTGGAAAGAAGCTTTCTGAGAAACTGCTCTGTGTTCTGTTAATTCATCTCACAGAGTTACATCTTTCCCTTCAAGAAGGCTTTCGCTAAGGCTGTTCTTGTGGAATTGGCAAAGGGATATTTGGAAGCCCATAGAGGGCTATGGTGAAAAAGGAAATATCCTCCGTTCAAAACTGGAAAGAAGCTTTCTGAGAAACTGCTCTGTTTCTGTTAATTCATCTCACAGAGTTACATCTTTCCCTTCAAGAAGGCTTTCGCTAAGGCTGTTCTTGTGGAATTGGCAAAGGGATATTTGGAAGCCCATAGAGGGCTATTCTGAAAAAGGAAATATCTTCCGTTCAAAACTGGAAAGAAGCTTTCTGAGAAACTGCTCTGTGTTCTGTTAATTCATCTCACAGAGTTACATCTTTCCCTTCAAGAAGCCTTTCGCTAACGCTGTTCTTGTGGAATTGGCAAAGGGATATTTGGAAGCCCATAGAGGGCTATGGTGAAAAAGGAAATATCCTCCGTTCAAAACTGGAAAGAAGCTTTCTGAGAAACTGCTCTGTGTTCTGTTAATTCATCTCACAGAGTTACATCTTTCCCTTCAAGAAGCCTTTCGCTAAGGCGGTTCTTGTGGAATTGGCAAAGGGATATTTGGAAACCTATTGAGGGCTACGGTGAAAAAGGAATTATCTTCCGTTCAAAACTGGAAAGAAGCTTTCTGAGAAACTGCTCTGTGTTCTGTTAATTCATCTCGCAGAGTTACATCTTTCCCTTCAAGAAGCCTTTCGCTAAGGCTGTTCTTGTGGAATTGGCAAAGGGATATTTGGAAGCCCATAGAGGACTAAGGTGAAAAAGGAAATATCTTCCGTTCAAAACTGGAAAGAAGCTTTCTGAGAAACTGCTCTGTGTTCTGTTAATTCATCTCACAGAGTTACATCTTTCTCTTCAAGAAGCCTTTCGCTAAGGCTGTTCTTGTGGAATTGGCAAAATGATATTTGGAAGCCCATAGTGGGCTACGGTGAAAAAGGAAATATCTTCCGTTCAAAACTGGAAAGAAGCTTTCTGAGAAACTGCTCTGTTTTCTGTTAATTCATCTCACAGAGTTACATCTTTCCCTTCAAGAAGCCTTTCGCAAAGGCTGTTCTTGTGGAATTGGCAAAGGGATATTTGTAACCCCATAGAGGGCTATGGTGAAAAAAAAAAATAGCTTCCGTTCAAAACAGGAAAGAAGCTTTCTGAGAAACTGCTCTGTGTTCTGTTAATTCATTTCACAGACTTACATCTTTCCCTTCAAGAAGCCTTTCGCTAAGGCTGTTCTTGTGGAATTGGCAAAGTGATATTTGGAAGCCCATGGAGGGCTATGGTGAAAAAGGAAATATCTTCCGTTCATAACTGGAAAGAAGCTTTCTGAGAAACTGCTCTGTGTTCTGTTAATTCATCTCACAGAGTTACATCTTTCCCTTCAAGAAGGCTTTCGCTAAGGCTGTTCTTGTGGAATTGGCAAAGGGATATTTGGAATCCCATAGAGTGCTATGGTGAAAAAGGAAATATCTTCCGTTCAAAACTGGAAAGAAGCTTTCTGAGAAACTGCTCTGTGTTCTGTTAATTCATCTCACAGAGTTACATCTTTCCCTTCAAGAAGCCTTTCGCTAAGGCTGTTCTTCTGGAATTGGCAAAGTGATATTTGGAAGCCCATAGAGGGCTACGGAGAAAAAGGAATTATCTTCCGTTCAAAACTGGAAAGAAGCTTTGTGAGAAACTGCTCTGTGTTCTGTTAATTCATCTCACAGAGTTACATCTTTACCTTCAAGAAGCCTTTCGCTAAGGCTGTTCTTTTGAAATTGGCAAAGGGATATTTGGAAGCCCATAGAGGGCTATGGTGAAAAAGGAAGTATCTTCCGTTCAAAACTGGACAGAAGCTTTCTGAGAAACTGCTCTGTGTTCTGTTAATTCATCTCACAGAGTTACATCTTTCTCTTCAAGAAGCCTTTCGCTAAGGCTGTTCTTGTGGAATTGGCAAAGGGATATTTTGAAGCCCATAGAGGGCTAGGGTGAAAAAGGAAATATCTTCCGTTCAAAACTGGAAAGAAGCTTTCTGAGGAACTGCTCTGTGTTCTGTTAATTCATCTCACAGAGTTACATCTTTCCCTTCAAGAAGACTTTCGCTAAGGCTGTTCTTGTGGAATTGGCAAAGTGATATTTGGAAGCCCATAGAGGGCTATGGTGAAAAAGGAAATATCTTCCGTTCATAACTGGAAAGAAGCTTTCTGAGAAACTGCTCTGTGTTCTGTTAATTCATCTCACAGAGTTACATCTTTCCCTTCAAGAAGGCTTTCGCTAAGGCTGTTCTTGTGGAACTGGCAAAGGGATATTTGGAAGCCCATAGAGTGCTTTTCTGAAAAAGGAAATATCTTCCGTTCAAAACTGGAAAGAAGCTTTCTGGGAAACTGCTCTGTGTTCTGTTAATTCATCTCAAAGAGTTACATCTTTCCCTTCACGAAGCCTTTCGCTAAGGCTGTTCTTGTGGAATTGGCAAAGGGATATTTGGAAGCCCATAGAGGTCTAAGGTGAAAAAGGAAATATCTTCCGTTCAAAACTGGAAAGAAGCTTTCTGAGAAACTGCTCTGTGTTCTGTTAATTCATCTCACAGAGTTACATCTTTCCCTTCATGAAGCCTTTCGCTAAGACTGTTCTTGTGGAATTGGCAAAGGGATATTTGGAAGCCCAAAGAGGGCTACGGTGAAAAAGGAAATATCTTCCGTTCAAAACTGGAAAGAAGCTTTCTGAGAAACTGCTCAGTGTTCTGTTAATTCATCTCACGGAGTTACATCTTTCCCTTCAAAAAGCCTTTCGCTAAGGCTATTCTTGTGGAATTGGCAAAGGCATATATGGAACCCTTAGAGGGCTATGGTGAAAAAGGAAATATCTTCCGTTGAAAACTGGAAAGAAGCCTTCTGAGAAACTGCTCTGTGTTCTGTTAATTCATCTCACAGAGTTACATTTTTCTCTTCAAGAAGCCTTTCGATAAGGCTGTTCTTGTGGAATTGGCAAAGGGATATTTGGAAGCCCATAGAGGGCTATGGTGAAAAAGGAAATATCTTCCGTTCAAAACTGGAAAGAAGCTTTCTGAGAAACTGCTCTGTGTTCTGTTAATTCATCTCACAGAGTTACATCTTTCCCTTCAAGAAGCCTTTCGCTAACGCTGTTCTTGTGGAATTGGCAAAGGGATATTTGGAAGCCCATAGAGGGCTATGGTGAAAAAGGAAATATCCTCCGTTCAAAACTGGAAAGAAGCTTTCTGAGAAACTGCTCTGTGTTCTGTTAATTCATCTCACAGAGTTACATCTTTCCCTTCAAGAAGCCTTTCGCTAAGGCTGTTCTTGTGGAATTGGCAAAGGGATATTTGGAAGCCTATTGAGGGCTACGGTGAAAAAGGAAATATCTTCCGTTCAAAACTGGAAAGAAGCTTTCTGAGAAACTGCTCTGTGTTCTGTTAATTCATCTCACAGAGTTACATCTTTCCCTTCAAGAAGCCTTTCGCTAAGGCTGTTCTTGTGGAATTGGCAAAGTGATATTTGGAAGCCCATAGAGGGCTATGGTGAAAAAGGAAATATCTTCCGTTCATAACTGGAAAGAAGCTTTCTGAGAAACTGCTCTGTGTTCTGTTAATTCATCTCACAGAGTTACATCTTCCCCATCATGAAGCCTTTAGCTAATTCTGTTCTTGTGGAATTGGCAAAGGGATATTTGGAAGCCCATAGAGGTCTAAGGTGAAAAAGGAAATATCTTCCGTTCAAAACTGGAAAGAAGCTTTCTGAGAAACTGCTCTGTGTTCTGTTAATTCATCTCACAGAGTTACATCTCTCCCTTCAAGAAGCCTTTCGCTAAGGCTGTTCTTTTGGAATTGGCACAGTTATATTTGGAACCCCATAGAGGGCTATGGTGAAAAAGGAAATATCTTCCGTTGAAAACTGGAAAGAAGCTTTCTGAGAAACTGCTCTGTGTTCTGTTAATTCATCTCACAGAGTTACATCTTTCTCTTCAATAAGCCTTTCGCTAAGGCTGTTATTGTGGAATTGGCAAAGGGATATTTGGAAACCCATAGAGTGCTATTCTGAAAAAGGAAATATCTTCCGTTCAAAACTGGAAAGAAGCTTTCTGAGAAACTGCTCTGTGTTCTGTTAATTCATCTCACAGAGTTACATCTTTCCCTTCAAGAAGCCTTTCGCTAAGGCTGTTCTTGTGGAATTGGCAAAGGGATATTTGGAAGCCCTTAGAGGGCTATGGTGAAAAAGGAAATATCCTCCGTTCAAAACTGGAAAGAAGCTTTCTGAGAAACTGCTCTGTTTCTGTTAATACATCTCACAGAGTTACATCTTTCCCTTCAAGAAGGCTTTCGCTAAGGCTGTTCTTGTGGAATTGGCAAAGGGATATTTGGAAGCCCATAGAGGGCTATTCTGAAAAAGGAAATATCTTCCGTTCAAAACTGGAAAGAAGCTTTCTGAGAAACTGCTCTGTGTTCTGTTAATTCATCTCACAGAGTTACATCTTTCCCTTCAAGAAGCCTTTCGCAAAGGCTGTTCTTGTGGAATTGGCAAAGGGATATTTGTAACCCCATAGAGGGCTATGGTGAAAAAAAAAAATAGCTTCCGTTCAAAACAGGAAAGAAGCTTTCTGAGAAACTGCTCTGTGTTCTGTTAATTCATCTCACAGAGTTACATCTTTCCCTTCAAGAAGCCTTTCGCTAAGGCTGTTCTTCTGGAATTGGCAAAGTGATATTTGGAAGTCCATAGAGGGCTACGTAGAAAAAGGAAATATCTTCCGTTCAAAACTGGAAAGAAGCTTTGTGAGAAACTGCTCTGTGTTCTGTTAATTCAGCTCACAGAGTTACATCTTTACCTTCAAGAAGCCTTTCGCTAAGGCTGTTCTTTTGAAATTGGCAAAGGGATATTTGGAAGCCCATAGAGGGCTATGGTGAAAAAGGAAGTATCTTCCGTTCAAAACTGGAAAGAAGCTTTCTGAGAAACTGCTCTGTGTTCTGTTAATTCATCTCACAGAGTTACATCTTTCTCTTCAAGAAGCCTTTCGCTAAGGCTGTTCTTGTGGAATTGGCAAAGGGATATTTTGAAGCCCATAGAGGGCTAGGGTGAAAAAGGAAATATCTTCCGTTCAAAACTGGAAAGAAGCTTTCTGAGGAACTGCTGTTTGTTCTGTTAATTCATCTCACAGAGTTACATCTTTCCCTTCAAGAAGACTTTCGCTAAGGCTGTTCTTGTGGAATTGGCAAAGTGATATTTGGAAGCCCATAGAGGGCTATGGTGAAAAAGGAAATATCTTCCGTTCATAACTGGAAAGAAGCTTTCTGAGAAACTGCTCTGTGTTCTGTTAATTCATCTCACAGAGTTACATCTTTCCCTTCAAGAAGGCTTTCGCTAAGGCTGTTCTTGTGGAACTGGCAAAGGGATATTTGGAAGCCCATAGAGTGCTTTTCTGAAAAAGGAAATATCTTCCGTTCAAAACTGGAAAGAAGCTTTCTGGGAAACTGCTCTGTGTTCTGCTAATTCATCTCAAAGAGTTACATCTTTCCCTTCACGAAGCCTTTCGCTAAGGCTGTTCTTGTGGAATTGGCAAAGGGATATTTGGAAGCCCATAGAGGTCTAAGGTGAAAAAGGAAATATCTTCCGTTCAAAACTGGAAAGAAGCTTTCTGAGAAACTGCTCTGTGTTCTGTTAATTCATCTCACAGAGTTACATCTTTCCCTTCATGAAGCCTTTCGCTAAGACTGTTCTTGTGGAATTGGCAAAGGGATATTTGGAAGCCCAAAGAGGGCCACGGTGAAAAAGGAAATATCTTCCGTTCAAAACTGGAAAGAAGCTTTCTGAGAAACTGCTCAGTGTTCTGTTATTTCATCTCACAGAGTTACATCTTTCCCTTCAAAAAGCCTTTCGCTAAGGCTATTCTTGTGGAATTGGCAAAGGCATATATGGAACCCTTAGAGGGCTATGGTGAAAAAGGAAATATCTTCCGTTGAAAACTGGAAAGAAGCTTTCTGAGAAACTGCTCTGTGTTCTGTTAATTCATCTCACAGAGTTACATTTTTCTCTTCAAGAAGCCTTTCGATAAGGCTGTTCTTGTGGAATTGGCAAAGGGATATTTGGAAGCCCATAGAGGGCTATGGTGAAAAAGGAAATATCTTCCGTTCAAAACTGGAAAGAAGCTTTCTGAGAAACTGCTCTGTGTTCTGTTAATTCATCTCACAGTGTTACATCTTTCCCTTCAAGAAGCCTTTCGCTAACGCTGTTCTTGTGGAATTGGCAAAGGGATATTTGGAAGCCCATAGAGGGCTATGGTGAAAAAGGAAATATCCTCCGTTCAAAACTGGAAAGAAGCTTTCTGAGAAACTGCTCTGTGTTCTGTTAATTCATCTCACAGAGTTACATGTTTCCCTTCAAGAAGCCTTTCGCTAAGGCGGTTCTTGTGGAATTGGCAAAGGGATATTTGGAAGCCTATTGAGGGCTACGGTGAAAAAGGAAATATCTTCCGTTCAAAACTGGAAAGAAGCTTTCTGAGAAACTGCTCTGTGTTCTGTTAATTCATCTCACAGAGTTACATCTTTCCCTTCAAGAAGCCTTTCGCTAAGGCTGTTCTTGTGGAATTGGCAAAGTGATATTTGGAAGCCCATAGAGGGCTATGGTGAAAAAGGAAATATCTTCCGTTCATAACTGGAAAGAAGCTTTCTGAGAAACTGCTCTGTGTTCTGTTAATTCATCTCACAGAGTTACATCTTTCCCTTCACGAAGCCTTTCGCTAAGGCTGTTCTTGTGGAATTGGCAAAGGGATATTTGGAAGCCCATAGAGGTCTAAGGTGAAAAAGGAAATATCTTCCGTTCAAAACTGGAAAGAAGCTTTCTGAGAAACTGCTCTGTGTTCTGTTAATTCATCTCACAGAGTTACATCTCTCCCTTCAAGAAGCCTTTCGCTAAGGCTGTTCTTTTGGAATTGGCACAGTTATATTTGGAACCCCATAGAGGGCTATGGTGAAAAAGGAAATATCTTCCGTTGAAAACTGGAAAGAAGCTTTCTGAGAAACTTCTCTGTGTTCTGTTAATTCATCTCACAGAGTTACATCTTTCTCTTCAAGAAGCCTTTCGCTAAGGCTGTTATTGTGGAATTGGCAAAGGGATATTTGGAAACCCATAGAGTGCTATTCTGAAAAAGGAAATATCTTCCGTTGAAAA
This sequence comes from Chlorocebus sabaeus, assembly GCF_047675955.1. Classification (NCBI taxonomy): domain Eukaryota; kingdom Metazoa; phylum Chordata; class Mammalia; order Primates; family Cercopithecidae; genus Chlorocebus; species Chlorocebus sabaeus. The sequence continues at coordinate 40,973,905 of NC_132908.1, forward strand.
CTGGAAAGAAGCTTTCTGAGAAACTGCTCTGTGTTCTGTTAATTCATCTCACAGAGTTACATCTTTCCCTTCAAGAAGGCTTTCGCTAAGGCTGTTCTTGTGGAATTGGCAAAGGGATATTTGGAAGCCCATAGAGGGCTATGGTGAAAAAGGAAATATCCTCCGTTCAAAACTGGAAAGAAGCTTTCTGAGAAACTGCTCTGTTTTTGTTAATTCATCTCACAGAGTTACATCTTTCCCTTCAAGAAGGCTTTCGCTAAGGCTGTTCTTGTGGAATTGGCAAAGGGATATTTGGAAGCCCATAGAGGGCTATTCTGAAAAAGGAAATATCTTCCGTTCAAAACTGGAAAGAAGCTTTCTGAGAAACTGCTCTGTGTTCTGTTAATTCATCTCACAGAGTTACATCTTTCCCTTCAAGAAGCCTTTCGCAAAGGCTGTTCTTGTGGAATTGGCAAAGGGATATTTGTAACCCCATAGAGGGCTATGGTGAAAAAAAAAAATAGCTTCCGTTCAAAACAGGAAAGAAGCTTTCTGAGAAACTGCTCTGTGTTCTGTTAATTCATTTCACAGACTTACATCTTTCCCTTCAAGAAGCCTTTCGCTAAGGCTGTTCTTGTGGAATTGGCAAAGTGATATTTGGAAGCCCATGGAGGGCTATGGTGAAAAAGGAAATATCTTCCGTTCATAACTGGAAAGAAGCTTTCTGAGAAACTGCTCTGTGTTCTGTTAATTCATCTCACAGAGTTACATCTTTCCCTTCAAGAAGGCTTTCGCTAAGGCTGTTCTTGTGGAATTGGCAAAGGGATATTTGGAATCCCATAGAGTGCTATGGTGAAAAAGGAAATATCTTCCGTTCAAAACTGGAAAGAAGCTTTCTGAGAAACTGCTCTGTGTTCTGTTAATTCATCTCACAGAGTTACATCTTTCCCTTCAAGAAGCCTTTCGCTAAGGCTGTTCTTCTGGAATTGGCAAAGTGATATTTGGAAGCCCATAGAGGGCTACGGAGAAAAAGGAAATATCTTCCGTTCAAAACTGGAAAGAAGCTTTGTGAGAAACTGCTCTGTGTTCTGTTAATTCATCTCACAGAGTTACATCTTTACCTTCAAGAAGACTTTCGCTAAGGCTGTTCTTTTGAAATTGGCAAAGGGATATTTGGAAGCCCATAGAGGGCTATGGTGAAAAAGGAAGTATCTTCCGTTCAAAACTGGAAAGAAGCTTTCTGAGAAACTGCTCTGTGTTCTGTTAATTCATCTCACAGAGTTACATCTTTCTCTTCAAGAAGCCTTTCGCTAAGGCTGTTCTTGTGGAATTGGCAAAGGGATATTTTGAAGCCCATAGAGGGCTAGGGTGAAAAAGGAAATATCTTCCGTTCAAAACTGGAAAGAAGCTTTCTGAGGAACTGCTCTGTGTTCTGTTAATTCATCTCACAGAGTTACATCTTTCCCTTCAAGAAGACTTTCGCTAAGGCTGTTCTTGTGGAATTGGCAAAGTGATATTTGGAAGCCCATAGAGGGCTATGGTGAAAAAGGAAATATCTTCCGTTCATAACTGGAAAGAAGCTTTCTGAGAAACTGCTCTGTGTTCTGTTAATTCATCTCACAGAGTTACATCTTTCCCTTCATGAAGGCTTTCGCTAAGGCTGTTCTTGTGGAACTGGCAAAGGGATATTTGGAAGCCCATAGAGTGCTTTTCTGAAAAAGGAAATATCTTCCGTTCAAAACTGGAAAGAAGCTTTCTGGGAAACTGCTCTGTGTTCTGTTAATTCATCTCAAAGAGTTACATCTTTCCCTTCACGAAGCCTTTCGCTAAGGCTGTTCTTGTGGAATTGGCAAAGGGATATTTGGAAGCCCATAGAGGTCTAAGGTGAAAAAGGAAATATCTTCCGTTCAAAACTGGAAAGAAGCTTTCTGAGAAACTGCTCTGTGTTCTGTTAATTCATCTCACAGAGTTACATCTTTCCCTTCATGAAGCCTTTCGCTAAGACTGTTCTTGTGGAATTGGCAAAGGGATATTTGGAAGCCCAAAGAGGGCTACGGTGAAAAAGGAAATATCTTCCGTTCAAAACTGGAAAGAAGCTTTCTGAGAAACTGCTCAGTGTTCTGTTAATTCATCTCACAGAGTTACATCTTTCCCTTCAAAAAGCCTTTCGCTAAGGCTATTCTTGTGGAATTGGCAAAGGCATATATGGAACCCTTAGAGGGCTATGGTGAAAAAGGAAATATCTTCCGTTGAAAACTGGAAAGAAGCTTTCTGAGAAACTGCTCTGTGTTCTGTTAATTCATCTCACAGAGTTACATTTTTCTCTTCAAGAAGCCTTTCGATAAGGCTGTTCTTGTGGAATTGGCAAAGGGATATTTGGAAGCCCAAAGAGGGCTACGGTGAAAAAGGAAATATCTTCCGTTCAAAACTGGAAAGAAGCTTTCTGAGAAACTTCTCTGTGTTCTGTTAATTCATCTCACAGAGTTACATCTTTCCAGTCAAGAAGCCTTTCGCTAACGCTGTTCTTGTGGAATTGGCAAAGGGATATTTGGAAGCCCATAGAGGGCTATGGTGAAAAAGGAAATATCCTCCGTTCAAAAATGGAAAGAAGCTTTCTGAGAAACTGCTCTGTGTTCTGTTAATTCATCTCACAGAGTTACATCTTTCCCTTCAAGAAGCCTTTCGCTAAGGCGGTTCTTGTGGAATTGGCAAAGGGATATTTGGAAGCCTATTGAGGGCTACGGTGAAAAAGGAAATATCTTCCGTTCAAAACTGGAAAGAAGCTTTCTGAGAAACTGCTCTGAGTTCTGTTAATTCATCTCACAGAGTTACATCTTTCCCTTCAAGAAGCCTTTCGCTAAGGCTGTTCTTGTGGAATTGGCAAAGTGATATTTGGAAGCCCATAGAGGGCTATGGTGAAAAAGGAAATATCTTCCGTTCATAACTGGAAAGAAGCATTCTGAGAAACTGCTCTGTGTTCTGTTAATTCATCTCACAGAGTTACATCTTTCCCTTCACGAAGGCTTTCGCTAAGGCTGTTCTTGTGGAATTGGCAAAGGGATATTTGGAAGCCCATAGAGGTTTAAGGTGAAAAAGGAAATATCTTCCGTTCAAAACTGGAAAGAAGCTTTCTGAGAAACTGCTCTGTGTTCTGTTAATTCATCTCACAGAGTTACATCTCTCCCTTCAAGAAGCCTTTCGCTAAGGCTGTTCTTTTGGAATTGGCACAGTTATATTTGGAACCCCATAGAGGGCTATGGTGAAAAAGGAAATATCTTCCGTTGAAAACTGGAAAGAAGCTTTCTGAGAAACTGCTCTGTGTTCTGTTAATTCATCTCACAGAGTTACATCTTTCTCTTCAAGAAGCCTTTCGCTAAGGCTGTTATTGTGGAATTGGCAAAGGGATATTTGGAAACCCATAGAGTGCTATTCTGAAAAAGGAAATATCTTCCGTTGAAAACTGGAAAGAAGCTTTCTGAGAAACTGCTCTGTGTTCTGTTAATTCATCTCACAGAGTTACATCTTTCCCTTCAAGAAGGCTTTCGCTAAGGCTGTTCTTGTGGAATTGGCAAAGGGATATTTGGAAGCCCATAGAGGGCTATGGTGAAAAAGGAAATATCCTCCGTTCAAAACTGGAAAGAAGCTTTCTGAGAGACTGCTCTGTGTTCTGTTAATTCATCTCACAGAGTTACATCTTTCCCTTAAAGAAGGCTTTCGCTAAGGCTGTTCTTGTGGAATTGGCAAAGGGATATTTGGAAGCCCATAGAGGGCTATTGTGAAAAAGGAAATATCTTCCGTTCAAAACTGGAAAGAAGCTTTCTGAGAAACTGCTCTGTGTTCTGTTAATTCATCTCACAGAGTTACATCTTTCCCTTCAAGAAGCCTTTCGCTAACGCTGTTCTTGTGGAATTGGCAAAGGGATATTTGGAAGCCCATAGAGGGCTATGGTGAAAAAGGAAATATCCTCCGTTCAAAACTGGAAAGAAGCTTTTTGAGAAACTGTTCTGTGTTCTGTTAATTCATCTCACAGAGTTACATCTTTCCCTTCAAGAAGCCTTTCGCTAAGGCGGTTCTTGTGGAATTGGCAAAGGGATATTTGGAAACCTATTGAGGGCTACGGTGAAAAAGGAATTATCTTCCGTTCAAAACTGGAAAGAAGCTTTCTGAGAAACTGCTCTGTGTTCTGTTAATTCATCTCGCAGAGTTACATCTTTCCCTTCAAGAAGCCTTTCGCTAAGGCTGTTCTTGTGGAATAGGCAAAGGGATATTTGGAAGCCCATAGAGGACTAGGGTGAAAAAGGAAATATCTTCCGTTCAAAACTGGAAAGAAGCTTTCTGAGAAACTGCTCTGTGTTCTGTTAATTCATCTCACAGAGTTACATCTTTCTCTTCAAGAAGCCTTTCGCTAAGGCTGTTCTTGTGGAATTGGCAAAATGATATTTGGAAGCCCATAGTGGGCTACGGTGAAAAAGGAAATATCTTCCGTTCAAAACTGGAAAGAAGCTTTCTGAGAAACTGCTCTGTTTTCTGTTAATTCATCTCACAGAGTTACATCTTTCCCTTCAAGAAGCCTTTCGCAAAGGCTGTTCTTGTGGAATTGGCAAAGGGATATTTGTAACCCCATAGAGGGCTATGGTGAAAAAGGAAATATCTTCCATTCAAAACTGGAAAGAAGCTTTCTGAGAAACTGCTCTGTGTTCTGTTAATTCATTTCACAGACTTACATCTTTCCCTTCAAGAAGCCTTTCGCTAACGCTGTTCTTGTGGAATTGGCAAAGTGATATTTGGAAGCCCATGGAGGGCTATGGTGAAAAAGGAAATATCTTCCGTTCATAACTGGAAAGAAGCTTTCTGAGAAACTGCTCTGTGTTCTGTTAATTCATATCACAGAGTTACATCTTTCCCTTCAAGAAGGCTTTCGCTAAGGCTGTTCTTGTGGAATTGGAAAAGGGATATTTGGAAGCCCATAGAGGGCTATTCTGAAAAAGGAAATATCTTCCGTTCAAAACTGGAAAGAAGATTTCTGAGAAACTGCTCTGTGTTCTGTTAATTCATCTCACAGAGTTACATCTTTCCCTTCAAGAAGCCTTTCGCTAAGGCTGTTCTTGTGGAATTGGCAAAGGGATATTTGGAATCCCATAGAAGGCTATGGTGAAAAAGGAAGTATCTTCCGTTCAAAACTGGAAAGAAGCTTTCTGAGAAACTGCTCTGTGTTCTGTTAATTCATCTCACAGAGTTACATCTTTCCCTTCAAGAAGACTTTCGCTAAGGCTGTTCTTGTGGAATTGGCAAAGTGATATTTGGAAGCCCATAGAGGGCTATGGTGAAAAAGGAAATATCTTCCGTTCATAACTGGAAAGAAGCTTTCTGAGAAACTGCTCTGTGTTCTGTTAATTCATCTCACAGAGTTACATCTTTCCCTTCAAGAAGGCTTTCGCTAAGGCTGTTCTTGTGGAACTGGCAAAGGGATATTTGGAAGCCCATAGAGTGCTTTTCTGAAAAAGGAAATATCTTCCGTTCAAAACTGGAAAGAAGCTTTCTGGGAAACTGCTCTGTGTTCTGTTAATTCATCTCAAAGAGTTACATCTTTCCCTTCACGAAGCCTTTCGCTAAGGCTGTTCTTGTGGAATTGGCAAAGGGATATTTGGAAGCCCATAGAGGTTTAAGTTGAAAAAGGAAATATCTTCCGTTCAAAACTGGAAAGAAGCTTTCTGAGAAACTGCTCTGTGTTCTGTTAATTCATCTCACAGAGTTACATCTTTCCCTTCATGAAGCCTTTCGCTAAGACTGTTCTTGTGGAATTGGCAAAGGGATATTTGGAAGCCCAAAGAGGGCTACGGTGAAAAAGGAAATATCTTCCGTTCAAAACTGGAAAGAAGCTTTCTGAGAAACTGCTCAGTGTTCTGTTAATTCATCTCACAGAGTTACATCTTTCCCTTCAAAAAGCCTTTCGCTAAGGCTATTCTTTTGGAATTGGCAAAGGCATATATGGAACCCTTAGAGGGCTATGGTGAAAAAGGAAATATCTTCCGTTGAAAACTGGAAAGAAGCCTTCTGAGAAACTGCTCTGTGTTCTGTTAATTCATCTCACAGAGTTACATTTTTCTCTTCAAGAAGCCTTTCGATAAGGCTGTTCTTGTGGAATTGGCAAAGGGATATTTGGAAGCCCATAGAGGGCTATGGTGAAAAAGGAAATATCTTCCGTTCAAAACTGGAAAGAAGCTTTCTGAGAAACTGCTCTGTGTTCTGTTAATTCATCTCACAGAGTTACATCTTTCCCTTCAAGAAGCCTTTCGCTAAGGCTGTTCTTGTGGAATTGGCAAAGGGATATTTGGAATCCCATAGAAGGCTATGGTGAAAAAGGAAGTATCTTCCGTTCAAAACTGGAAAGAAGCTTTCTGAGAAACTGCTCTGTGTTCTGTTAATTCATCTCACAGAGTTACATCTTTCCCTTCAAGAAGACTTTCGCTAAGGCTGTTCTTGTGGAATTGGCAAAGTGATATTTGGAAGCCCATAGAGGGCTATGGTGAAAAAGGAAATATCTTCCGTTCATAACTGGAAAGAAGCTTTCTGAGAAACTGCTCTGTGTTCTGTTAATTCATCTCACAGAGTTACATCTTTCCCTTCAAGAAGGCTTTCGCTAAGGCTGTTCTTGTGGAACTGGCAAAGGGATATTTGGAAGCCCATAGAGTGCTTTTCTGAAAAAGGAAATATCTTCCGTTCAAAACTGGAAAGAAGCTTTCTGGGAAACTGCTCTGTGTTCTGTTAATTCATCTCAAAGAGTTACATCTTTCCCTTCACGAAGCCTTTCGCTAAGGCTGTTCTTGTGGAATTGGCAAAGGGATATTTGGAAGCCCATAGAGGTTTAAGTTGAAAAAGGAAATATCTTCCGTTCAAAACTGGAAAGAAGCTTTCTGAGAAACTGCTCTGTGTTCTGTTAATTCATCTCACAGAGTTACATCTTTCCCTTCATGAAGCCTTTCGCTAAGACTGTTCTTGTGGAATTGGCAAAGGGATATTTGGAAGCCCAAAGAGGGCTACGGTGAAAAAGGAAATATCTTCCGTTCAAAACTGGAAAGAAGCTTTCTGAGAAACTGCTCAGTGTTCTGTTAATTCATCTCACAGAGTTACATCTTTCCCTTCAAAAAGCCTTTCGCTAAGGCTATTCTTGTGGAATTGGCAAAGGCATATATGGAACCCTTAGAGGGCTATGGTGAAAAAGGAAATATCTTCCGTTGAAAACTGGAAAGAAGCCTTCTGAGAAACTGCTCTGTGTTCTGTTAATTCATCTCACAGAGTTACATTTTTCTCTTCAAGAAGCCTTTCGATAAGGCTGTTCTTGTGGAATTGGCAAAGGGATATTTGGAAGCCCATAGAGGGCTATGGTGAAAAAGGAAATATCTTCCGTTCAAAACTGGAAAGAAGCTTTCTGAGAAACTGCTCTGTGTTCTGTTAATTCATCTCACAGAGTTACATCTTTCCCTTCAAGAAGCCTTTCGCTAACGCTGTTCTTGTGGAATTGGCAAAGGGATATTTGGAAGCCCATAGAGGGCTATGGTGAAAAAGGAAATATCCTCCGTTCAAAACTGGAAGAGAAGCTTTCTGAGAAACTGCTCTGTGTTCTGTTAATTCATCTCACAGAGTTACATCTTTCCCTTCAAGAAGCCTTTCGCTAAGGCGGTTCTTGTGGAATTGGCAAAGGGATATTTGGAAGCCTATTGAGGGCTACGGTGAAAAAGGAAATATCTTCCGTTCAAAACTGGAAAGAAGCTTTCTGAGAAACTGCTCTGTGTTCTGTTAATTCATCTCACAGAGTTACATCTTTCCCTTCAAGAAGCCTTTCGCTAAGGCTGTTCTTGTGGAATTGGCAAAGTGATATTTGGAAGCCCATAGAGGGCTATGGTGAAAAAGGAAATATCTTCCGTTCATAACTGGAAAGAAGCATTCTGAGAAACTGCTCTGTGTTCTGTTAATTCATCTCACAGAGTTACATCTTTCCCTTCACGAAGCCTTTCGCTAAGGCTGTTCTTGTGGAATTGGCAAAGGGATATTTGGAAGCCCATAGAGGTCTAAGGTGAAAAAGGAAATATCTTCCGTTCAAAACTGGAAAGAAGCTTTCTGAGAAACTGCTCTGTGTTCTGTTAATTCATCTCACAGAGTTACATCTCTCCCTTCAAGAAGCCTTTCGCTAAGGCTGTTCTTTTGGAATTGGCACAGTTATATTTGGAACCCCATAGAGGGCTATGGTGAAAAAGGAAATATCTTCCGTTGAAAACTGGAAAGAAGCTTTCTGAGAAACTGCTCTGTGTTCTGTTAATTCATCTCACAGAGTTACATCTTTCTCTTCAAGAAGCCTTTCGCTAAGGCTGTTATTGTGGAATTGGCAAAGGGATATTTGGAAACCCATAGAGTGCTATTCTGAAAAAGGAAATATCTTCCGTTGAAAACTGGAAAGAAGCTTTCTGAGAAACTGCTCTGTGTTCTGTTAATTCATCTCACAGAGTTACATCTTTCCCTTCAAGAAGGCTTTCGCTAAGGCTGTTCTTGTGGAATTGGCAAAGGGATATTTGGAAGCCCATAGAGGGCTATGGTGAAAAAGGAAATATCTTCCGTTCAAAACTGGAAAGAAGCTTTCTGAGAAACTGCTCTGTGTTCTGTTAATTCATCTCACAGAGTTACATCTTTCCCTTCAAGAAGCCTTTCGCTAACGCTGTTCTTGTGGAATTGGCAAAGGGATATTTGGAAGCCCATAGAGGGCTATGGTGAAAAAGGAAATATCCTCCGTTCAAAACTGGAAAGAAGCTTTCTGAGAAACTGTTCTGTGTTCTGTTAATTCATCTCACAGAGTTACATCTTTCCCTTCAAGAAGCCTTTCGCTAAGGCGGTTCTTGTGGAATTGGCAAAGGGATATTTGGAAACCTATTGAGGGCTACGGTGAAAAAGGAATTATCTTCCGTTCAAAACTGGAAAGAAGCTTTCTGAGAAACTGCTCTGTGTTCTGTTAATTCATCTCGCAGAGTTACATCTTTCCCTTCAAGAAGCCTTTCGCTAAGGCTGTTCTTGTGGAATTGGCAAAGGGATATTTGGAAGCCCATAGAGGACTAGGGTGAAAAAGGAAATATCTTCCGTTCAAAACTGGAAAGAAGCTTTCTGAGAAACTGCTCTGTGTTCTGTTAATTCATCTCACAGAGTTACATCTTTCTCTTCAAGAAGCCTTTCGCTAAGGCTGTTCTTGTGGAATTGGCAAAGGGATATTTGTAACCCCATAGAGGGCTATGGTGAAAAAGGAAATATCTTCCATTCAAAACTGGAAAGAAGCTTTCTGAGAAACTGCTCTGTGTTCTGTTAATTCATTTCACAGACTTACATCTTTCCCTTCAAGAAGCCTTTCGCTAAGGCTGTTCTTGTGGAATTGGCAAAGTGATATTTGGAAGCCCATGGAGGGCTATGGTGAAAAAGGAAATATCTTCCGTTCATAACTGGAAAGAAGCTTTCTGAGAAACTGCTCTGTGTTCTGTTAATTCATATCACAGAGTTACATCTTTCCCTTCAAGAAGGCTTTCGCTAAGGCTGTTCTTGTGGAATTGGAAAAGGGATATTTGGAAGCCCATAGAGGGCTATTCTGAAAAAGGAAATATCTTCCGTTCAAAACTGGAAAGAAGATTTCTGAGAAACTGCTCTGTGTTCTGTTAATTCATCTCACAGAGTTACATCTTTCCCTTCAAGAAGCCTTTCGCTAAGGCTGTTCTTGTGGAATTGGCAAAGGGATATTTGGAATCCCATAGAGGGCTATGGTGAAAAAGGAAGTATCTTCCGTTCAAAACTGGAAAGAAGCTTTCTGAGAAACTGCTCTGTGTTCTGTTAATTCATCTCACATAGTTACATCTTTCCCTTCAAGAAGACTTTCGCTAAGGCTGTTCTTGTGGAATTGGCAAAGTGATATTTGGAAGCCCATAGAGGGCTATGGTGAAAAAGGAAATATCTTCCGTTCATAACTGGAAAGAAGCTTTCTGAGAAACTGCTCTGTGTTCTGTTAATTCATCTCACAGAGTTACATCTTTCCCTTCAAGAAGGCTTTCGCTAAGGCTGTTCTTGTGGAACTGGCAAAGGGATATTTGGAAGCCCATAGAGTGCTTTTCTGAAAAAGGAAATATCTTCCGTTCAAAACTGGAAAGAAGCTTTCTGGGAAACTGCTCTGTGTTCTGTTAATTCATCTCAAAGAGTTACATCTTTCCCTTCACGAAGCCTTTCGCTAAGGCTGTTCTTGTGGAATTGGCAAAGGGATATTAGGAAGCCCATAGAGGTTTAAGGTGAAAAAGGAAATATCCTCCGTTCAAAACTGGAAAGAAGCTTTCTGAGAAACTGCTCTGTGTTCTGTTAATTCATCTCACAGAGTTACATCTTTTCCTTCATGAAGCCTTTCGCTAAGACTGTTCTTGTGGAATTGGCAAAGGGATATTTGGAAGCCCAAAGAGGGCTACGGTGAAAAAGGAAATATCTTCCGTTCAAAACTGGAAAGAAGCTTTCTGAGAAACTGCTCAGTGTTCTGTTAATTCATCTCACAGAGTTACATCTTTCCCTTCAAAAAGCCTTTCGCTAAGGCTATTCTTGTGGAATTGGCAAAGGCATATATGGAACCCTTAGAGGGCTATGGTGAAAAAGGAAATATCTTCCGTTGAAAACTGGAAAGATGCCTTCTGAGAAACTGCTCTGTGTTCTGTTAATTCATCTCACAGAGTTACATTTTTCTCTTCAAGAAGCCTTTCGATAAGGCTGTTCTTGTGGAATTGGCAAAGGGATATTTGGAAGCCCATAGAGGGCTATGGTGAAAAAGGAAATATCTTCCGTTCAAAACTGGAAAGAAGCTTTCTGAGAAACTGCTCTGTGTTCTGTTAATTCATCTCACAGAGTTACATCTTTCTCTTCAAGAAGCCTTTCGCTAAGGCTGTTCTTGTGGAATTGGCAAAATGATATTTGGAAGCCCATAGTGGGCTACGGTGAAAAAGGAAATATCTTCCGTTCAAAACTGGAAAGAAGATTTCTGAGAAACTGCTCTGTTTTCTGTTAATTCATCTCACAGAGTTACATCTTTCCCTTCAAGAAGGCTTTTGCTAAGGCTGTTCTTGTGGAATTGGCAAAGGGATATTTGGAATCCCATAGAGTGCTATGGTGAAAAAGGAAATATCTTCCGTTCAAAACTGGAAAGAAGCTTTCTGAGAAACTGCTCTGTGTTCTGTTAATTAATCTCACAGAGTTACATCTTTCCCTTCAAGAAGCCTTTCGCTAAGGCTGTTCTTCTGGAATTGGCAAAGTGATATTTGGAAGCCCATAGTGGGCTACGGAGAAAAAGGAAATATCTTCCGTTCAAAACTGGAAAGAAGCTTTGTGAGAAACTGCTCTGTGTTCTGTTAATTCATCTCACAGAGTTACATCTTTCTCTTCAAGAAGCCTTTCGCTAAGGCTGTTCTTGTGGAATTGGCAAAGGGATATGTTGAAGCCCATAGAGGGCTAGGGTGAAAAAGGAAATATCTTCCGTTCAAAACTGGAAAGAAGCTTTCTGAGGAACTGCTCTGTGTTCTGTTAATTCATCTCACAGAGTTACATCTTTCCCTTCAAGAAGACTTTCGCTAAGGCTGTTCTTGTGGAATTGGCAAAGTGATATTTGGAAGCCCATAGAGGGCTATGGTGAAAAAGGAAATATCTTCCGTTCATAACTGGAAAGAAGCTTTCGAGAAACTGCTCTGTGTTCTGTTAATTCATCTCACAGAGTTACATCTTTCCCTTCAAGAAGGCTTTCGCTAAGGCTGTTCTTGTGGAACTGGCAAAGGGATATTTGGAAGCCCATAGAGTGCTTTTCTGAAAAAGGAAATATCTTCCGTTCAAAACTGGAAAGAAGCTTTCTGGGAAACTGCTCTGTGTTCTGTTAATTCATCTCAAAGAGTTACATCTTTCCCTTCACGAAGCCTTTCGCTAAGGCTGTTCTTGTGGAATTGGCAAAGGGATATTTGGAAGCCCATAGAGTTCTAAGGTGAAAAAGGAAATATCTTCCGTTCAAAACTGGAAAGAAGCTTTCTGAGAAACTGCTCTGTGTTCTGTTAATTCATCTCACAGAGTTACATCTTTCCCTTCATGAAGCCTTTCGCTAAGACTGTTCTTGTGGAATTGGCAAAGGGATATTTGGAAGCCCAAAGAGGGCTACGGTGAAAAAGGAAATATCTTCCGTTCAAAACTGGAAAGAAGCTTTCTGAGAAACTGCTCAGTGTTCTGTTAATTCATCTCACAGAGTTATATCTTTCCCTTCAAAAAGCCTTTCGCTAAGGCTATTCTTGTGGAATTGGCAAAGGCATATATGGAACCCTTAGAGGGCTATGGTGAAAAAGGAAATATCTTCCGTTGAAAACTGGAAAGAAGCTTTCTGAGAAACTGCTCTGTGTTCTGTTAATTCATCTCACAGAGTTACATTTTTCTCTTCAAGAAGCCTTTCGATAAGGATGTTCTTGTGGAATTGGCAAAGGGATATTTGGAAGCCCATAGAGGGCTATTTTGAAAAAGGAAATATCTTCCGTTGAAAACTGGAAAGAAGCTTTCTGAGATACTGCTCTGTGTTCTGTTAATTCATCTCACAGAGTTACATCTTTCCCTTCAAGAAGCCTTTCGCTAACGCTGTTCTTGTGGAATTGGCAAAGGGATATTTGGAAGCCCATAGAGGGCTATGGTGAAAAAGGAAATATCCTCCGTTCAAAACTGGAAAGAAGCTTTCTGAGAAACTGCTCTGTGTTCTGTTAATTCATCTCACAGAGTTACATCTTTCCCTTCAAGAAGCCTTTCGCTAAGGCGGTTCTTGTGGAATTGGCAAAGGGATATTTGGAAGCCTATTGAGGGCTACGGTGAAAAAGGAAATATCTTCCGTTCAAAACTGGAAAGAAGCTTTCTGAGAAACTGCTCTGTGTTCTGTTAATTCATCTCACAGAGTTACATCTTTCCCTTCAAGAAGCCTTTCGCTAAGGCTGTTCTTGTGGAATTGGCAAAGTGATATTTGGAAGCCCATAGAGGGCTATGGTGAAAAAGGAAATATCTTCCGTTCATAACTGGAAAGAAGCATTCTGAAAAACTGCTCTGTGTTCTGTTAATTCATCTCACAGAGTTACATCTTTCCCTTCACGAAGCCTTTCGCTAAGGCTGTTCTTGTGGAATTGGCAAAGGGATATTTGGAAGCCCATAGAGGTCTAAGGTGAAAAAGGAAATATCTTCCGTTCAAAACTGGAAAGAAGCTTTCTGAGAAACTGCTCTGTGTTCTGTTAATTCATCTCACAGAGTTACATCTCTCCCTCCAAGAAGCCTTTCGCTAAGGCTGTTCTTTTGGAATTGGCACAGTTATATTTGGAACCCCATAGAGGGCTATGGTGAAAAAGGAAATATCTTCCGTTGAAAACTGGAAAGAAGCTTTCTGAGAAACTGCTCTGTGTTCTGTTAATTCATCTCACAGAGTTACATCTTTCTCTTCATAAGCCTTTCTCTAATGCTGTTATTGTGGAATTGGCAAAGGGATATTTGGAAACCCATAGAGTGCTATTCTGAAAAAGGAAATATCTTCCGTTGAAAACTGGAAATAAGCTTTCTGAGAAACTGCTCTGTGTTCTGTTAATTCATCTCACAGAGTTACATCTTTCCCTTCAAGAAGGCTTTCGCTAAGGCTGTTCTTGTGGAATTGGCAAAGGGATATTTGGAAGCCCATAGAGGGCTATGGTGAAAAAGGAAATATCTTCCGTTCAAAACTGGAAAGAAGCTTTCTGAGAAACTGCTCTGTGTTCTGTTAATTCATCTCACAGAGTTACATTTTTCTCTTCAAGAAGCCTTTCGATAAGGCTGTTCTTGTGGAATTGGCAAAGGGATATTTGGAAGCCCATAGAGGGCTATGGTGAAAAAGGAAATATCTTCCATTCAAAAATGGAAAGAAGCATTCTGAGAAACTGCTCTGTGTTCTGTTAATTCATCTCACAGAGTTACATCTTTCTCTTCAAGAAGCCTTTCGCTAAGGTTGTTCTTGTGGAATTGGCAAAATGATATTTGGAAGCCCATAGAGGGCTACGGTGAAAAAGGAAATATCTTCCGTTCAAAACTGGAAAGAAGCTTTCTGAGAAACTGCTCTGTTTTCTGTTAATTCATCTCACAGAGTTACATCTTTCCCTTCAAGAAGCCTTTCGCTAAGGCTGTTCTTCTAGAATTGGCAAAGTGATATTTGGAAGCCCATAGAGGGCTACGGAGAAAAAGGAAGTATCTTCCGTTCAAAACTGGAAAGAAGCTTTCTGAGAATCTGCTCAGTGTTCTGTTGATTCATCTCACAGAGTTACATCTTTCCCTTCAAAAAGCCTTTCGCTAAGGCTATTCTTGTGGAATTGGCAAAGGCATATATGGAACCCTTAGAGGGCTATGGTGAAAAAGGAAATATCTTCCGTTGAAAACTGGAAAGAAGCTTTCTGAGAAACTGCTCTGTGTTCCGTTAATTCATCTCACAGAGTTACATTTTTCTCTTCAAGAAGCCTTTCGATAAGGCTGTCCTTGTGGAATTGGCAAAGGGATATTTGGAAGCCCATAGAGGGCTATGGTGAAAAAGGAAATATCTTCCGTTCAAAACTGGAAAGAAGCTTTCTGAGAAACTGCTCTGTGTTCTGTTAATTCATCTCACAGAGTTACATCTTTCCCTTCAAGAAGCCTTTCGCTAACGCTGTTCTTGTGGAATTGGCAAAGGGATATTTGGAAGCCCATAGAGGGCTATGGTGAAAAAGGAAATATCCTAAGTTCAAAACTGGAAAGAAGCTTTCTGAGAAACTGCTCTGTGTTCTGTTAATTCATCTCACAGAGTTACATCTTTCCCTTCAAGAAGCCTTTCGCTAAGGCGGTTCTTGTGGAATTGGCAAAGGGATATTTTGAATCCTATAGAGGGCTACGGTGAAAAAGGAATTATCTTCCGTTCAAAACTGGAAAGAAGCTTTCTGAGAAACTGCTCTGTGTTCTGTTAATTCATCTCGCAGAGTTACATCTTTCCCTTCAAGAAGCCTTTCGCTAAGGCTGTTCTTGTGGAATTGGCAAAGGGATATTTGGAAGCCCATAGAGGACTAAGGTGAAAAAGGAAATATCTTCCGTTCAAAACTGGAAAGAAGCTTTCTGAGAAACTGCTCTGTGTTCTGTTAATTCATCTCACAGTTACATCTTTCTCTTCAAGAAGCCTTTCGCTAAGGCTGTTCTTGTGGAATTGGCAAAATGATATTTGGAAGCCCATAGTGGGCTACGGTGAAAAAGGAAATATCTTCCGTTCAAAACTGGAAAGAAGCTTTCTGAGAAACTGCTCTGTTTTCTGTTAATTCATCTCACAGAGTTACATCTTTCCCTTCAAGAAGCCTTTCGCAAAGGCTGTTCTTGTGGAATTGGCAAAGGGATATTTGTAACCCCATAGAGGGCTATGGTGAAAAAAAAAAGAGCTTCCGTTCAAAACAGGAAAGAAGCTTTCTGAGAAACTGCTCTGTGTTCTGTTAATTCATTTCACAGACTTACATCTTTCCCTTCAAGGAGCCTTTCGCTAAGGCTGTTCTTGTGGAATTGGCAAAGTGATATTTGGAAGCCCATGGAGGGCTATGGTGAAAAAGGAAATATCTTCAGTTCATAACTGGAAAGAAGCTTTCTGAGAAACTGCTCTGTGTTCTGTTAATTCATCTCACAGAGTTACATCTTTCCCTTCAAGAAGGCTTTCGCTAAGGCTGTTCTTGTGGAATTGGCAAAGGGATATTTGGAAGCCCATAGAGGGCTATTCTGAAAAAGGAAATATCTTCCGTTCAAAACTGGAAAGAAGATTTCTGAGAAACTGCTCTGTGTTCTGTTAATTCATCTCACAGAGTTACATCTTTCCCTTCACGAAGCCTTTCGCTAAGGCTGTTCTTGTGGAATTGGCAAAGGGATATTTGGAAGCCCATAGAGGTCTAAGGTGAAAAAGGAAATATCTTCCGTTCAAAACTGGAAAGAAGCTTTCTGAGAAACTGCTCTGTGTTCTGTTAATTCATCTCACAGAGTTACATCTCTCCCTTCAAGAAGCCTTTCGCTAAGGCTGTTCTTTTGGAATTGGCACAGTTATATTTGGAACCCCATAGAGGGCTATGGTGAAAAAGGAAATATCTTCCGTTGAAAACTTGAAAGAAGCTTTCTGAGAAACTGCTCTGTGTTCTGTTAATTCATCTCACAGAGTTACATCTTTCTCTTCAAGAAGCCTTTCCCTAAGGCTGTTATTGTGGAATTGGCAAAGGGATATTTGGAAACCCATAGAGTGCTATTCTGAAAAAGGAAATATCTTCCGTTGAAAACTGGAAAGAAGCTTTCTGAGAAACTGCTCTGTGTTCTGTTAATTCATCTCACAGAGTTACATCTTTCCCTTCAAGAAGCCTTTCGCTAACGCTGTTCTTGTGGAATTGGCAAAGGGATATTTGGAAGCCCATAGAGGGCTATGGTGAAAAAGGAAATATCCTCCGTTCAAAACTGGAAAGAAGCTTTCTGAGAAACTGCTCTGTTTCTGTTAATTCATCTCACAGAGTTACATCTTTCCCTTCAAGAAGGCTTTTGCTAAGGCTGTTCTTGTGGAATTGGCAAAGGGATATTTGGAAGCCCATAGAGGGCTATTCTGAAAAAGGAAATATCTTCCGTTCAAAACTGGAAAGAAGCTTTCTGAGAAACTGCTCTGTGTTCTGTTAATTCATCTCACAGAGTTACATCTTTCCCTTCAAGAAGCCTTTCGCTAACGCTGTTCTTGTGGAATTGGCAAAGGGATATTTGGAAGCCCATAGAGGGCTATGGTGAAAAAGGAAATATCCTCCGTTCAAAACTGGAAAGAAGCTTTCTGAGAAACTGCTCTGTGTTCTGTTAATTCATCTCACAGAGTTACATCTTTCCCTTCAAGAAGCCTTTCACTAAGGCGGTTCTTGTGGAATTGGCAAAGGGATATTTGGAATCATATTGAGGGCTACGGTGAAAAAGGAATTATCTTCCGTTCAAAACTGGAAAGAAGCTTTCTGAGAAACTGCTCTGTGTTCTGTTAATTCATCTCGTAGAGTTACATCTTTCCCTTCAAGAAGCCTTTCGCTAAGGCTGTTCTTGTGGAATTGGCAAAGGGATATTTGGAAGCCCATAGAGGACTAAGGTGAAAAAGGAAATATCTTCCGTTCAAAACTGGAAAGAAGCTTTCTGAGAAACTGCTCTGTGTTCTGTTAATTCATCTCACAGAGTTACATCTTTCTCTTCAAGAAGCCTTTCGCTAAGGCTGTTCTTGTGGAATTAGCAAAATGATATTTGGAAGCGCATAGTGGGCTACGGTGAAAAAGGAAATATCTTCCGTTCAAAACTGGAAAGAAGCTTTCTGAGAAACTGCTCTGTTTTCTGTTAATTCATCTCACAGAGTTACATCTTTCCCTTCAAGAAGCCTTTCGCAAAGGCTGTTCTTGTGGAATTGGCAAAGGGATATTTGTAACCCCATAGAGGGCTATGGTGAAAAAAAAAATAGCTTCCGTTCAAAACAGGAAAGAAGCTTTCTGAGAAACTGCTCTGTGTTCTGTTAATTCATTTCACAGACTTACATCTTTCCCTTCAAGGAGCCTTTCGCTAAGGCTGTTCTTGTGGAATTGGCAAAGTGATATTTGGAAGCCCATGGAGGGCTATGGTGAAAAAGGAAATATCTTCCGTTCATAACTGGAAAGAAGCTTTCTGAGAAACTGCTCTGTGTTCTGTTAATTCATCTCACAGAGTTACATCTTTCCCTTCAAGAAGACTTTCGCTAAGGCTGTTCTTGTGGAATTGGCATAGGGATATTTGGAAGCCCATATAGGGCTACGGTGAAAAAGGAAATATCTTCCGTTCAAAACTGGAAAGAAGCTTTCTGAGAAACTGCTCTGTGTTCTGTTAATTCATCTCACAGAGTTACATCTTTCCGTTCACGAAGCCTTTCGCTAAGGCTGTTCTTGTGGAATTGGCAAAGGGATATTTGGAAGCCCATAGAGGTCTAAGGTGAAAAAGGAAATATCTTCCGATCAAAACTGGAAAGAAGCTTTCTGAGAAACTGCTCTGTGTTCTGTTAATTCATCTCACAGAGTTACATATCTCCCTTCAAGAAGCCTTTCGCTAAGGCTGTTCTTTTGGAATTGGCACAGTTATATTTGGAACCCCATAGAGGGCTATGGTGAAAAAGGAAATATCTTCCGTTGAAAACTGGAAAGAAGCTTTCTGAGAAACTGCTCTGTGTTCTGTTAATTCATCTCACAGAGTTACATCTTTCTCTTCAAGAAGCCTTTCGCTAAGGCTGTTCTTGTGGAATTGGCAAAGGGATATTTGGAAGCCCATAGAGGGCTATGGTGAAAAAGGAAATATCTTCCGTTCAAAACTGGAAAGAAGCTTTCTGAGAAACTGCTCTGTGTTCTGTTAATTCATCTCACAGTGTTACATCTTTCCCTTCAAGAAGACTTTCGCTAAGGCTGTTCTTGTGGAATCGGCAAAGGGATATTTGGAAGCCCATAGAGGGCTATGGTGAAAAAGGAAATATCTTCCGTTCAAAACTGGAAAGAAGCTTTCTGAGAAACTGCTCTGTGTTCTGTTAATTCATCTCACAGAGTTACATCTTTCCCTTCTAGAAGCCTTTCGCTAAAGCTGTTCTTGTGGAATTGGCAAAATGATATTTGGAGGCCCATAGAGGGCTATGGTGAAAAAGGAAATATCTTCCGTTCAAAACTGGAAAGAAGCTTTCTGAGAAACTACTCTGTGTTCTGTTAATTCATCTCACAGAGTTACATCTCTCCCTTCAAGAAGCCTTTCGCTAAGGCTGTTCTTTTGGAATTGGCACAGTTATATTTGGAACCCCATAGAGGGCTACACTGAAAAAGGAAATATCTTCCGTTCAAAACTGGAAAGAAGCTTTCTGAGAAACTGCTCTGTGTTCTGTTAATTCACCTCACAGAGTTACATCTTTCCCTTCAAGAAGCCTTTCGCTAAGGCTGTTCTTGTGGAATTGGCAAAGGGATATTTGGAAGCCCATAGAGTGCTATTCTGAAAAAGGAAATATCTTCCGTTCAAAACTGGAAAGAAGCTTTCTGAGAAACTGCTCTGTGTTCTGTTAATTCATCTCACAGAGTTACATGTTTCCCTTCAAGAAGCTTTTCGCTAACGCTGTTCTTGTGGAATTGGCAAAGGGATATTTGGAAGCCCATAGAGGGCTATGGTGAAAAAGGAAATATCTTCCGTTCAAAACTGGAAAGAAGCTTTCTGAGATACTGCTCTGTGTTCTGTTAATTCATCTCACAGAGTTACATCTTTCCCTTCAAGAAGCCTTTCGCTAAGGCTGTTCTTGTGGAATTCGCAAAGTGATATTTGGAAGCCCATAGAGGGCTATGGTGAAAAAGCAAATATCTTCCATTCAAAACTGGAAAGAAGCATTCTGAGAAACTGCTCTGTGTTCTGTTAATTCATCTCACAGAGTTACATCTTTCTCTTCTGGAAGCCTTTCGCTAAGGCTGTTCTTGTGGAATTGGCAAAATGATATTTGGAAGCCCATAGAGTGCTACGGTGAAAAAGGAAGTATCTTCCGTTCAAAACTGGAAAGAAGCTTTCTGAGAAACTGCTCTGTTTTCTGTTAATTCATCTCACAGAGTTACATCTTTCCCTTCCAGAAGCCTTTCGCTATTGCTGTTCTTGTGGAATTGGCAAAGGGATATTTGTAACCCCATAGAGGGCTATGGTGAAAAAAAAAAATAGCTTCCGTTCAAAACAGGAAAGAAGCTTTCTGAGAAACTGCTCTGTGTTCTGTTAATTCGTCTCACAGAGTTACATCTTTCCCTTCAAGAAGCCTTTCGCTAAGGCTGTTCTTGTGGAATTGGCAAAGTGATATTTGGAAGCCCATAGAGGGCTATGGTGAAAAAGGAAATATCTTCCGTTCATAACTGGAAAGAAGCTTTCTGAGAAACTGCTCTGTGTTCTGTTAATTCATCTCACAGAGTTACATCTTTCCCTTCAAGAAGGCTTTCGCTAAGGCTGTTCTTGTGGAATTGGCAAAGGGATATTTGGAAGCCCATAGAGTGCTATGGTGAAAAAGTAAATATCTTCCGTTCAAAACTGGAAAGAAGCTTTCTGAGAAACTGCTCTGTGTTCTGTTAATTCATCTCACAGAGTTACATCTTTCCCTTCAAGAAGCCTTTCGCTGAGGCTGTTCTTGTGGAATTGGCAAAGTGATATTTGGAAGCACATAGAGGGCTACGGTGAAAAATAAAATATCTTCCGTTCAAAACTGGAAAGAAGCTTTCTGAGAAACTGCTCTGTGTTCTGTTAATTCATCTCACAGAGTTACATCTTTACCTTCAAGAAGCCTTTGGCTAAGGCTGTTCTTGTGAAATTGGCAAATTGATATTTGGAAGCCCATAGAGGGCTACGGTGAAAAAGGAAATATCTTCCGTTCAAAACTGGAAAGAAGCTTTCTGAGAAACTGCTCTGTGTTCTGTTAATTAATCTCACAGAGTTACATCTTTCCCTTCACGAAGCCTTTCGCTAAGGCTGTTCTTGTGGAATTGGCAAAGTGATATTTGGAAGCCCATGGAGGGCTATGGTGAAAAAGGAAATATCTTCCGTTCATAACTGGAAAGAAGCTTTCTGAGAAACTGCTCTGTGTTCTGTTAATTCATCTCACAGAGTTACATCTTTCCCTTCAAGAAGGCTTTCGCTAAGGCTGTTCTTGTGGAATTGGCAAAGGGATATTTGGAAGCCCATAGAGGGTTATTCTGAAAAAGGAAATATCTTCCGTTCAAAACTGGAAAGAAGATTTCTGAGAAACTGCTCTGTGTTCTGTTAATTCATCTCACAGAGTTACATCTTTCCCTTCACGAAGCCTTTCGCTAAGGCTGTTCTTGTGGAATTGGCAAAGGGATATTTGGAAGCCCATAGAGGTCTAAGGTGAAAAAGGAAATATCTTCCGTTCAAAACTGGAAAGAAGCTTTCTGAGAAACTGCTCTGTGTTCTGTTAATTCATCTCACAGAGTTACATCTCTCCCTTCAAGAAGCCTTTCGCTAAGGCTGTTCTTTTGGAATTGGCACAGTTATATTTGGAACCCCATAGAGGGCTATGGTGAAAAAGGAAATATCTTCCGTTGAAAACTTGAAAGAAGCTTTCTGAGAAACTGCTCTGTGTTCTGTTAATTCATCTCACAGAGTTACATCTTTCTCTTCAAGAAGCCTTTCGCTAAGGCTGTTATTGTGGAATTGGCAAAGGGATATTTGGAAACCCATAGAGTGCTATTCTGAAAAAGGAAATATCTTCCGTTGAAAACTGGAAAGAAGCTTTCTGAGAAACTGCTCTGTGTTCTGTTAATTCATCTCACAGAGTTACATCTTTCACTTCAAGAAGCCTTTCGCTAACGCTGTTCTTGTGGAATTGGCAAAGGGATATTTGGAAGCCCATAGAGGGCTATGGTGAAAAAGGAAATATCCTCCGTTCAAAACTGGAAAGAAGCTTTCTGAGAAACTGCTCTGTTTCTGTTAATTCATCTCACAGAGTTACATCTTTCCCTTCAAGAAGGCTTTTGCTAAGGCTGTTCTTGTGGAATTGGCAAAGGGATATTTGGAAGCCCATAGAGGGCTATTCTGAAAAAGGAAATATCTTCCGTTCAAAACTGGAAAGAAGCTTTCTGAGAAACTGCTCTGTGTTCTGTTAATTCATCTCACAGAGTTACATCTTTCCCTTCAAGAAGCCTTTCGCTAACGCTGTTCTTGTGGAATTGGCAAAGGGATATTTGGAAGCCCATAGAGGGCTATGGTGAAAAAGGAAATATCCTCTGTTCAAAACTGGAAAGAAGCTTTCTGAGAAACTGCTCTGTGTTCTGTTAATTCATCTCACAGAGTTACATCTTTCCCTTCAAGAAGCCTTTCGCTAAGGCGGTTCTTGTGGAATTGGCAAAGGGATATTTGGAATCATATTGAGGGCTACGGTGAAAAAGGAAATATCTTCCGTTCAAAACTGGAAAGAAGCTTTCTGAGAAACTGCTCTGTGTTCTGTTAATTCATCTCGCAGAGTTACATCTTTCCCTTCAAGAAGCCTTTCGCTAAGGCTGTTCTTGTGGAATTGGCAAAGGGATATTTGGAAGCCCATAGAGGACTAAGGTGAAAAAGGAAATATCTTCCGTTCAAAACTGGAAAGAAGCTTTCTGAGAAACTGCTCTGTGTTCTGTTAATTCATCTCACAGAGTTACATCTTTCTCTTCAAGAAGCCTTTCGCTAAGGCTGTTCTTGTGGAATTAGCAAAATGATATTTGGAAGCGCATAGTGGGCTACGGTGAAAAAGGAAATATCTTCCGTTCAAAACTGGAAAGAAGCTTTCTGAGAAACTGCTCTGTTTTCTGTTAATTCATCTCACAGAGTTACATCTTTCCCTTCAAGAAGCCTTTCGCAAAGGCTGTTCTTGTGGAATTGGCAAAGGGATATTTGTAACCCCATAGAGGGCTATGGTGAAAAAAAAAATAGCTTCCGTTCAAAACAGGAAAGAAGCTTTCTGAGAAACTGCTCTGTGTTCTGTTAATTCATTTCACAGACTTACATCTTTCCCTTCAAGGAGCCTTTCGCAAAGGCTGTTCTTGTGGAATTGGCAAAGTGATATTTGGAAGCCCATGGAGGGCTATGGTGAAAAAGGAAATATCTTCCGTTCATAACTGGAAAGAAGCTTTCTGAGAAACTGCTCTGTGTTCTGTTAATTCATCTCACAGAGTTACATCTTTCCCTTCAAGAAGGCTTTCGCTAAGGCTGTTCTTGTGGAATTGGCATAGGGATATTTGGAAGCCCATATAGGGCTACGGTGAAAAAGGAAATATCTTCCGTTCAAAACTGGAAAGAAGCTTTCTGAGAAACTCCTCTGTGTTCTGTTAATTCATCTCACAGAGTTACATCTTT
Organism: Chlorocebus sabaeus; assembly: GCF_047675955.1. NCBI lineage: Eukaryota > Metazoa > Chordata > Mammalia > Primates > Cercopithecidae > Chlorocebus > Chlorocebus sabaeus. Next base: position 40,996,837 of record NC_132908.1, read on the forward strand.
CCGTTCACGAAGCCTTTCGCTAAGGCTGTTCTTGTGGAATTGGCAAAGGGATATTTGGAAGCCCATAGAGGTCTAAGTTGAAAAAGGAAATATCTTCCGATCAAAACTGGAAAGAAGCTTTCTGAGAAACTGCTCTGTGTTCTGTTAATTCATCTCACTGAGTTACATCTCTCCCTTCAAGAAGCCTTTCGCTAAGGCTGTTCTTTTGGAAATGGCACAGTTATATTTGGAACCCCATAGAGGGCTATGGTGAAAAAGGAAATATCTTCCGTTGAAAACTGGAAAGAAGCTTTCTGAGAAACTGCTCTGTGTTCTGTTAATTCATCTCACAGAGTTACATCTTTCTCTTCAAGAAGCCTTTCGCTAAGGCTGTTCTTGTGGAATTGGCAAAGGGATATTTGGAAGCCCATAGAGGGCTATGGTGAAAAAGGAAATATCTTCCGTTCAAAACTGGAAAGAAGCTTTCTGAGAAACTGCTCTGTGTTCTGTTAATTCATCTCACAGTGTTACATCTTTCCCTTCAAGAAGACTTTCGCTAAGGCTGTTCTTGTGGAATCGGCAAAGGGATATTTGGAAGCCCATAGAGGGCTATGGTGAAAAAGGAAATATCTTCCGTTCAAAACTGGAAAGAAGCTTTCTGAGAAACTGCTCTGTGTTCTGTTAATTCATCTCACAGAGTTACATCTTTCCCTTCTAGAAGCCTTTCGCTAAAGCTGTTCTTGTGGAATTGGCAAAATGATATTTGGAGGCCCATAGAGGGCTATGGTGAAAAAGGAAATATCTTCCGTTCAAAACTGGAAAGAAGCTTTCTGAGAAACTACTCTGTGTTCTGTTAATTCATCTCACAGAGTTACATCTCTCCCTTCAAGAAGCCTTTCGCTAAGGCTGTTCTTTTGGAATTGGCACAGTTATATTTGGAACCCCATAGAGGGCTACACTGAAAAAGGAAATATCTTCCGTTCAAAACTGGAAAGAAGCTTTCTGAGAAACTGCTCTGTGTTCTGTTAATTCATCTCACAGAGTTACATGTTTCCCTTCAAGAAGCCTTTCGCTAACGCTGTTCTTGTGGAATTGGCAAAGGGATATTTGGAAGCCCATAGAGGGCTATGGTGAAAAAGGAAATATCTTCCGTTCAAAACTGGAAAGAAGCTTTCTGAGATACTGCTCTGTGTTCTGTTAATTCATCTCACAGTGTTACATCTTTCCCTTCAAGAAGCCTTTCGCTAAGGCTGTTCTTGTGGAATTGGCAAAGTGATATTTGGAAGCCCATAGAGGGCTATGGTGAAAAAGCAAATATCTTCCATTCAAAACTGGAAAGAAGCATTCTGAGAAACTGCTCTGTGTTCTGTTAATTCATCTCACAGAGTTACATCTTTCTCTTCAGGAAGCCTTTCGCTAAGGCTGTTCTTGTGGAATTGGCAAAATGATATTTGGAAGCCCATAGAGTGCTACGGTGAAAAAGGAAGTATCTTCCGTTCAAAACTGGAAAGAAGCTTTCTGAGAAACTGCTCTGTTTTCTGTTAATTCATCTCACAGAGTTACATCTTTCCCTTCAAGAAGCCTTTCGCTATTGCTGTTCTTGTGGAATTGGCAAAGGGATATTTGTAACCCCATGGAGGGCTATGGTGAAAAAAAAAATAGCTTCCGTTCAAAACAGGAAAGAAGCTTTCTGAGAAACTTCTCTGTGTTCTGTTAATTCGTCTCACAGAGTTACATCTTTCCCTTCAAGAAGCCTTCGCTAAGGCTGTTCTTGTGGAATTGGCAAAGTGATATTTGGAAGCCCATAGAGGGCTATGGTGAAAAAGGAAATATCTTCCGTTCATAACTGGAAAGAAGCTTTCTGAGAAACTGCTCTGTGTTCTGTTAATTCATCTCACAGAGTTACATCTTTCCCTTCAAGAAGCCTTTCGCTGAGGCTGTTCTTGTGGAATTGGCAAAGTGATATTTGGAAGCACATAGAGGGCTACGGTGAAAAAGGAAATATCTTCCGTTCAAAACTGGAAAGAAGCTTTCTGAGAAACTGCTCTGTGTTCTGTTAATTCATCTCACAGAGTTACATCTTTACCTTCAAGAAGCCTTTCGCTAAGGCTGTTCTTGTGAAATTGGCAAATTGATATTTGGAAGCCCATAGAGGGCTACGGTGAAAAAGGAAATATCTTCCGTTCAAAACTGGAAAGAAGCTTTCTGAGAAACTGCTCTGTGTTCTGTTAATTAATCTCACAGAGTTACATCTTTCCCTTCACGAAGCCTTTCGCTAAGGCTGTTCTTGTGGAATTGGCAAAGGGACATTTGGAAGCCCATAGAGGGCTACGGTGAAAAAGGAAATATCTTCCGTTCAAAACTGGAAAGAAGCTTTCTGAGAAACTGCTCTGTGTTCTGTTAATTCATCTCACAGAGTTACATCTTTCCCTTCAAGAAGCCTTTCGCTAAGGCTGTTCTTCCGGAATTGGCAAAGGGATATTTGGAAGCCCATAGAGGACTAAGGTGAAAAAGGAAATATCTTCCGTTCAAAACTGGAAAGAAGCTTTCTGAGAAACTGCTCTGTGTTCTCTTAATTCATCTCACAGAGTTACATCTTTCCCTTCAAAAAGCCTTTCGTTAAATCTATTCTTGTGGAATTGGCAAAGGGATATATGGAACCCATAGAGGGCTATGGTCAAAAAGGAAATAACTTCCGTTGAAAACTGGAAAGAAGCTTTCTGAGAAACTGCTCTGTGTTCTGTTAATTCATCTCACAGAGTTACATCTTTCTCTTCAAGAAGCCTTTCGCTAAGGCTGTTCTTGTGGAATCGTCAAAGGGATATTTGGAAGCCCATAGAGGGCTATGGTGAAAAAGGAAATATCTTCCGTTTAAAACTGGAAAGAAGCTTTCTGAGATGCTGCTCTGTGTTCTGTTAATTCATCTCTCAGAGTTACATCTTTCCCTTCAAGAAGCCTTTCGCTAAGGCTGTTCTTGTGGAATTGGCAAAGTGATATTTGGAAGCCCATAGAGGGCTATGGTGAAAAAGGAAATGTCTTCCATTCAAAAATGGAAAGAAGCATTCTGAGAAACTGCTCTGTGTTCTGTTAATTCATCTCACAGAGTTACATGTTTCTCTTCAAGAAGCCTTTCGCTAAGGCTGTTCTTGTGGAATCGTCAAAGGGATATTTGGAAGCCCATAGAGGGCTATGGTGAAAAAGGAAATATCTTCCGTTTAAAACTGGAAAGAAGCTTTCTGAGATGCTGCTCTGTGTTCTGTTAATTCATCTCTCAGAGTTACATCTTTCCCTTCAAGAAGCCTTTCGCTAAGGCTGTTCTTGTGGAATTGGCAAAGTGATATTTGGAAGCCCATAGAGGGCTATGGTGAAAAAGGAAATGTCTTCCATTCAAAAATGGAAAGAAGCATTCTGAGAAACTGCTCTGTGTTCTGTTAATTCATCTCACAGAGTTACATCTTTCTCTTCAGGAAGCCTTTCGCTAAGGTTGTTCTTGTGGAATTGGCAAAATGATATTTGGAAGCCCATAGAGGGCTACGGTGAAAAAGGAAATATCTTCCGTTCAAAACTGGAAAGAAGCTTTCTGAGAAACTGCTCTGTTTTCTGTTAATTCATCTCACAGAGTTACATCTTTCCCTTCAAGAAGCCTTTCGCTAAGGCTGTTCTTGTGGAATTGGCAAAGGGATATTTGTAACCCCATAGAGGGCTATGGTGAAAAAAAAAAAATAGCTTCCGTTCAAAACAGGAAAGAAGCTTTCTGAAAAACTGCTCTGTGTTCTGTTAATTCGTCTCACAGAGTTACATCTTTCCCTTCAAGAAGCCTTTCGCTAAGGCTGTTCTTGTGGAATTGGCAAAGTGATATTTGGAAGCCCATAGAGGGCTATGGTGAAAAAGGAAATGTCTTCCATTCAAAAATGGAAAGAAGCATTCTGAGAAACTGCTCTGTGTTCTGTTAATTCATCTGACAGAGTTACATCTTTCCCTTCAAGAAGGCTTTCGCTAAGGCTGTTCTTGTGGAACTGGCAAAGGGATATTTGGAAGCCCATAGAGTGCTTTTCTGAAAAAGGAAATATCTTCCGTTCAAAACTGGAAAGAAGCTTTCTGGGAAACTGCTCTGTGTTCTGTTAATTCATCTCAAAGAGTTACATCTTTCCCTTCACGAAGCCTTTCGCTAAGGCTGTTCTTGTGGAATTGGCAAAGGGATATTTGGAAGCCCATAGAGGTCTAAGGTGAAAAAGGAAATATCTTCCGTTGAAAACTGGAAAGAAGCTTTCTGAGAAACTGTTCTGTGTTCTGTTAATTCATCTCACAGAGTTACATCTTTCCCTTCAAGAAGCCTTTCGCTGAGGCTGTTCTTGTGGAATTGGCAAAGTGATATTTGGAAGCACATAGAGGGCTACGGTGAAAAAGGAAATATCTTCCGTTCAAAACTGGAAAGAAGCTTTCTGAGAAACTGCTCTGTGTTCTGTTAATTCATCTCACAGAGTTACATCTTTACCTTCAAGAAGCCTTTCGCTAAGGCTGTTCTTGTGAAATTGGCAAATTGATATTTGGAAGCCCATAGAGGGCTACGGTGAAAAAGGAAATATCTTCCGTTCAAAACTGGAAAGAAGCTTTCTGAGAAACTGCTCTGTGTTCTGTTAATTAATCTCACAGAGTTACATCTTTCCCTTCACGAAGCCTTTCGCTAAGGCTGTTCTTGTGGAATTGGCAAAGGGACATTTGGAAGCCCATAGAGGGCTACGGTGAAAAAGGAAATATCTTCCGTTCAAAACTGGAAAGAAGCTTTCTGAGAAACTGCTCTGTGTTCTGTTAATTCATCTCACAGAGTTACATCTTTCCCTTCAAGAAGCCTTTCGCTAAGGCTGTTCTTCCGGAATTGGCAAAGGGATATTTGGAAGCCCATAGAGGACTAAGGTGAAAAAGGAAATATCTTCCGTTCAAAACTGGAAAGAAGCTTTCTGAGAAACTGCTCTGTGTTCTCTTAATTCATCTCACAGAGTTACATCTTTCCCTTCAAAAAGCCTTTCGTTAAATCTATTCTTGTGGAATTGGCAAAGGGATATATGGAACCCATAGAGGGCTATGGTCAAAAAGGAAATAACTTCCGTTGAAAACTGGAAAGAAGCTTTCTGAGAAACTGCTCTGTGTTCTGTTAATTCATCTCACAGAGTTACATCTTTCTCTTCAAGAAGCCTTTCGCTAAGGCTGTTCTTGTGGAATCGTCAAAGGGATATTTGGAAGCCCATAGAGGGCTATGGTGAAAAAGGAAATATCTTCCGTTTAAAACTGGAAAGAAGCTTTCTGAGATGCTGCTCTGTGTTCTGTTAATTCATCTCTCAGAGTTACATCTTTCCCTTCAAGAAGCCTTTCGCTAAGGCTGTTCTTGTGGAATTGGCAAAGTGATATTTGGAAGCCCATAGAGGGCTATGGTGAAAAAGGAAATGTCTTCCATTCAAAAATGGAAAGAAGCATTCTGAGAAACTGCTCTGTGTTCTGTTAATTCATCTCACAGAGTTACATGTTTCTCTTCAAGAAGCCTTTCGCTAAGGCTGTTCTTGTGGAATCGTCAAAGGGATATTTGGAAGCCCATAGAGGGCTATGGTGAAAAAGGAAATATCTTCCGTTTAAAACTGGAAAGAAGCTTTCTGAGATGCTGCTCTGTGTTCTGTTAATTCATCTCTCAGAGTTACATCTTTCCCTTCAAGAAGCCTTTCGCTAAGGCTGTTCTTGTGGAATTGGCAAAGTGATATTTGGAAGCCCATAGAGGGCTATGGTGAAAAAGGAAATGTCTTCCATTCAAAAATGGAAAGAAGCATTCTGAGAAACTGCTCTGTGTTCTGTTAATTCATCTCACAGAGTTACATCTTTCTCTTCAGGAAGCCTTTCGCTAAGGTTGTTCTTGTGGAATTGGCAAAATGATATTTGGAAGCCCATAGAGGGCTACGGTGAAAAAGGAAATATCTTCCGTTCAAAACTGGAAAGAAGCTTTCTGAGAAACTGCTCTGTTTTCTGTTAATTCATCTCACAGAGTTACATCTTTCCCTTCAAGAAGCCTTTCGCTAAGGCTGTTCTTGTGGAATTGGCAAAGGGATATTTGTAACCCCATAGAGGGCTATGGTGAAAAAAAAAAAATAGCTTCCGTTCAAAACAGGAAAGAAGCTTTCTGAAAAACTGCTCTGTGTTCTGTTAATTCGTCTCACAGAGTTACATCTTTCCCTTCAAGAAGCCTTTCGCTAAGGCTGTTCTTGTGGAATTGGCAAAGTGATATTTGGAAGCCCATAGAGGGCTATGGTGAAAAAGGAAATGTCTTCCATTCAAAAATGGAAAGAAGCATTCTGAGAAACTGCTCTGTGTTCTGTTAATTCATCTCACAGAGTTACATCTTTCCCTTCAAGAAGGCTTTCGCTAAGGCTGTTCTTGTGGAACTGGCAAAGGGATATTTGGAAGCCCATAGAGTGCTTTTCTGAAAAAGGAAATATCTTCCGTTCAAAACTGGAAAGAAGCTTTCTGGGAAACTGCTCTGTGTTCTGTTAATTCATCTCAAAGAGTTACATCTTTCCCTTCACGAAGCCTTTCGCTAAGGCTGTTCTTGTGGAATTGGCAAAGGGATATTTGGAAGCCCATAGAGGTCTAAGGTGAAAAAGGAAATATCTTCCGTTGAAAACTGGAAAGAAGCTTTCTGAGAAACTGTTCTGTGTTCTGTTAATTCATCTCACAGAGTTACATTTTTCTCTTCAAGAAGCCTTTCGATAAGGCTGTTCTTGTGGAATTGGCAAAGGGATATTTGGAAGCCCATAGAGGGCTATGGTGAAAAAGGAAATATCTTCCGTTCAAAACTGGAAAGAAGCTTTCTGAGAAACTGCTCTGTGTTCTGTTAATTCATCTCACAGAGTTACATCTTTCCCTTCAAGAAGCCTTTCGCTAACGCTGTTCTTGTGGAATTGGCAAAGGGATATTTGGAAGCCCATAGAGGGCTATGGTGAAAAAGGAAATATCCTCCGTTCAAAACTGGAAAGAAGCTTTCTGAGAAACTGCTCTGTGTTCTGTTAATTCATCTCACAGAGTTACATCTTTCCCTTCAAGAAGCCTTTCGCTAAGGCGGTTCTTGTGGAATTGGCAAAGGGATATTTGGAAGCCTATTGAGGGCTACGGTGAAAAAGGAAATATCTTCCGTTCAAAACTGGAAAGAAGCTTTCTGAGAAACTGCTCTGTGTTCTGTTAATTCATCTCACAGAGTTACATCTTTCCCTTCAAGAAGCCTTTCGCTAAGGCTGTTCTTGTGGAACTGGCAAAGGGATATTTGGAAGCCCATAGAGTGCTTTTCTGAAAAAGGAAATATCTTCCGTTCAAAACTGGAAAGAAGCTTTCTGGGAAACTGCTCTGTGTTCTGTTAATTCATCTCAAAGAGTTACATCTTTCCCTTCACGAAGCCTTTCGCTAAGGCTGTTCTTGTGGAATTGGCAAAGGGATATTTGGAAGCCCATAGAGGTCTAAGGTGAAAAAGGAAATATCTTCCGTTGAAAACTGGAAAGAAGCTTTCTGAGAAACTGTTCTGTGTTCTGTTAATTCATCTCACAGAGTTACATTTTTCTCTTCAAGAAGCCTTTCGATAAGGCTGTTCTTGTGGAATTGGCAAAGGGATATTTGGAAGCCCATAGAGGGCTATGGTGAAAAAGGAAATATCTTCCGTTCAAAACTGGAAAGAAGCTTTCTGAGAAACTGCTCTGTGTTCTGTTAATTCATCTCACAGAGTTACATCTTTCCCTTCAAGAAGCCTTTCGCTAACGCTGTTCTTGTGGAATTGGCAAAGGGATATTTGGAAGCCCATAGAGGGCTATGGTGAAAAAGGAAATATCCTCCGTTCAAAACTGGAAAGAAGCTTTCTGAGAAACTGCTCTGTGTTCTGTTAATTCATCTCACAGAGTTACATCTTTCCCTTCAAGAAGCCTTTCGCTAAGGCGGTTCTTGTGGAATTGGCAAAGGGATATTTGGAAGCCTATTGAGGGCTACGGTGAAAAAGGAAATATCTTCCGTTCAAAACGGGAAAGAAGCTTTCTGAGAAACTGCTCTGTGTTCTGTTAATTCATCTCACAGAGTTACATCTTTCCCTTCAAGAAGCCTTTCGCTAAGGCTGTTCTTGTGGAATAGGCAAAATGATATTTGGAAGCCCATAGTGGGCTACGGTGAAAAAGGAAATATCTTCCGTTCAAAACTGGAAAGAAGCTTTCTGAGAAACTGCTCTGTTTTCTGTTAATTCATCTCACAGAGTTACATCTTTCCCTTCAAGAAGCCTTTCGCAAAGGCTGTTCTTGTGGAATTGGCAAAGGGATATTTGGAAACCCATAGAGGGCTATGGTGAAAAAGGAAATATCTTCCGTTCATAACTGGAAAGAAGCTTTCTGAGAAACTGCTCTGTGTTCTGTTAATTCATCTCACAGAGTTACATCTTTCCCTTCAAGAAGGCTTTCGCTAAGGCTGTTCTTGTGGAATTGGCAAAGGGATATTTGGAAGCCCATAGAGTGCTATGGTGAAAAAGGAAATAACTTCCGTTCAAAACTGGAAAGAAGCTTTCTGAGAAACTGCTCTGTGTTCTGTTAATTCATCTCACAGAGTTACATCTTTCCCTTCAAGAAGCCTTTCGCTGAGGCTGTTCTTGTGGAATTGGCAAAGTGATATTTGGAAGCCCATAGAGGGCTATGGTGAAAAAGGAAATATCTTCCGTTCATAACTGGAAAGAAGCATTCTGAGAAACTGCTCTGTGTTCTGTTAATTCATCTCACAGAGTTACATCTTTCCCTTCACGAAGCCTTATGCTAAGGCTGTTCTTGTGGAATTGGCAAAGGGATATTTGGAAGCCCATAGAGGTCTAAGGTGAAAAAGGAAATATCTTCCGTTCAAAACTGGAAAGAAGCTTTCTGAGAAACTGCTCTGTGTTCTGTTAATTCATCTCACAGAGTTACATCTCTCCCTTCAAGAAGCCTTTCGCTAAGGCTGTTCTTTTGGAATTGGCACAGTTATATTTGGAACCCCATAGAGGGCTATGGTGAAAAAGGAAATATCTTCCGTTGAAAACTGGAAAGAAGCTTTCTGAGAAACTGCTCTGTGTTCTGTTAATTCATCTCACAGAGTTACATCTTTCTCTTCAAGAAGCCTTTCTCTAAGGCTGTTATTGTGGAATTGGCAAAGGGATATTTGGAAACCCATAGAGTGCTATTCTGAAAAAGGAAATATCTTCCGTTGAAAACTGGAAAGAAGCTTTCTGAGAAACTGCTCTGTGTTCTGTTAATTCATCTCACAGAGTTACATCTTTCCCTTCAAGAAGGCTTTCGCTAAGGCTGTTCTTGTGGAATTGGCAAAGGGATATTTGGAAGCCCATAGAGGGCTATGGTGAAAAAGGAAATATCTTCCGTTCAAAACTGGAAAGAAGCTTTCTGAGAAACTGCTCTGTGTTCTGTTAATTCATCTCACAGAGTTACATTTTTCTCTTCAAGAAGCCTTTCGATAAGGCTGTTCTTGTGGAATTGGCAAAGGGATATTTGGAAGCCCATAGAGGGCTATGGTGAAAAAGGAAATATCTTCCATTCAAAAATGGAAAGAAGCATTCTGAGAAACTGCTCTGTGTTCTGTTAATTCATCTCACAGAGTTACATCTTTCTCTTCAAGAAGCCTTTCGCTAAGGTTGTTCTTGTGGAATTGGCAAAATGATATTTGGAAGCCCATAGAGGGCTACGGTGAAAAAGGAAATATCTTCCGTTCAAAACTGGAAAGAAGCTTTCTGAGAAACTGCTCTGTGTTCTGTTAATTCATCTCACAGAGTTACATCTTTCCCTTCAAGAAGCCTTTCGCTAAGGCTGTTCTTCTGGAATTGGCAAAGTGATATTTGGAAGCCCATAGAGGGCTACGGAGAAAAAGGAAGTATCTTCCGTTCAAAACTGGAAAGAAGCTTTCTGAGAAACTGCTCTGTTTTCTGTTAATTCATCTCACAGAGATACATCTTTCCCTTCAAGAAGCCTTTCGCTATTGCTGTTCTTGTGGAATTGGCAAAGGGATATTTGTAACCCCATAGAGGGCTATGGTGAAAAAAAAAAATAGCTTCCGTTCAAAACAGGAAAGAAGCTTTCTGAGAAACTGCTCTGTGTTCTGTTAATTCGTCTCACAGAGTTACATCTTTCCCTTCAAGAAGCCTTTCGCTAAGGCTGTTCTTGTGGAATTGGCAAAGTGATATTTGGAAGCCCATAGAGGGCTATGGTGAAAAAGGAAATATCTTCCGTTCATAACTGGAAAGAAGCTTTCTGAGAAACTGCTCTGTGTTCTGTTAATTCATCTCACAGAGTTACATCTTTCCCTTCAAGAAGGCTTTCGCTAAGGCTGTTCTTGTGGAATTGGCAAAGGGATATTTGGAAGCCCATAGAGGGCTATGGTGAAAAAGGAAATATCTTCCGTTCAAAACTGGAAAGAAGCTTTCTGAGAAACTGCTCTGTGTTCTGTTAATTCATCTCACAGAGTTACATCTTTCCCTTCAAGAAGCCTTTCGCTGAGGCTGTTCTTGTGGAATTGGCAAAGTGATATTTGGAAGCACATAGAGGGCTACGGTGAAAAAGGAAATATCTTCCGTTCAAAACTGGAAAGAAGCTTTCTGAGAAACTGCTCTGTGTTCTGTTAATTCATCTCACAGAGTTACATCTTTACCTTCAAGAAGCCTTTCGCTAAGGCTGTTCTTGTGAAATTGGCAAATTGATATTTGGAAGCCCATAGAGGGCTACGGTGAAAAAGGAAATATCTTCCGTTCAAAACTGGAAAGAAGCTTTCTGAGAAACCGCTCTGTGTTCTGTTAATTAATCTCACAGAGTTACATCTTTCCCTTCACGAAGCCTTTCGCTATGGCTGTTCTTGTGGAATTGGCAAAGGGACATTTGGAAGCCCATAGAGGGCTACGGTGAAAAAGGAAATATCTTCCGTTCAAAACTGGAAAGAAGCTTTCTGAGAAACTGCTCTGTGTTCTGTTAATTCATCTCACAGAGTTACATCTTTCCCTTCAAGAAGCCTTTCGCTAAGGCTGTTCTTCCGGAATTGGCAAAGGGATATTTGGAAGCCCATAGAGGACTAAGGTGAAAAAGGAAATATCTTCCGTTCAAAACTGGAAAGAAGCTTTCTGAGAAACTGCTCTGTGTTCTCTTAATTCATCTCACAGAGTTACATCTTTCCCTTCAAAAAGCCTTTCGTTAAGGCTATTCTTGTGGAATTGGCAAAGCGATATATGGAACCCATAGAGGGCTATGGTCAAAAAGGAAATAACTTCCGTTGAAAACTGGAAAGAGGCTTTCTGAGAAACTGCTCTGTGTTCTGTTAATTCATCTCACAGAGTTACATCTTTCTCTTCAAGAAGCCTTTCGCTAAGGCTGTTCTTGTGGAATCGTCAAAGGGATATTTGGAAGCCCATAGAGGGCTATGGTGAAAAAGGAAATATCTTCCGTTTAAAACTGGAAAGAAGCTTTCTGAGATGCTGCTCTGTGTTCTGTTAATTCATCTCTCAGAGTTACATCTTTCCCTTCAAGAAGCCTTTCGCTAAGGCTGTTCTTGTGGAATTGGCAAAGTGATATTTGGAAGCCCATAGAGGGCTATGGTGAAAAAGGAAATGTCTTCCATTCAAAAATGGAAAGAAGCATTCTGAGAAACTGCTCTGTGTTCTGTTAATTCATCTCACAGAGTTACATCTTTCTCTTCAAGAAGCCTTTCGCTAAGGCTGTTCTTGTGGAATCGTCAAAGGGATATTTGGAAGCCCATAGAGGGCTATGGTGAAAAAGGAAATATCTTCCGTTTAAAACTGGAAAGAAGCTTTCTGAGATGCTGCTCTGTGTTCTGTTAATTCATCTCTCAGAGTTACATCTTTCCCTTCAAGAAGCCTTTCGCTAAGGCTGTTCTTGTGGAATTGGCAAAGTGATATTTGGAAGCCCATAGAGGGCTATGGTGAAAAAGGAAATGTCTTCCATTCAAAAATGGAAAGAAGCATTCTGAGAAACTGCTCTGTGTTCTGTTAATTCATCTCACAGAGTTACATCTTTCTCTTCAGGAAGCCTTTCGCTAAGGTTGTTCTTGTGGAATTGGCAAAATGATATTTGGAAGCCCATAGAGGGCTACGGTGAAAAAGGAAATATCTTCCGTTCAAAACTGGAAAGAAGCTTTCTGAGAAACTGCTCTGTTTTCTGTTAATTCATCTCACAGAGTTACATCTTTAACTTCAAGAAGCCTTTCGCTAAGGCTGTTCTTGTGGAATTGGCAAAGGGATATTTGTAACCCCATAGAGGGCTATGGTGAAAAAAAAAAATTAGCTTCCGTTCAAAACAGGAAAGAAGCTTTCTGAAAAACTGCTCTGTGTTCTGTTAATTCGTCTCACAGAGTTACATCTTTCCCTTCAAGAAGCCTTTCGCTAAGGCTGTTCTTGTGGAACTGGCAAAGGGATATTTGGAAGCCCATAGAGTGCTTTTCTGAAAAAGGAAATATCTTCCGTTCAAAACTGGAAAGAAGCTTTCTGGGAAACTGCTCTGTGTTCTGTTAATTCATCTCAAAGAGTTACATCTTTCCCTTCACGAAGCCTTTCGCTTAGGCTGTTCTTGTGGAATTGGCAAAGGGATATTTGGAAGCCCATAGAGGTCTAAGGTGAAAAAGGAAATATCTTCCGTTGAAAACTGGAAAGAAGCTTTCTGAGAAACTGTTCTGTGTTCTGTTAATTCATCTCACAGAGTTACATTTTTCTCTTCAAGAAGCCTTTCGATAAGGCTGTTCTTGTGGAATTGGCAAAGGGATATTTGGAAGCCCATAGAGGGCTATGGTGAAAAAGGAAATATCTTCCGTTCAAAACTGGAAAGAAGCTTTCTGAGAAACTGCTCTGTGTTCTGTTAATTCATCTCACAGAGTTACATCTTTCCCTTCAAGAAGCCTTTCGCTAACGCTGTTCTTGTGGAATTGGCAAAGGGATATTTGGAAGCCCATAGAGGGCTATGGTGAAAAAGGAAATATCCTCCGTTCAAAACTGGAAAGAAGCTTTCTGAGAAACTGCTCTGTGTTCTGTTAATTCATCTCACAGAGTTACATCTTTCCCTTCAAGAAGCCTTTCGCTAAGGCGGTTCTTGTGGAATTGGCAAAGGGATATTTGGAAGCCTATTGAGGGCTACGGTGAAAAAGGAAATATCTTCCGTTCAAAACTGGAAAGAAGCTTTCTGAGAAACTGCTCTGTGTTCTGTTAATTCATCTCACAGAGTTACATCTTTCCCTTCAAGAAGCCTTTCGCTAAGGCTGTTCTTGTGGAACTGGCAAAGGGATATTTGGAAGCCCATAGAGTGCTTTTCTGAAAAAGGAAATATCTTCCGTTCAAAACTGGAAAGAAGCTTTCTGGGAAACTGCTCTGTGTTCTGTTAATTCATCTCAAAGAGTTACATCTTTCCCTTCACGAAGCCTTTCGCTAAGGCTGTTCTTGTGGAATTGGCAAAGGGATATTTGGAAGCCTATTGAGGGCTACGGTGAAAAAGGAAATATCTTCCGTTGAAAACTGGAAAGAAGCTTTCTGAGAAACTGTTCTGTGTTCTGTTAATTCATCTCACAGAGTTACATTTTTCTCTTCAAGAAGCCTTTCGATAAGGCTGTTCTTGTGGAATTGGCAAAGGGATATTTGGAAGCCCATAGAGGGCTATGGTGAAAAAGGAAATATCTTCCGTTCAAAACTGGAAAGAAGCTTTCTGAGAAACTGCTCTGTGTTCTGTTAATTCATCTCACAGAGTTACATCTTTCCCTTCAAGAAGCCTTTCGCTAACGCTGTTCTTGTGGAATTGGCAAAGGGATATTTGGAAGCCCATAGAGGGCTATGGTGAAAAAGGAAATATCCTCCGTTCAAAACTGGAAAGAAGCTTTCTGAGAAACTGCTCTGTGTTCTGTTAATTCATCTCACAGAGTTACATCTTTCCCATCAAGAAGCCTTTCGCTAAGGCGGTTCTTGTGGAATTGGCAAAGGGATATTTGGAAGCCTATTGAGGGCTACGGTGAAAAAGGAAATATCTTCCGTTCAAAACTGGAAAGAAGCTTTCTGAGAAACTGCTCTGTGTTCTGTTAATTCATCTCACAGAGTTACATCTTTCCCTTCAAGAAGTCTTTCGCTAAGGCTGTTCTTGTGGAATTGGCAAAATGATATTTGGAAGCCCATAGTGGGCTACGGTGAAAAAGGAAATATCTTCCGTTCAAAACTGGAAGGAAGCTTTCTGAGAAACTGCTCTGTTTTCTGTTAATTCATCTCACAGAGTTACATCTTTCCCTTCAAGAAGCCTTTCGCAAAGGCTGTTCTTGTGGAATTGGCAAAGTGATATTTGGAAGCCCATAGAGGGCTATGGTGAAAAAGGAAATATCTTCCGTTCATAACTGGAAAGAAGCTTTCTGAGAAACTGCTCTGTGTTCTGTTAATTCATCTCACAGAGTTACATCTTTCCCTTCAAGAAGGCTTTCGCTAAGGCTGTTCTTGTGGAATTGGCAAAGGGATATTTGGAAGCCCATAGAGTGCTATGGTGAAAAAGGAAATAACTTCCGTTCAAAACTGGAAAGAAGCTTTCTGAGAAACTGCTCTGTGTTCTGTTAATTCATCTCACAGAGTTACATCTTTCCCTTCAAGAAGCCTTTCGCTGAGGCTGTTCTTGTGGAATTGGCAAAGTGATATTTGGAAGCCCATAGAGGGCTATGGTGAAAAAGGAAATATCTTCCGTTCATAACTGGAATGAAGCATTCTGAGAAACTGCTCTGTGTTCTGTTAATTCATCTCACAGAGTTACATCTTTCCCTTCACGAAGCCTTATGCTAAGGCTGTTCTTGTGGAATTGGCAAAGGGATATTTGGAAGCCCATAGAGGTCTAAGGTGAAAAAGGAAATATCTTCCGTTCAAAACTGGAAAGAAGCTTTCTGAGAAACTGCTCTGTGTTCTGTTAATTCATCTCACAGAGTTACATCTTTCTCTTCAAGAAGCCTTTCTCTAAGGCTGTTATTGTGGAATTGGCAAAGGGATATTTGGAAACCCATAGAGTGCTATTCTGAAAAAGGAAATATCTTCCGTTGAAAACTGGAAAGAAGCTTTCTGAGAAACTGCTCTGTGTTCTGTTAATTCATCTCACAGAGTTACATCTTTCCCTTCAAGAAGGCTTTCGCTAAGGCTGTTCTTGTGGAATTGGCAAAGGGATATTTGGAAGCCCATAGAGGGCTATGGTGAAAAAGGAAATATCTTCCGTTCAAAACTGGAAAGAAGCTTTCTGAGAAACTGCTCTGTGTTCTGTTAATTCATCTCACAGAGTTACATTTTTCT
Source organism: Chlorocebus sabaeus (assembly GCF_047675955.1). Taxonomy (NCBI): domain Eukaryota; kingdom Metazoa; phylum Chordata; class Mammalia; order Primates; family Cercopithecidae; genus Chlorocebus; species Chlorocebus sabaeus. The sequence continues at coordinate 41,012,150 of NC_132908.1, forward strand.
CTTCAAGAAGCCTTTCGATAAGGCTGTTCTTGTGGAATTGGCAAAGGGATATTTGGAAGACCATAGAGGGCTATGGTGAAAAAGGAAATATCTTCCATTCAAAAATGGAAAGAAGCATTCTGAGAAACTGCTCTGTGTTCTGTTAATTCATCTCACAGAGTTACATCTTTCTCTTCAAGAAGCCTTTCGCTAAGGTTGTTCTTGTGGAATTGGCAAAATGATATTTGGAAGCCCATAGAGGGCTACGGTGAAAAAGGAAATATCTTCCGTTCAAAACTGGAAAGAAGCTTTCTGAGAAACTGCTCTGTTTTCTGTTAATTCATCTCACAGAGTTACATCTTTCCCTTCAAGAAGCCTTTCGCTAAGGCTGTTCTTCTGGAATTGGCAAAGTGATATTTGGAAGCCCATAGAGGGCTACGGAGAAAAAGGAAGTATCTTCCGTTCAAAACTGGAAAGAAGCTTTCTGAGAATCTGCTCAGTGTTCTGTTGATTCATCTCACAGAGTTACATCTTTCCCTTCAAAAAGCCTTTCGCTAAGGCTATTTTTGTGGAATTGGCAAAGGCATATATGGAACCCTTAGAGGGCTATGGTGAAAAAGGAAATATCTTCCGTTGAAAACTGGAAAGAAGCTTTCTGAGAAACTGCTCTGTGTTCTGTTAATTCATATCACAGAGTTACATTTTTCTCTTCAAGAAGCCTTTCGATAAGGCTGTCCTTGTGGAATTGGCAAAGGGATATTTGGAAGCCCATAGAGGGCTATGGTGAAAAAGGAAATATCTTCCGTTCAAAACTGGAAAGAAGCTTTCTCAGAAACTGCTCTGTGTTCTGTTAATTCATCTCACAGAGTTACATCTTTCCCTTCAAGAACACTTTCGCTAAGGCTGTTCTTGTGGAATTGGCAAAGGGATATTTGGAAGCCCATAGAGGGCTATGGTGAAAAAGGAAATATCTTCCGTTCAAAACTGGAAAGAAGCTTTCTGAGAAACTGCTCTGTGTTCTGTTAATTCATCTCACAGAGTTACATCTTTCCCTTCAAGAAGCCTTTCGCTAACGCTGTTCTTGTGGAATTGGGAAAGGGATATTTGGAAGCCCATAGAAGGCTATGGTGAAAAAGGAAATATCCTCCGTTCAAAAGTGGAAAGAAGCTTTCTGAGAAACTGCTCTGTGTTCTGTTAATTCATCTCACAGAGTTACATCTTTCCCTTCAAGAAGCCTTTCGCTAAGGCGGTTCTTGTGGAATTGGCAAAGGGATATTTGGAAGCCTATTGAGGGCTACGGTGAAAAAGGAATTATCTTCCGTTCAAAACTGGAAAGAAGCTTTCTGAGAAACTGCTCTGTGTTGTTTTAATTCATCTCGCAGAGTTACATCTTTCCCTTCAAGAAGCCTTTCGCTAAGGCTGTTCTTGTGGAATTGGCAAAGGGACATTTGGAAGCCCATAGAGGGCTACGGTGAAAAAGGAAATATCTTCCGTTCAAAACTGGAAAGAAGCTTTCTGAGAAACTGCTCTGTGTTCTGTTAATTCATCTCACAGAGTTACATCTTTCCCTTCAAGAAGCCTTTCGCTAAAGCTGTTCTTGTGGAATTGGCAAAGGGATATTTGGAAGCCCATAGAGGGCTATGGTGAAAAAGGAAATATCTTCCGTTCATAACTGGAAAGAAGCTTTCTGAGATACTGCACTGTGTTCTGTTAATTCATCTCACAGAGTTACATCTTTCCCTTCACGAAGCCTTTCGCTAAGGCTGTTCTTGTGGAATTGACAAAGGGATATTTGGAAGCCCATAGAGGTCTAAGGTGAAAAAGGAAATATCTTCCGTTCAAAACTGGAAAGAAGCTTTCTGAGAAACTGCTCTGTGTTCTGTTAATTCATCTCACAGAGTTACATCTCTCCCTTCAAGAAGCCTTTCGCTAAGGCTGTTCTTTTGGAATTGGCACAGTTATATTTGGAACCCCATAGAGGGCTATGGTGAAAAAGGAAATATCTTCCGTTGAAAACTTGAAAGAAGCTTTCTGAGAAACTGCTCTGTGTTCTGTTAATTCATCTCACAGAGTTACATCTTTCTCTTCAAGAAGCCTTTCGCTAAGGCTGTTATTGTGGAATTGGCAAAGGGATATTTGGAAACCCATAGAGTGCTATTCTGAAAAAGGAAATATCTTCCGATGAAAACTGGAAAGAAGCTTTCTGAGAAACTGCTCTGTGTTCTGTTAATTCATCTCACAGAGTTACATCTTTCCCTTCAAGAAGCCTTTCGCTAACGCTGTTCTTGTGGAATTGGCAAAGGGATATTTGGAAGCCCATAGAGGGCTATTCTGAAAAAGGAAATATCTTCCGTTCAAAACTGGAAAGAAGATTTCTGAGAAACTGCTCTGTGTTCTGTTAATTCATCTCACAGAGTTACATCTTTCCCTTCACGAAGCCTTTCGCTAAGGCTGTTCTTGTGGAATTGGCAAAGGGATATTTGGAAGCCCATAGAGGTCTAAGGTGAAAAAGGAAATATCTTCCGTTCAAAACTGGAAAGAAGCTTTCTGAGAAACTGCTCTGTGTTCTGTTAATTCATCTCACAGAGTTACATCTCTCCCTTCAAGAAGCCTTTCGCTAAGGCTGTTCTTTTGGAATTGGCACAGTTATATTTGGAACCCCATAGAGGGCTATGGTGAAAAAGGAAATATCTTCCGTTGAAAACTTGAAAGAAGCTTTCTGAGAAACTGCTCTGTGTTCTGTTAATTCATCTCACAGAGTTACATCTTTCTCTTCAAGAAGCCTTTCGCTAAGGCTGTTATTGTGGAATTGGCAAAGGGATATTTGGAAACCCATAGAGTGCTATTCTGAAAAAGGAAATATCTTCCGTTGAAAACTGGAAAGAAGCTTTCTGAGAAACTGCTCTGTGTTCTGTTAATTCATCTCACAGAGTTACATCTTTCCCTTCAAGAAGACTTTCGCTAACGCTGTTCTTGTGGAATTGGCAAAGGGATATTTGGAAGCCCATAGAGGGCTATGGTGAAAAAGGAAATATCCTCCGTTCAAAACTGGAAAGAAGCTTTCTGAGAACCTGCTCTGTTTCTGTTAATTCATCTCACAGAGTTACATCTTTCCCTTCAAGAAGGCTTTTGCTAAGGCTGTTCTTGTGGAATTGGCAAAGGGATATTTGGAAGCCCATAGAGGGCTATTCTGAAAAAGGAAATATCTTCCGTTCAAAACTGGAAAGAAGCTTTCTGAGAAACTGCTCTGTGTTCTGTTAATTCATCTCACAGAGTTACATCTTTCCCTTCAAGAAGCCTTTCGCTAACGCTGTTCTTGTGGAATTGGCAAAGGGATATTTGGAAGCCCATAGAGGGCTATGGTGAAAAAGGAAATATCCTCCGTTCAAAACTGGAAAGAAGCTTTCTGAGAAACTGCTCTGTGTTCTGTTAATTCATCTCACAGAGTTACATCTTTCCCTTCAAGAAGCCTTTCGCTAAGGCGGTTCTTGTGGAATTGGCAAAGGGATATTTGGAATCATATTGAGGGCTACGGTGAAAAAGGAATTATCTTCCGTTCAAAACTGGAAAGAAGCTTTCTGAGAAACTGCTCTGTGTTCTGTTAATTCATCTCGCAGAGTTACATCTTTCCCTTCAAGAAGCCTTTCGCTAAGGCTGTTCTTGTGGAATTGGCAAAGGGATATTTGGAAGCCCATAGAGGACTAAGGTGAAAAAGGAAATATCTTCCGTTCAAAACTGGAAAGAAGCTTTCTGAGAAACTGCTCTGTGTTCTGTTAATTCATCTCACAGAGTTACATCTTTCTCTTCAAGAAGCCTTTCGCTAAGGCTGTTCTTGTGGAATTAGCAAAATGATATTTGGAAGCGCATAGTGGGCTACGGTGAAAAAGGAAATATCTTCCGTTCAAAACTGGAAAGAAGCTTTCTGAGAAACTGCTCTGTTTTCTGTTAATTCATCTCACAGAGTTACATCTTTCCCTTCAAGAAGCCTTTCGCAAAGGCTGTTCTTGTGGAATTGGCAAAGGGATATTTGTAACCCCATAGAGGGCTATGGTGAAAAAAAAAATAGCTTCCGTTCAAAACTGGAAAGAAGCTTTCTGAGAAACTGCTCTGTGTTCTGTTAATTCATCTCACAGAGTTACATCTTTCTCTTCAAGAAGCCTTTCGCTAAGGCTGTTCTTGTGGAATTGGCAAAGGGATATTTGGAAGCCCATAGAGGGCTATGGTGAAAAAGGAAATATCTTCCGTTCAAAACTGGAAAGAAGCTTTCTGAGAAACTGCTCTGTGTTCTGTTAATTCATCTCACAGAGTTACATCTTTCCCTTCTAGAAGCCTTTCGCTAAAGCTGTTCTTGTGGAATTGGCAAAATGATATTTGGAGGCCCATAGAGGGCTATGGTGAAAAAGGAAATATCTTCCGTTCAAAACTGGAAAGAAGCTTTCTGAGAAACTACTCTGTGTTCTGTTAATTCATCTCACAGAGTTACATCTCTCCCTTCAAGAAGCCTTTCGCTAAGGCTGTTCTTTTGGAATTGGCACAGTTATATTTGGAACCCCATAGAGGGCTACACTGAAAAAGGAAATATCTTCCGTTCAAAACTGGAAAGAAGCTTTCTGAGAAACTGCTCTGTGTTCTGTTAATTCACCTCACAGAGTTACATCTTTCCCTTCAAGAAGCCTTTCGCTAAGGCTGTTCTTGTGGAATTGGCAAAGGGATATTTGGAAGCCCATAGAGTGCTATTCTGAAAAAGGAAATATCTTCCGTTCAAAACTGGAAAGAAGCTTTCTGAGAAACTGCTCTGTGTTCTGTTAATTCATCTCACAGAGTTACATGTTTCCCTTCAAGAAGCCTTTCGCTAACGCTGTTCTTGTGGAATTGGCAAAGGGATATTTGGAAGCCCATAGAGGGCTATGGTGAAAAAGGAAATATCTTCCGTTCAAAACTGGAAAGAAGCTTTCTGAGATACTGCTCTGTGTTCTGTTAATTCATCTCACAGAGTTTCATCTTTCCCTTCAAGAAGCCTTTCGCTAAGGCTGTTCTTGTGGAATTCGCAAAGTGATATTTGGAAGCCCATAGAGGGCTATGGTGAAAAAGCAAATATCTTCCATTCAAAACTGGAAAGAAGCATTCTGAGAAACTGCTCTGTGTTCTGTTAATTCATCTCACAGAGTTACATCTTTCTCTTCTGGAAGCCTTTCGCTAAGGCTGTTCTTGTGGAATTGGCAAAATGATATTTGGAAGCCCATAGAGTGCTACGGTGAAAAAGGAAGTATCTTCCGTTCAAAACTGGAAAGAAGCTTTCTGAGAAACTGCTCTGTTTTCTGTTAATTCATCTCACAGAGTTACATCTTTCCCTTCAAGAAGCCTTTCGCTATTGCTGTTCTTGTGGAATTGGCAAAGGGATATTTGTAACCCCATAGAGGGCTATGGTGAAAAAAAAAAAATAGCTTCCGTTCAAAATAGGAAAGAAGCTTTCTGAGAAACTGCTCTGTGTTCTGTTAATTCGTCTCACAGAGTTACATCTTTCCCTTCAATAAGCCTTTCGCTAAGGCTGTTCTTGTGGAATTGGCAAAGTGATATTTGGAAGCCCATAGAGTGCTACGGTGAAAAAGGAAGTATCTTCCGTTCAAAACTGGAAAGAAGCTTTCTGAGAAACTGCTCTTTTTTCTGTTAATTCATCTCACAGAGTTACATCTTTCCCTTCAAGAAGCCTTTCGCTATTGCTGTTCTTGTGGAATTGGCAAAGGGATATTTGTAACCCCAAAGGGGGCTATGGTGAAAAAAAAAAAATAGCTTCCGTTCAAAACAGGAAAGAAGCTTTCTGAGAAACTGCTCTGTGTTCTGTTAATTCGTCTCACAGAGTTACATCTTTCCCTTCAATAAGCCTTTCGCTAAGGCTGTTCTTGTGGAATTGGCAAAGTGATATTTGGAAGCCCATAGAGGGCTATGGTGAAAAAGGAAATATCTTCCGTTCATAACTGGAAAGAAGCTTTCTGAGAAACTGCTCTGTGTTCTGTTAATTCATCTCACAGAGTTACATCTTTCCCTTCAAGAAGGCTTTCGCTAAGGCTGTTCTTGTGGAATTGGCAAAGGGATATTTGGAAGCCCATAGAGTGCTATGGTGAAAAAGGAAATATCTTCCGTTCAAAACTGGAAAGAAGCTTTCTGAGAAACTGCTCTGTGTTCTGTTAATTCATCTCACAGAGTTACATCTTTCCCTTCAAGAAGCCTTTCGCTGAGGCTGTTCTTGTGGAATTGGCAAAGTGATATTTGGAAGCACATAGAGGGCTACGGTGAAAAATAAAATATCTTCCGTTCAAAACTGGAAAGAAGCTTTCTGAGAAACTGCTCTGTGTTCTGTTAATTCATCTCACAGAGTTACATCTTTCCCTTCAAGAAGCCTTTGGCTAAGGCTGTTCTTGTGAAATTGGCAAATTGATATTTGGAAGCCCATAGAGGGCTACGGTGAAAAAGGAAATATCTTCCGTTCAAAACTGGAAAGAAGCTTTCTGAGAAACTGCTCTGTGTTCTGTTAATTAATCTCACAGAGTTACATCTTTCCCTTCACGAAGCCTTTCGCTAAGGCTGTTCTTGTGGAATTGGCAAAGTGATATTTGGAAGCCCATGGAGGGCTATGGTGAAAAAGGAAATATCTTCCGTTCATAACTGGAAAGAAGCTTTCTGAGAAACTGCTCTGTGTTCTGTTAATTCATCTCACAGAGTTACATCTTTCCCTTCAAGAAGGCTTTCGCTAAGGCTGTTCTTGTGGAATTGGCAAAGGGATATTTGGAAGCCCATAGAGGGTTATTCTGAAAAAGGAAATATCTTCCGTTCAAAACTGGAAAGAAGATTTCTGAGAAACTGCTCTGTGTTCTGTTAATTCATCTCACAGAGTTACATCTTTCCCTTCACGAAGCCTTTCGCTAAGGCTGTTCTTGTGGAATTGGCAAAGGGATATTTGGAAGCCCATAGAGGTCTAAGGTGAAAAAGGAAATATCTTCCGTTCAAAACTGGAAAGAAGCTTTCTGAGAAACTGCTCTGTGTTCTGTTAATTCATCTCACAGAGTTACATCTCTCCCTTCAAGAAGCCTTTCGCTAAGGCTGTTCTTTTGGAATTGGCACAGTTATATTTGGAACCCCATAGAGGGCTATGGTGAAAAAGGAAATATCTTCCGTTGAAAACTTGAAAGAAGCTTTCTGAGAAACTGCTCTGTGTTCTGTTAATTCATCTCACAGAGTTACATCTTTCTCTTCAAGAAGCCTTTCGCTAAGGCTGTTATTGTGGAATTGGCAAAGGGATATTTGGAAACCCATAGAGTGCTATTCTGAAAAAGGAAATATCTTCCGTTGAAAACTGGAAAGAAGCTTTCTGAGAAACTGCTCTGTGTTCTGTTAATTCATCTCACAGAGTTACATCTTTCACTTCAAGAAGCCTTTCGCTAACGCTGTTCTTGTGGAATTGGCAAAGGGATATTTGGAAGCCCATAGAGGGCTATGGTGAAAAAGGAAATATCCTCCGTTCAAAACTGTAAAGAAGCTTTCTGAGAAACTGCTCTGTTTCTGTTAATTCATCTCACAGAGTTACATCTTTCCCTTCAAGAAGGCTTTTGCTAAGGCTGTTCTTGTGGAATTGGCAAAGGGATATTTGGAAGCCCATAGAGGGCTATTCTGAAAAAGGAAATATCTTCCGTTCAAAACTGGAAAGAAGCTTTCTGAGAAACTGCTCTGTGTTCTGTTAATTCATCTCACAGAGTTACATCTTTCCCTTCAAGAAGCCTTTCGCTAACGCTGTTCTTGTGGAATTGGCAAAGGGATATTTGGAAGCCCATAGAGGGCTATGGTGAAAAAGGAAATATCCTCCGTTCAAAACTGGAAAGAAGCTTTCTGAGAAACTGCTCTGTGTTCTGTTAATTCATCTCACAGAGTTACATCTTTCCCTTCAAGAAGCCTTTCGCTAAGGCGGTTCTTGTGGAATTGGCAAAGGGATATTTGGAATCATATTGAGGGCTACGGTGAAAAAGGAATTATCTTCCGTTCAAAACTGGAAAGAAGCTTTCTGAGAAACTGCTCTCTGTTCTGTTAATTCATCTCGCAGAGTTACATCTTTCCCTTCAAGAAGCCTTTCGCTAAGGCTGTTCTTGTGGAATTGGCAAAGGGATATTTGGAAGCCCATAGAGGACTAAGGTGAAAAAGGAAATATCTTCCGTTCAAAACTGGAAAGAAGCTTTCTGAGAAACTGCTCTGTGTTCTGTTAATTCATCTCACAGAGGTACATCTTTCTCTTCAAGAAGCCTTTCGCTAAGGCTGTTCTTGTGGAATTAGCAAAATGATATTTGGAAGCGCATAGTGGGCTACGGTGAAAAAGGAAATATCTTCCGTTCAAAACTGGAAAGAAGCTTTCTGAGAAACTGCTCTGTTTTCTGTTAATTCATCTCACAGAGTTACATCTTTCCCTTCAAGAAGCCTTTCGCAAAGGCTGTTCTTGTGGAATTGGCAAAGGGATATTTGTAACCCCATAGAGGGCTATGGTGAAAAAAAAAATAGCTTCCGTTCAAAACAGGAAAGAAGCTTTCTGAGAAACTGCTCTGTGTTCTGTTAATTCATTTCACAGACTTACATCTTTCCCTTCAAGGAGCCTTTCGCTAAGGCTGTTCTTGTGGAATTGGCAAAGTGATATTTGGAAGCCCATGGAGGGCTATGGTGAAAAAGGAAATATCTTCCGTTCATAACTGGAAAGAAGCTTTCTGAGAAACTGCTCTGTGTTCTGTTAATTCATCTCACAGAGTTACATCTTTCCCTTCAAGAAGGCTTTCGCTAAGGCTGTTCTTGTGGAATTGGCATAGGGATATTTGGAAGCCCATATAGGGCTACGGTGAAAAAGGAAATATCTTCCGTTCAAAACTGGAAAGAAGCTTTCTGAGAAACTCCTCTGTGTTCTGTTAATTCATCCCACAGAGTTACATCTTTCCGTTCACGAAGCCTTTCGCTAAGGCTGTTCTTGTGGAATTGGCAAAGGGATATTTGGAAGCCCATAGAGGTCTAAGTTGAAAAAGGAAATATCTTCCGATCAAAACTGGAAAGAAGCTTTCTGAGAAACTGCTCTGTGTTCTGTTAATTCATCTCACAGAGTTACATCTCTCCCTTCAAGAAGCCTTTCGCTAAGGCTGTTCTTTTGGAATTGGCACAGTTATATTTGGAACCCCATAGAGGGCTATGGTGAAAAAGGAAATATCTTCCGTTGAAAACTGGAAAGAAGCTTTCTGAGAAACTGCTCTGTGTTCTGTTAATTCATCTCACAGAGTTACATCTTTCTCTTCAAGAAGCCTTTCGCTAAGGCTGTTCTTGTGGAATTGGCAAAGGGATATTTGGAAGCCCATAGAGGGCTATGGTGAAAAAGGAAATATCTTCCGTTCAAAACTGGAAAGAAGCTTTCTGAGAAACTGCTCTGTGTTCTGTTAATTCATCTCACAGTGTTACATCTTTCCCTTCAAGAAGACTTTCGCTAAGGCTGTTCTTGTGGAATCGGCAAAGGGATATTTGGAAGCCCATAGAGGGCTATGGTGAAAAAGGAAATATCTTCCGTTCAAAACTGGAAAGAAGCTTTCTGAGAAACTGCTCTGTGTTCTGTTAATTCATCTCACAGAGTTACATCTTTCCCTTCTAGAAGCCTTTCGCTAAAGCTGTTCTTGTGGAATTGGCAAAATGATATTTGGAGGCCCATAGAGGGCTATGGTGAAAAAGGAAATATCTTCCGTTCAAAACTGGAAAGAAGCTTTCTGAGAAACTACTCTGTGTTCTGTTAATTCATCTCACAGAGTTACATCTCTCCCTTCAAGAAGCCTTTCGCTAAGGCTGTTCTTTTGGAATTGGCACAGTTATATTTGGAACCCCATAGAGGGCTACACTGAAAAAGGAAATATCTTCCGTTCAAAACTGGAAAGAAGCTTTCTGAGAAACTGCTCTGTGTTCTGTTAATTCACCTCACAGAGTTACATCTTTCCCTTCAAGAAGCCTTTCGCTAAGGCTGTTCTTGTGGAATTGGCAAAGGGATATTTGGAAGCCCATAGAGTGCTATTCTGAAAAAGGAAATATCTTCCGTTCAAAACTGGAAAGAAGCTTTCTGAGAAACTGCTCTGTGTTCTGTTAATTCATCTCACAGAGTTACATGTTTCCCTTCAAGAAACCTTTCGCTAACGCTGTTCTTGTGGAATTGGCAAAGGGATATTTGGAAGCCCATAGAGGGCTATGTTGAAAAAGGAAATATCTTCCGTTCAAAACTGGAAAGAAGCTTTCTGAGATACTGCTCTGTGTTCTGTTAATTCATCTCACAGTGTTACATCTTTCCCTTCAAGAAGCCTTTCGCTAAGGCTGTTCTTGTGGAATTGGCAAAGTGATATTTGGAAGCCCATAGAGGGTTATGGTGAAAAAGGAAATAGCTTCCGTTCAAAACAGGAAAGAAGCTTTCTGAGAAACTGCTCTGTGTTCTGTTAATTCGTCTCACAGAGTTACATCTTTCCCTTCAAGAAGCCTTTCGCTAAGGCTGTTCTTGTGGAATTGGCAAAGTGATATTTGGAAGCCCATAGAGGGCTATGGTGAAAAAGGAAATATCTTCCGTTCATAACTGGAAAGAAGCTTTCTGAGAAACTGCTCTGTGTTCTGTTAATTCATCTCACAGAGTTACATCTTTCCCTTCAAGAAGCCTTTCGCTGAGGCTGTTCTTGTGGAATTGGCAAAGTGATATTTGGAAGCACATAGAGGGCTACGGTGAAAAAGGAAATATCTTCCGTTCAAAACTGGAAAGAAGCTTTCTGAGAAACTGCTCTGTGTTCTGTTAATTCATCTCACAGAGTTACATCTTTACCTTCAAGAAGCCTTTCGCTAAGGCTGTTCTTGTGAAATTGGCAAATTGATATTTGGAAGCCCATAGAGGGCTACGGTGAAAAAGGAAATATCTTCCGTTCAAAACTGGAAAGAAGCTTTCTGAGAAACCGCTCTGTGTTCTGTTAATTAATCTCACAGAGTTACATCTTTCCCTTCACGAAGCCTTTCGCTAAGGCTGTTCTTGTGGAATTGGCAAAGGGACATTTGGAAGCCCATAGAGGGCTACGGTGAAAAAGGAAATATCTTCCGTTCAAAACTGGAAAGAAGCTTTCTGAGAAACTGCTCTGTGTTCTGTTAATTCATCTCACAGAGTTACATCTTTCCCTTCAAGAAGCCTTTCGCTAAGGCTGTTCTTCCGGAATTGGCAAAGGGATATTTGGAAGCCCATAGAGGACTAAGGTGAAAAAGGAAATATCTTCCGTTCAAAACTGGAAAGAAGCTTTCTGAGAAACTGCTCTGTGTTCTCTTAATTCATCTCACAGAGTTACATCTTTCCCTTCAAAAAGCCTTTCGTTAAGGCTATTCTTGTGGAATTGGCAAAGGGATATATGGAACCCATAGAGGGCTATGGTCAAAAAGGAAATAACTTCCGTTCAAAACTGGAAAGAAGCTTTCTGAGAAACTGCTCTGTGTTCTGTTAATTCATCTCACAGAGTTACATCTTTCTCTTCAAGAAGCCTTTCGCTAAGGCTGTTCTTGTGGAATCGTCAAAGGGATATTTGGAAGCCCATAGAGGGCTATGGTGAAAAAGGAAATATCTTCCGTTTAAAACTGGAAAGAAGCTTTCTGAGATGCTGCTCTGTGTTCTGTTAATTCATCTCTCAGAGTTACATCTTTCCCTTCAAGAAGCCTTTCGCTAAGGCTGTTCTTGTGGAATTGGCAAAGTGATATTTGGAAGCCCATAGAGGGCTATGGTGAAAAAGGAAATGTCTTCCATTCAAAAATGGAAAGAAGCATTCTGAGAAACTGCTCTGTGTTCTGTTAATTCATCTCACAGAGTTACATCTTTCTCTTCAAGAAGCCTTTCGCTAAGGCTGTTCTTGTGGAATCGTCAAAGGGATATTTGGAAGCCCATAGAGGGCTATGGTGAAAAAGGAAATATCTTCCGTTTAAAACTGGAAAGAAGCTTTCTGAGATGCTGCTCTGTGTTCTGTTAACTCATCTCTCAGAGTTACATCTTTAACTTCAAGAAGCCTTTCGCTAAGGCTGTTCTTGTGGAATTGGCAAAGTGATATTTGGAAGCCCATAGAGGGCTATGGTGAAAAAGGAAATGTCTTCCATTCAAAAATGGAAAGAAGCATTCTGAGAAACTGCTCTGTGTTCTGTTAATTCATCTCACAGAGTTACATCTTTCTCTTCAGGAAGCCTTTCGCTAAGGTTGTTCTTGTGGAATTGGCAAAATGATATTTGGAAGCCCATAGAGGGCTATGGTGAAAAAGGAAATATCTTCCGTTCATAACTGGAAAGAAGCTTTCTGAGAAACTGCTCTGTGTTCTGTTAATTCATCTCACAGAGTTACATCTTTCCCTTCAAGAAGGCTTTCGCTAAGGCTGTTCTTGTGGAACTGGCAAAGGGATATTTGGAAGCCCATAGAGTGCTTTTCTGAAAAAGGAAATATCTTCCGTTCAAAACTGGAAAGAAGCTTTCTGGGAAACTGCTCTGTGTTCTGTTAATTCATCTCAAAGAGTTACATCTTTCCCTTCACGAAGCCTTTCGCTAAGGCTGTTCTTGTGGAATTGGCAAAGGGATATTTGGAAGCCCATAGAGGTCTAAGGTGAAAAAGGAAATATCTTCCGTTGAAAACTGGAAAGAAGCTTTCTGAGAAACTGTTCTGTGTTCTGTTAATTCATCTCACAGAGTTACATTTTTCTCTTCAAGAAGCCTTTCGATAAGGCTGTTCTTGTGGAATTGGCAAAGGGATATTTGGAAGCCCATAGAGGGCTATGGTGAAAAAGGAAATATCTTCCGTTCAAAACTGGAAAGAAGCTTTCTGAGAAACTGCTCTGTGTTCTGTTAATTCATCTCACAGAGTTACATCTTACCCTTCAAGAAGCCTTTCGCTAACGCTGTTCTTGTGGAATTGGCAAAGGGATATTTGGAAGCCCATAGAGGGCTATGGTGAAAAAGGAAATATCCTCCGTTCAAAACTGGAAAGAAGCTTTCTGAGAAACTGCTCTGTGTTCTGTTAATTCATCTCACAGAGTTACATCTTTCCCTTCAAGAAGCCTTTCGCTAAGGCGGTTCTTGTGGAATTGGCAAAGGGATATTTGGAAGCCTATTGAGGGCTTCGGTGAAAAAGGAAATATCTTCCGTTCAAAACTGGAAAGAAGCTTTCTGAGAAACTGCTCTGTGTTCTGTTAATTCATCTCACAGAGTTACATCTTTCCCTTCAAGAAGCCTTTCGCTAAGGCTGTTCTTGTGGAACTGGCAAAGGGATATTTGGAAGCCCATAGAGTGCTTTTCTGAAAAAGGAAATATCTTCCATTCAAAACTGGAAAGAAGCTTTCTGGGTAACTGCTCTGTGTTCTGTTAATTCATCTCAAAGAGTTACATCTTTCCCTTCACGAAGCCTTTCGCTAAGGCTGTTCTTGTGGAATTGGCAAAGGGATATTTGGAAGCCCATAGAGGTCTAAGGTGAAAAAGGAAATATCTTCCGTTGAAAACTGGAAAGAAGCTTTCTGAGAAACTGTTCTGTGTTCTGTTAATTCATCTCACAGAGTTATATTTTTCTCTTCAAGAAGCCTTTCGATAAGGCTGTTCTTGTGGAATTGGCAAAGGGATATTTGGAAGCCCCTAGAGGGCTATGGTGAAAAAGGAAATATCTTCCGTTCAAAACTGGAAAGAAGCTTTCTGAGAAACTGCTCTGTGTTCTGTTAATTCATCTCACAGAGTTACATCTTTCCCTTCAAGAAGCCTTTCGCTAACGCTGTTCTTGTGGAATTGGCAAAGGGATATTTGGAAGCCCATAGAGGGCTATGGTGAAAAAGGAAATATCCTCCGTTCAAAACTGGAAAGAAGCTTTCTGAGAAACTGCTCTGTGTTCTGTTAATTCATCTCACAGAGTTACATCTTTCCCTTCAAGAAGCCTTTCGCTAAGGCGGTTCTTGTGGAATTGGCAAAGGGATATTTGGAAGCCTATTGAGGGCTACGGTGAAAAAGGAAATATCTTCCGTTCAAAACTGGAAAGAAGCTTTCTGAGAAACTGCTCTGTGTTCTGTTAATTCATCTCACAGAGTTACATCTTTCCCTTCAAGAAGCCTTTCGCTAAGGCTCTTCTTGTGGAATTGGCAAAATGATATTTGGAAGCCCATAGTGGGCTACGGTGAAAAAGGAAATATCTTCCGTTCAAAACTGGAAGGAAGCTTTCTGAGAAACTGCTCTGTTTTCTGTTAATTCATCTCACAGAGTTACATCTTTCCCTTCAAGAAGCCTTTCGCAAAGGCTGTTCTTGTGGAATTGGCAAAGTGATATTTGGAAGCCCATAGAGGGCTATGGTGAAAAAGGAAATATCTTCAGTTCATAACTGGAAAGAAGCTTTCTGAGAAACTGCTCTGTGTTCTGTTAATTCATCTCACAGAGTTACATCTTTCCCTTCAAGAAGGCTTTCGCTAAGGCTGTTCTTGTGGAATTGGCAAAGGGATATTTGGAAGCCCATAGAGTGCTATGGTGAAAAAGGAAATAACTTCCATTCAAAACTGGAAAGAAGCTTTCTGAGAAACTGCTCTGTGTTCTGTTAATTCATCTCACAGAGTTACATCTTTCCCTTCAAGAAGCCTTTCGCTGAGGCTGTTCTTGTGGAATTGGCAAAGTGATATTTGGAAGCCCATAGAGGGCTATGGTGAAAAAGGAAATATCTTCCGTTCATAACTGGAAAGAAGCATTCTGAGAAACTGCTCTGTGTTCTGTTAATTCATCTCACAGAGTTACATCTTTCCCTTCACGAAGCCTTATGCTAAGGCTGTTCTTGTGGAATTGGCAAAGGGATATTTGGAAGCCCATAGAGGTCTAAGGTGAAAAAGGAAATATCTTCCGTTCAAAACTGGAAAGAAGCTTTCTGAGAAACTGCTCTGTGTTCTGTTAATTCATCTCACAGAGTTACATCTCTCCCTTCAAGAAGCCTTTCGCTAAGGCTGTTCTTTTGGAATTGGCACAGTTATATTTGGAACCCCATAGAGGGCTATGGTGAAAAAGGTAATATCTTCCGTTGAAAACTGGAAAGAAGCTTTCTGAGAAACTGCTCTGTGTTCTGTTAATTCATCTCACAGAGTTACATCTTTCTCTTCAAGAAGCCTTTCTCTAAGGCTGTTATTGTGGAATTGGCAAAGGGATATTTGGAAACCCATAGAGTGCTATTCTGAAAAAGGAAATATCTTCCGTTGAAAACTGGAAAGAAGCTTTCTGAGAAACTGCTCTGTGTTCTGTTAATTCATCTCACAGAGTTACATCTTTCCCTTCAAGAAGGCTTTCGCTAAGGCTGTTCTTGTGGAATTGGCAAAGGGATATTTGGAAGCCCATAGAGGGCTATGGTGAAAAAGGAAATATCTTCCGTTCAAAACTGGAAAGAAGCTTTCTGAGAAACTGCTCTGTGTTCTGTTAATTCATCTCACAGAGTTACATTTTTCTCTTCAAGAAGCCTTTCGATAAGGCTGTTCTTGTGGAATTGGCAAAGGGATATTTGGAAGCCCATAGAGGGCTATGGTGAAAAAGGAAATATCTTCCATTCAAAAATGGAAAGAAGCATTCTGAGAAACTGCTCTGTGTTCTGTTAATTCATCTCACAGAGTTACATCTTTCTCTTCAAGAAGCCTTTCGCTAAGGTTGTTCTTGTGGAATTGGCAAAATGATATTTGGAAGCCCATAAGGGCTACGGTGAAAAAGGAAATATCTTCCGTTCAAAACTGGAAAGAAGCTTTCTGAGAAACTGCTCTGTTTTCTGTTAATTCATCTCACAGAGTTACATCTTTCCCTTCAAGAAGCCTTTCGCTAAGGCTGTTCTTCTGGAATTGGCAAAGTGATATTTGGAAGCCCATAGAGGGCTACGGAGAAAAAGGAAGTATCTTCCGTTCAAAACTGGAAAGAAGCTTTCTGAGAATCTGCTCAGTGTTCTGTTGATTCATCTCACAGAGTTACATCTTTCCCTTCAAAAAGCCTTTCGCTAAGGCTATTCTTGTGGAATTGGCAAAGGCATATATGGAACCCTTAGAGGGCTATGGTGAAAAAGGAAATATCTTCCGTTGAAAACTGGAAAGAAGCTTTCTGAGAAACTGCTCTGTGTTCTGTTAATTCATATCACAGAGTTACATTTTTCTCTTCAAGAAGCCTTTCGATAAGGCTGTCCTTGTGGAATTGGCAAAGGGATATTTGGAAGCCCATAGAGGGCTATGGTGAAAAAGGAAATATCTTCCGTTCAAAACTGGAAAGAAGCTTTCTCAGAAACTGCTCTGTGTTCTGTTAATTCATCTCACAGAGTTACATCTTTCCCTTCAAGAACACTTTCGCTAAGGCTGTTCTTGTGGAATTGGCAAAGGGATATTTGGAAGCCCATAGAGGGCTATGGTGAAAAAGGAAATATCTTCCGTTCAAAACTGGAAAGAAGCTTTCTGAGAAACTGCTCTGTGTTCTGTTAATTCATCTCACAGAGTTACATCTTTCCCTTCAAGAAGCCTTTCGCTAACGCTGTTCTTGTGGAATTGGGAAAGGGATATTTGGAAGCCCATAGAAGGCTATGGTGAAAAAGGAAATATCCTCCGTTCAAAAGTGGAAAGAAGCTTTCTGAGAAACTGCTCTGTGTTCTGTTAATTCATCTCACAGAGTTACATCTTTCCCTTCAAGAAGCCTTTCGCTAAGGCGGTTCTTGTGGAATTGGCAAAGGGATATTTGGAAGCCTATTGAGGGCTACGGTGAAAAAGGAATTATCTTCCGTTCAAAACTGGAAAGAAGCTTTCTGAGAAACTGCTCTGTGTTGTTTTAATTCATCTCGCAGAGTTACATCTTTCCCTTCAAGAAGCCTTTCGCTAAGGCTGTTCTTGTGGAATTGGCAAAGGGACATTTGGAAGCCCATAGAGGGCTACGGTGAAAAAGGAAATATCTTCCGTTCAAAACTGGAAAGAAGCTTTCTGAGAAACTGCTCTGTGTTCTGTTAATTCATCTCACAGAGTTACATCTTTCCCTTCAAGAAGCCTTTCGCTAAAGCTGTTCTTGTGGAATTGGCAAAGGGATATTTGGAAGCCCATAGAGGGCTATGGTGAAAAAGGAAATATCTTCCGTTCATAACTGGAAAGAAGCTTTCTGAGATACTGCACTGTGTTCTGTTAATTCATCTCACAGAGTTACATCTTTCCCTTCACGAAGCCTTTCGCTAAGGCTGTTCTTGTGGAATTGGCAAAGGGATATTTGGAAACCCATAGAGGTCTAAGGTGAAAAAGGAAATATCTTCCGTTCAAAACTGGAAAGAAGCTTTCTGAGAAACTGCTCTGTGTTCTGTTAATTCATCTCACAGAGTTACATCTCTCCCTTCAAGAAGCCTTTCGCTAAGGCTGTTCTTTTGGAATTGGCACAGTTATATTTGGAACCCCATAGAGGGCTATGGTGAAAAAGGAAATATCTTCCGTTGAAAACTTGAAAGAAGCTTTCTGAGAAACTGCTCTGTGTTCTGTTAATTCATCTCACAGAGTTACATCTTTCTCTTCAAGAAGCCTTTCGCTAAGGCTGTTATTGTGGAATTGGCAAAGGGATATTTGGAAACCCATAGAGTGCTATTCTGAAAAAGGAAATATCTTCCGATGAAAACTGGAAAGAAGCTTTCTGAGAAACTGCTCTGTGTTCTGTTAATTCATCTCACAGAGTTACATCTTTCCCTTCAAGAAGCCTTTCGCTAACGCTGTTCTTGTGGAATTGGCAAAGGGATATTTGGAAGCCCATAGAGGGCTATGGTGAAAAAGGAAATATCCTCCGTTAAAAAATGGAAAGAAGCTTTCTGAGAAACTGCTCTGTTTCTGTTAATTCATCTCACAGAGTTACATCTTTCCCTTCAAGAAGGCTTTTGCTAAGGCTGTTCTTGTGGAATTGGCAAAGGGATATTTGGAAGCCCATAGAGGGCTATTCTGAAAAAGGAAATATCTTCCGTTCAAAACTGGAAAGAAGCTTTCTGAGAAACTGCTCTGTGTTCTGTTAATTCATCTCACAGAGTTACATCTTTCCCTTCAAGAAGCCTTTCGCTAACGCTGTTCTTGTGGAATTGGCAAAGGGATATTTGGAAGCCCATAGAGGGCTATGGTGAAAAAGGAAATATCCTAAGTTCAAAACTGGAAAGAAGCTTTCTGAGAAACTGCTCTGTGTTCTGTTAATTCATCTCACAGAGTTACATCTTTCCCTTCAAGAAGCCTTTCGCTAAGGCGGTTCTTGTGGAATTGGCAAAGGGATATTTGGAATCCTATTGAGGGCTACGGTGAAAAAGGAATTATCTTCCGTTCAAAACTGGAAAGAAGCTTTCTGAGAAACTGCTCTGTGTTCTGTTAATTCATCTCGCAGAGTTACATCTTTCCCTTCAAGAAGCCTTTCGCTAAGACTGTTCTTGTGGAATTGGCAAAGGGATATTTGGAAGCCCATAGAGGACTAAGGTGAAAAAGGAAATATCTTCCGTTCAAAACTGGAAAGAAGCTTTCTGAGAAACTGCTCTGTGTTCTGTTAATTCATCTCACAGAGTTACATCTTTCTCTTCAAGAAGCCTTTCGCTAAGTCTGTTCTTGTGGAATTGGCAAAATGATATTTGGAAGCCCATAGTGGGCTACGGTGAAAAAGGAAATATCTTCCGTTCAAAACTGGAAAGAAGCTTTCTGAGAAACTGCTCTGTTTTCTGTTAATTCATCTCACAGAGTTACATCTTTCCCTTCAAGAAGCCTTTCGCAAAGGCTGTTCTTGTGGAATTGGCAAAGGGATATTTGTAACCCCATAGAGGGCTATGGTGAAAAAAAAAATAGCTTCCGTTCAAAACAGGAAAGAAGCTTTCTGAGAAACTGCTCTGTGTTCTGTTAATTCATTTCACAGACTTACATCTTTCCCTTCAAGGAGCCTTTCGCTAAGGCTGTTCTTGTGGAATTGGCAAAGTGATATTTGGAAGCCCATGGAGGGCTATGGTGAAAAAGGAAATATCTTCCGTTCATAACTGGAAAGAAGCTTTCTGAGAAACTGCTCTGTGTTCTGTTAATTCATCTCACAGAGTTACATCTTTCCCTTCAAGAAGGCTTTCGCTAAGGCTGTTCTTGTGGAATTGGCAAAGGGATATTTGGAAGCCCATAGAGGGCTACTCTGAAAAAGGAAATATCTTCCGTTCAAAACTGGAAAGAAGATTTCTGAGAAACTGCTCTGTGTTCTGTTAATTCATCTCACAGAGTTACATCTTTCCCTTCAAGAAGCCTTTCGCTAAGGCTGTTCTTGTGGAATTGGCATAGGGATATTTGGAAGCCCATATAGGGCTACGGTGAAAAAGGAAATATCTTCCGTTCAAAACTGGAAAGAAGCTTTCTGAGAAACTGCTCTGTGTTCTGTTAATTCATCTCACAGAGTTACATCTCTCCCTTCAAGAAGCCTTTCGCTAAGGCTGTTCTTTTGGAATTGGCACAGTTATATTTGGAACCCCATAGAGGGCTATGGTGAAAAAGGAAATATCTTCCGTTGAAAACTGGAAAGAAGCTTTCTGAGAAACTGCTCTGTGTTCTGTTAATTCATCTCACAGAGTTACATCTTTCTCTTCAAGAAGCCTTTCGCTAAGGCTGTTCTTGTGGAATTGGCAAAGGGATATTTGGAAGCCCATAGAGGACTATGGTGAAAAAGGAAATATCTTCCGTTCAAAACTGGAAAGAAGCTTTCTGAGAAACTGCTCTGTGTTCTGTTAATTCATCTCACAGTGTTACATCTTTCCCTTCAAGAAGACTTTCGCTAAGGCTGTTCTTGTGGAATCGGCAAAGGGATATTTGGAAGCCCATAGAGTGCTTTTCTGAAAAAGGAAATATCTTCCGTTCAAAACTGGAAAGAAGCTTTCTGAGAAACTGCTCTGTGTTCTGTTAATTCATCTCACAGAGTTACATCTTTCCCTTCTAGAAGCCTTTCGCTAAGGCTGTTCTTGTGGAATTGGCAAAATGATATTTGGAGGCCCATAGAGGGCTATGGTGAAAAAGGAAATATCTTCCGTTCAAAACTGGAAAGAAGCTTTCTGAGAAACTACTCTGTGTTCTGTTAATTCATCTCACAGAGTTACATCTCTCCCTTCAAGAAGCCTTTCGCTAAGGCTGTTCTTTTGGAATTGGCACAGTTATATTTGGAACCCCATAGAGGGCTACACTGAAAAAGGAAATATCTTCCGTTCAAAACTGGAAAGAAGCTTTCTGAGAAACTGCTCTGTGTTCTGTTAATTCACCTCACAGAGTTACATCTTTCCCTTCAAGAAGCCTTTCGCTAAGGCTGTTCTTGTGGAATTGGCAAAGGGATATTTGGAAGCCCATAGAGTGCTATTCTGAAAAAGGAAATATCTTCCGTTCAAAACTGGAAAGAAGCTTTCTGAGAAACTGCTCTGTGTTCTGTTAATTCATCTCACAGAGTTACATCTTTCCCTTCAAGAAGCCTTTCGCTATTGCTGTTCTTGTGGAATTGGCAAAGGGATATTTGTAACCCCATAGAGGGCTATGGTGAAAAAAAAAAATAGCTTCCGTTCAAAACAGGAAAGAAGCTTTCTGAGAAACTGCTCTGTGTTCTGTTAATTCATCTCACAGAGTTACATCTTTCCCTTCAAGAAGGCTTTCGCTAAGGCTGTTCTTGTGGAATTGGCAAAGGGATATTTGGAAGCCCATAGAGTGCTATGGTGAAAAAGGAAATATCTTCCGTTCAAAACTGGAAAGAAGCTTTCTGAGAAACTGCTCTGTGTTCTGTTAATTCATCTCACAGAGTTACATCTTTCCCTTCAAGAAGCCTTTCGCTGAGGCTGTTCTTGTGGAATTGGCAAAGTGATATTTGGAACCCCATAGAGGGCTACGGTGAAAAAGGAAATATCTTCCGTTCAAAACTGGAAAGAAGCTTTCTGAGAAACTGCTCTGTGTTCTGTTAATTCATCTCACAGAGTTACATCTTTACCTTCAAGAAGCCTTTCGCTAAGGCTGTTCTTGTGAAATTGGCAAATTGATATTTGGAATCCCATAGAGGGCTACGATGAAAAAGGAAATATCTTCCGTTCAAAACTGGAAAGAAGCTTTCTGAGAAACTGCTCTGTGTTCTGTTAATTAATCTCACAGAGTTACATCTTTCCCTTCACGAAGCCTTTCGCTAAGGCTGTTCTTGTGGAATTGGCAAAGGGACATTTGGAAGCCCATAGAGGGCTACGGTGAAAAAGGAAATATCTTCCGTTCAAAACTGGAAAGAAACTTTCTGAGAAACTGCTCTGTGTTCTGTTAATTCATCTCACAGAGTTACATCTTTCCCTTCAAGAAGCCTTTCGCTAAGGCTGTTCTTCCGGAATTGGCAAAGGGATATTTGGAAGCCCATAGAGGACTAAGGTGAAAAAGGAAATATCTTCCGTTCAAAACTGGAAAGAAGCTTTCTGAGAAACTGCTCTGTGTTCTCTTAATTCATCTCACAGAGTTACATCTTTCCCTTCAAAAAGCCTTTCGTTAAGGCTATTCTTGTGGAATTGGCAAAGGGATATATGGAACCCATAGAGGGCTATGGTCAAAAAGGAAATAACTTCCGTTGAAAACTGGAAAGAAGCTTTCTGAGAAACTGCTCTGTGTTCTGTTAATTCATCTCACAGAGTTACATCTTTCTCTTCAAGAAGCCTTTCACTAAGGCTGTTCTTGTGGAATCGTCAAAGGGATATTTGGAAGCCCATAGAGGGCTATGGTGAAAAAGGAAATATCTTCCGTTTAAAACTGGAAAGAAGCTTTCTGAGATGCTGCTCTGTGTTCTGTTAATTCATCTCTCAGAGTTACATCTTTCCCTTCAAGAAGCCTTTCGCTAAGGCTGTTCTTGTGGAATTGGCAAAGTGATATTTGGAAGCCCATAGAGGGCTATGGTGAAAAAGGAAATGGCTTCCATTCAAAAATGGAAAGAAGCATTCTGAGAAACTGCTCTGTGTTCTGTTAATTCATCTCACAGAGTTACATCTTTCTCTTCAAGAAGCCTTTCGCTAAGGCTGTTCTTGTGGAATCGTCAAAGGGATATTTGGAAGCCCATAGAGGGCTATGGTGAAAAAGGAAATATCTTCCGTTTAAAACTGGAAAGAAGCTTTCTGAGATGCTGCTCTGTGTTCTGTTAATTCATCTCTCAGAGTTACATCTTTCCCTTCAAGAAGCCTTTCGCTAAGGCTGTTCTTGTGGAATTGGCAAAGTGATATTTGGAAGCCCATAGAGGGCTATGGTGAAAAAGGAAATGTCTTCCATTCAAAAATGGAAAGAAGCATTCTGAGAAACTGCTCTGTGTTCTGTTAATTCATCTCACAGAGTTACATCTTTCTCTTCAAGAAGCCTTTCGCTAAGGTTGTTCTTGTGGAATTGGCAAAATGATATTTGGAAGCCCATAGAGGGCTACGGTGAAAAAGGAAATATCTTCCGTTCAAAACTGGAAAGAAGCTTTCTGAGAAACTGCTCTGTTTTCTGTTAATTCATCTCACAGAGTTACATCTTTCCCTTCAAGAAGCCTTTCGCTAAGGCTGTTCTTGTGGAATTGGCAAAGGGATATTTGTAACCCCATAGAGGGCTATGGTGAAAAAAAAAAATAGCTTCCGTTCAAAACAGGAAAGAAGCTTTCTGAAAAACTGCTCTGTGTTCTGTTAATTCGTCTCACAGAGTTACATCTTTCCCTTCAAGAAGCCTTTCGCTAAGGCTGTTCTTGTGGAATTGGCAAAGTGATATTTGGAAGCCCATAGAGGGCTATGGTGAAAAAGGAAATATCTTCCGTTCATAACTGGAAAGAAGCTTTCTGAGAAACTGCTCTGTGTTCTGTTAATTCATCTCACAGAGTTACATCTTTCCCTTCAAGAAGGCTTTCGCTAAGGCTGTTCTTGTGGAATTGGCAAAGTGATATTTGTAAGCCCATAGAGGGCTATGGTGAAAAAGGAAATATCTTCCGTTCATAACTGGAAAGAAGCTTTCTGAGAAACTGCTCTGTGTTCTGTTAATTCATCTCACAGAGTTACATCTTTCCCTTCAAGAAGGCTTTCGCTAAGGCTGTTCTTGTGGAACTGGCAAAGGGATATTTGGAAGCCCATAGAGTGCTTTTCTGAAAAAGGAAATATCTTCCGTTCAAAACTGGAAAGAAGCTTTCTGGGAAACTGCTCTGTGTTCTGTTAATTCATCTCAAAGAGTTACATCTTTCCCTTCACGAAGCCTTTCGCTAAGGCTGTTCTTGTGGAATTGGCAAAGGGATATTTGGAAGCCCATAGAGGTCTAAGGTGAAAAAGGAAATATCTTCCGTTGAAAACTGGAAAGAAGCTTTCTGAGAAACTGTTCTGTGTTCTGTTAATTCATCTCACAGAGTTACATTTTTCTCTTCAAGAAGCCTTTCGATAAGGCTGTTCTTGTGGAATTGGCAAAGGGATATTTGGAAGCCCATAGAGGGCTATGGTGAAAAAGGAAATATCTTCCGTTCAAAACTGGAAAGAAGCTTTCTGAGAAACTGCTCTGTGTTCTGTTAATTCATCTCACAGAGTTACATCTTTCCCTTCAAGAAGCCTTTCGCTAACGCTGTTCTTGTGGAATTGGCAAAGGGATATTTGGAAGCCCATAGAGGGCTATGGTGAAAAAGGAAATATCCTCCGTTCAAAACTGGAAAGAAGCTTTCTGAGAAACTGCTCTGTGTTCTGTTAATTCATCTCACAGAGTTACATCTTTCCCTTCAAGAAGCCTTCCGCTAAGGCGGTTCTTGTGGAATTGGCAAAGGGATATTTGGAAGCCTATTGAGGGCTACGGTGAAAAAGGAAATATCTTCCGTTCAAAACTGGAAAGAAGCTTTCTGAGAAACTGCTCTGTGTTCTGTTAATTCATCTCACAGAGTTACATCTTTCCCTTCAAGAAGCCTTTCGCTAAGGCTGTTCTTGTGGAACTGGCAAAGGGATATTTGGAAGCCCATAGAGTGCTTTTCTGAAAAAGGAAATATCTTCCGTTCAAAACTGGAAAGAAGCTTTCTGGGAAACTGCTCTGTGTTCTGTTAATTCATCTCAAAGAGTTACAATTTTCCCTTCACGAAGCCTTTCGCTAAGGCTGTTCTTGTGGAATTGGCAAAGGGATATTTGGAAGCCCATAGAGGTCTAAGGTGAAAAAGGAAATATCTTCCGTTGAAAACTGGAAAGAAGCTTTCTGAGAAACTGTTCTGTGTTCTGTTAATTCATCTCACAGAGTTACATTTTTCTCTTCAAGAAGCCTTTCGATAAGGCTGTTCTTGTGGAATTGGCAAAGGGATATTTGGAAGCCCATAGAGGGCTATGGTGAAAAAGGAAATATCTTCCGTTCAAAACTGGAAAGAAGCTTTCTGAGAAACTGCTCTGTGTTCTGTTAATTCATCTCACAGAGTTACATCTTTCCCTTCAAGAAGCCTTTCGCTAACGCTGTTCTTGTGGAATTGGCAAAGGGATATTTGGAAGCCCATAGAGGGCTATGGTGAAAAAGGAAATATCCTCCGTTCAAAACTGGAAAGAAGCTTTCTGAGAAACTGCTCTGTGTTCTGTTAATTCATCTCACAGAGTTACATCTTTCCCTTCAAGAAGCCTTTCGCTAAGGCGGTTCTTGTGGAATTGGCAAAGGGATATTTGGAAGCCTATTGAGGGCTACGGTGAAAAAGGAAATATCTTCCGTTCAAAACTGGAAAGAAGCTTTCTGAGAAACTGCTCTGTGTTCTGTTAATTCATCTCACAGAGTTACATCTTTCCCTTCAAGAAGCCTTTCGCTAAGGCTGTTCTTGTGGAATTGGCAAAATGATATTTAGAAGCCCATAGTGGGCTACGGTGAAAAAGGAAATATCTTCCGTTCAAAACTGGAAAGAAGCTTTCTGAGAAACTGCTCTGTTTTCTGTTAATTCATCTCACAGAGTTACATCTTTCCCTTCAAGAAGCCTTTCGCAAAGGCTGTTCTTGTGGAATTGGCAAAGTGATATTTGGAAGCCCATAGAGGGCTATGGTGAAAAAGGAAATACCTTCCGTTCATAACTGGAAAGAACCTTTCTGAGAAACTGCTCTGTGTTCTGTTAATTCATCTCACAGAGTTACATCTTTCCCTTCAAGAAGGCTTTCGCTAAGGCTGTTCTTGTGGAATTGGCAAAGGGATATTTGGAAGCCCATAGAGTGCTATGGTGAAAAAGGAAATATCTTCCGTTCAAAACTGGAAAGAAGCTTTCTGAGAAACTGCTCTGTGTTCTGTTAATTCATCTCACAGAGTTACATCTTTCCCTTCAAGAAGCCTTTCGCTGAGGCTGTTCTTGTGGAATTGGCAAAGTGATATTTGGAAGCACATAGAGGGCTACGGTGAAAAAGGAAATATCTTCCGTTCAAAACTGGAAAGAAGCTTTCTGAGAAACTGCTCTGTGTTCTGTTAATTCATCTCACAGAGTTACATCTTTACCTTCAAGAAGCCTTTCGCTAAGGCTGTTCTTGTGAAATTGGCAAATTGATATTTGGAAGCCCATAGAGGGCTACGGTGAAAAAGGAAATATCTTCCGTTCAAAACTGGAAAGAAGCTTTCTGAGAAACTGCTCTGTGTTCTGTTAATTAATCTCACAGAGTTACATCTTTCCCTTCACGAAGCCTTTCGCTAAGGCTGTTTTTGTGGAATTGGCAAAGGGACATTTGGAAGCCCATAGAGGGCTACGGTGAAAAAGGAAATATCTTCCGTTCAAAACTGGAAAGAAGCTTTTTGAGAAACTGCTCTGTGTTCTGTTAATTCATCTCACAGAGTTACATCTTTCCCTTCAAGAAGCCTTTCGCTAAGGCTGTTCTTCCGGAATTGGCAAAGGGATATTTGGAAGCCCATAGAGGACTAAGGTGAAAAAGGAAATATCTTCCGTTCAAAACTGGAAAGAAGCTTTCTGAGAAACTGCTCTGTGTTCTCTTAATTCATCTCACAGAGTTACATCTTTCCCTTCAAAAAGCCTTTCGTTAAGGCTATTCTTGTGGAATTGGCAAAGGGATATATGGAACCCATAGAGGGCTATGGTCAAAAAGGAAATAACTTCCGTTGAAAACTGGAAAGAAGCTTTCTGAGAAACTGCTCTGTGTTCTGTTAATTCATCTCACAGAGTTACATCTTTCTCTTCAAGAAGCCTTTCGCTAAGGCTGTTCTTGTGGAATCGTCAAAGGGATATTTGGAAGCCCATAGAGGGCTATGGTGAAAAAGGAAATATCTTCCGTTTAAAACTGGAAAGAAGCTTTCTGAGATGCTGCTCTGTGTTCTGTTAATTCATCTCTCAGAGTTACATCTTTCCCTTCAAGAAGCCTTTCGCTAAGGCTGTTCTTGTGGAATTGGCAAAGTGATATTTGGAAGCCCATAGAGGGCTATGGTGAAAAAGGAAATGTCTTCCATTCAAAAATGGAAAGAAGCATTCTGAGAAACTGCTCTGTGTTCTGTTAATTCATCTCACAGAGTTACATCTTTCTCTTCAAGAAGCCTTTCGCTAAGGCTGTTCTTGTGGAATCGTCAAAGGGATATTTGGAAGCCCATAGAGGGCTATGGTGAAAAAGGAAATATCTTCCGTTTAAAACTGGAAAGAAGCTTTCTGAGATGCTGCTCTGTGTTCTGTTAATTCATCTCTCAGAGTTACATCTTTCCCTTCAAGAAGCCTTTCGCAAAGGCTGTTCTTGTGGAATTGGCAAAGTGATATTTGGAAGCCCATAGAGGGCTATGGTGAAAAAGGAAATGTCTTCCATTCAAAAATGGAAAGAAGCATTCTGAGAAACTGCTCTGTGTTCTGTTAATTCATCTCACAGAGTTACATCTTTCTCTTCAAGAAGCCTTTCGCTAAGGTTGTTCTTGTGGAATTGGCAAAATGATATTTGGAAGCCCATAGAGGGCTACGGTGAAAAAGGAAATATCTTCCGTTCAAAACTGGAAAGAAGCTTTCTGAGAAACTGCTCTGTGTTCTGTTAATTCATCTCACAGAGTTACATCTTTCCCTTCAAGAAGCCTTTCGCTAAGGCTGTTCTTGTGGAATTGGCAAAGGGATATTTGTAACCCCATAGAGGGCTATGGTGAAAAAAAAAAAATAGCTTCCGTTCAAAACAGGAAAGAAGCTTTCTGAAAAACTGCTCTGTGTTCTGTTAATTCGTCTCACAGAGTTACATCTTTCCCTTCAAGAAGCCTTTCGCTAAGGCTGTTCTTGTGGAATTGGCAAAGTGATATTTGGAAGCCCATAGAGGGCTATGGTGAAAAAGGAAATATCTTCCGTTCATAACTGGAAAGAAGCTTTCTGAGAAACTGCTCTGTGTTCTGTTAATTCATCTCACAGAGTTACATCTTTCCCTTCAAGAAGGCTTTCGCTAAGGCTGTTCTTGTGGAATTGGCAAAGTGATATTTGGAAGCCCATAGAGGGCTATGGTGAAAAAGGAAATATCTTCCGTTCATAACTGGAAAGAAGCTTTCTGACAAACTGCTCTGTGTTCTGTTAATTCATCTCACAGAGTTACATCTTTCCCTTCAAGAAGGCTTTCGCTAAGGCTGTTCTTGTGGAACTGGCAAAGGGATATTTGGAAGCCCATAGAGTGCTTTTCTGAAAAAGGAAATATCTTCCGTTCAAAACTGGAAAGAAGCTTTCTGGGAAACTGCTCTGTGTTCTGTTAATTCATCTCAAAGAGTTACATCTTTCCCTTCACGAAGCCTTTCGCTAAGGCTGTTCTTGTGGAATTGGCAAAGGGATATTTGGAAGCCCATAGAGGTCTAAGGTGAAAAAGGAAATATCTTCCGTTGAAAACTGGAAAGAAGCTTTCTGAGAAACTGTTCTGTGTTCTGTTAATTCATCTCACAGAGTTACATTTTTCTCTTCAAGAAGCCTTTCGATAAGGCTGTTCTTGTGGAATTGGCAAAGGGATATTTGAAAGCCCATAGAGGGCTATGGTGAAAAAGGAAATATCTTCCGTTGAAAACTGGAAAGAAGCTTTCTGAGAAACTGCTCTGTGTTCTGTTAATTCATCTCACAGAGTTACATCTTTCCCTTCAAGAAGCCTTTCGCTAACGCTGTTCTTGTGGAATTGGCAAAGGGATATTTGGAAGCCCATAGAGGGCTATGGTGAAAAAGGAAATATCCTCCGTTCAAAACTGGAAAGAAGCTTTCTGAGAAACTGCTCTGTGTTCTGTTAATTCATCTCACAGAGTTACATCTTTCCCTTCAAGAAGCCTTTCGCTAAGGCGGTTCTTGTGGAATTGGCAAAGGGATATTTGGAAGCCTATTGAGGGCTACGGTGAAAAAGGAAATATCTTACGTTCAAAACTGGAAAGAAGCTTTCTGAGAAACTGCTCTGTGTTCTCTTAATTCATCTCACAGAGTTACATCTTTCCCTTCAAAAAGCCTTTCGTTAAGGCTATTCTTGTGGAATTGGCAAAGGGATATATGGAACCCATAGAGGGCTATGGTCAAAAAGGAAATAACTTCCGTTGAAAACTGGAAAGAAGCTTTCTGAGAAACTGCTCTGTGTTCTGTTAATTCATCTCACAGAGTTACATCTTTCTCTTCAAGAAGCCTTTCGCTAAGGCTGTTCTTGTGGAATCGTCAAAGGGATATTTGGAAGCCCCTAGAGGGCTATGGTGAAAAAGGAAATATCTTCCGTTTAAAACTGGAAAGAAGCTTTCTGAGATGCTGCTCTGTGTTCTGTTAATTCATCTCTCAGAGTTACATCTTTCCCTTCAAGAAGCCTTTCGCTAAGGCTGTTCTTGTGGAATTGGCAAAGTGATATTTGGAAGCCCATAGAGGGCTATGGTGAAAAAGGAAATGTCTTCCATTCAAAAATGGAAAGAAGCATTCTGAGAAACTGCTCTGTGTTCTGTTAATTCATCTCACAGAGTTACATCTTTCTCTTCAAGAAGCCTTTCGCTAAGGCTGTTCTTGTGGAATCGTCAAAGGGATATTTGGAAGCCCATAGAGGGCTATGGTGAAAAAGGAAATATCTTCCGTTTAAAACTGGAAAGAAGCTTTCTGAGATGCTGCTCTGTGTTCTGTTAATTCATCTCTCAGAGTTACATCTTTCCCTTCAAGAAGCCTTTCGCAAAGGCTGTTCTTGTGGAATTGGCAAAGTGATATTTGGAAGCCCATAGAGGGCTATGGTGAAAAAGGAAATGTCTTCCATTCAAAAATGGAAAGAAGCATTCTGAGAAACTGCTCTGTGTTCTGTTAATTCATCTCACAGAGTTACATCTTTCTCTTCAAGAAGCCTTTCGCTAAGGTTGTTCTTGTGGAATTGGCAAAATGATATTTGGAAGCCCATAGAGGGCTACGGTGAAAAAGGAAATATCTTCCGTTCAAAACTGGAAAGAAGCTTTCTGAGAAACTGCTGTGTTTTCTGTTAATTCATCTCACAGAGTTACATCTTTCCCTTCAAGAAGCCTTTCGCTAAGGCTGTTCTTGTGGAATTGGCAAAGGGATATTTGTAACCCCATAGAGGGCTATGGTGAAAAAAAAAAAATAGCTTCCGTTCAAAACAGGAAAGAAGCTTTCTGAAAAACTGCTCTGTGTTCTGTTAATTCGTCTCACAGAGTTACATCTTTCCCTTCAAGAAGCCTTTCGCTAAGGCTGTTCTTGAGGAATTGGCAAAGTGATATTTGGAAGCCCATAGAGGGCTATGGTGAAAAAGGAAATATCTTCCGTTCATAACTGGAAAGAAGCTTTCTGAGAAACTGCTCTGTGTTCTGTTAATTCATCTCACAGAGTTACATCTTTCCCTTCAAGAAGGCTTTCGCTAAGGCTGTTCTTGTGGAATTGGCAAAGTGATATTTGGAAGCCCATAGAGGGCTATGGTGAAAAAGGAAATATCTTCCGTTCATAACTGGAAAGAAGCTTTCTGACAAACTGCTCTGTGTTCTGTTAATTCATCTCACAGAGTTACATCTTTCCCTTCAAGAAGGCTTTCGCTAAGGCTGTTCTTGTGGAACTGGCAAAGGGATATTTGGAAGCCCATAGAGTGCTTTTCTGAAAAAGGAAATATCTTCCGTTCAAAACTGGAAAGAAGCTTTCTGGGAAACTGCTCTGTGTTCTGTTAATTCATCTCAAAGAGTTACATCTTTCCCTTCACGAAGCCTTTCGCTAAGGCTGTTCTTGTGGAATTGGCAAAGGGATATTTGGAAGCCCATAGAGGTCTAAGGTGAAAAAGGAAATATCTTCCGTTGAAAACTGGAAAGAAGCTTTCTGAGAAACTGTTCTGTGTTCTGTTAATTCATCTCACAGAGTTACATTTTTCTCTTCAAGAAGCCTTTCGATAAGGCTGTTCTTGTGGAATTGGCAAAGGGATATTTGAAAGCCCATAGAGGGCTATGGTGAAAAAGGAAATATCTTCCGTTGAAAACTGGAAAGAAGCTTTCTGAGAAACTGCTCTGTGTTCTGTTAATTCATCTCACAGAGTTACATCTTTCCCTTCAAGAAGCCTTTCGCTAACGCTGTTATTGTGGAATTGGCAAAGGGATATTTGGAAGCCCATAGAGGGCTATGGTGAAAAAGGAAATATCCTCCGTTCAAAACTGGAAAGAAGCTTTCTGAGAAACTGCTCTGTGTTCTGTTAATTCATCTCACAGAGTTACATCTTTCCCTTCAAGAAGCCTTTCGCTAAGGCGGTTCTTGTGGAATTGGCAAAGGGATATTTGGAAGCCTATTGAGGGCTACGGTGAAAAAGGAAATATCTTACGTTCAAAACTGGAAAGAAGCTTTCTGAGAAACTGCTCTGTGTTCTGTTAATTCATCTCACAGAGTTACATCTTTCCCTTCAAGAAGCCTTTCGCTAAGGCTGTTCTTGTGGAACTGGCAAAGGGATATTTGGAAGCCCATAGAGTGCTTTTCTGAAAAAGGAAATATCTTCCGTTCAAAACTGGAAAGAAGCTTTCTGGGAAACTGCTCTGTGTTCTGTTAATTCATCTCAAAGAGTTACATCTTTCCCTTCACGAAGCCTTTCGCTAAGGCTGTTCTTGTGGAATTGGCAAAATGATATTTAGAAGCCCATAGTGGGCTACGGTGAAAAAGGAAATATCTTCCGTTCAAAACTGGAAAGAAGCTTTCTGAGAAACTGCTCTGTTTTCTGTTAATTCATCTCACAGAGTTACATCTTTCCCTTCAAGAAGCCTTTCGCAAAGGCTGTTCTTGTGGAATTGGCAAAGTGATATTTGGAAGCCCATAGAGGGCTATGGTGAAAAAGGAAATACCTTCCGTTCATAACTGGAAAGAACCTTTCTGAGAAACTGCTCTGTGTTCTGTTAATTCATCTCACAGAGTTACATCTTTCCCTTCAAGAAGGCTTTCGCTAAGGCTGTTCTTGTGGAATTGGCAAAGGGATATTTGGAAGCCCATAGAGTGCTATGGTGAAAAAGGAAATATCTTCCGTTCAAAACTGGAAAGAAGCTTTCCGAGAAACTGCTCTGTGTTCTGTTAATTCATCTCACAGAGTTACATCTTTCCCTTCAAGAAGCCTTTCGCTGAGGCTGTTCTTGTGGAATTGGCAAAGTGATATTTGGAAGCACATAGAGGGCTACGGTGAAAAAGGAAATATCTTCCGTTCAAAACTGGAAAGAAGCTTTCTGAGAAACTGCTCTGTGTTCTGTTAATTAATCTCACAGAGTTACATCTTTCCCTTCACGAAGCCTTTCGCTAAGGCTGTTCTTGTGGAATTGGCAAAGGGACATTTGGAAGCCCATAGAGGGCTACGGTGAAAAAGGAAATATCTTCCGTTCAAAACTGGAAAGAAGCTTTTTGAGAAACTGCTCTGTGTTCTGTTAATTCATCTCACAGAGTTACATCTTTCCCTTCAAGAAGCCTTTCGCTAAGGCTGTTCTTCCGGAATTGGCAAAGGGATATTTGGAAGCCCATAGAGGACTAAGGTGAAAAAGGAAATATCTTCCGTTCAAAACTGGAAAGAAGCTTTCTGAGAAACTGCTCTATGTTCTCTTAATTCATCTCACAGAGTTACATCTTTCCCTTCAAAAAGCCTTTCGTTAAGGCTATTCTTGTGGAATTGGCAAAGGGATATATGGAACCCATAGAGGGCTATGGTCAAAAAGGAAATAACTTCCGTTGAAAACTGGAAAGAAGCTTTCTGAGAAACTGCTCTGTGTTCTGTTAATTCATCTCACAGAGTTACATCTTTCTCTTCAAGAAGCCTTTCGCTAAGGCTGTTCTTGTGGAATCGTCAAAGGGATATTTGGAAGCCCATAGAGGGCTATGGTGAAAAAGGAAATATCTTCCGTTTAAAACTGGAAAGAAGCTTTCTGAGATGCTGCTCTGTGTTCTGTTAATTCATCTCTCAGAGTTACATCTTTCCCTTCAAGAAGCCTTTCGCTAAGGCTGTTCTTGTGGAATTGGCAAAGTGATATTTGGAAGCCCATAGAGGGCTATGGTGAAAAAGGAAATGTCTTCCATTCAAAAATGGAAAGAAGCATTCTGAGAAACTGCTCTGTGTTCTGTTAATTCATCTCACAGAGTTACATCTTTCTCTTCAAGAAGCCTTTCGCTAAGGCTGTTCTTGTGGAATCGTCAAAGGGATATTTGGAAGCCCATAGAGGGCTATGGTGAAAAAGGAAATATCTTCCGTTTAAAACTGGAAAGAAGCTTTCTGAGATGCTGCTCTGTGTTCTGTTAATTCATCTCTCAGAGTTACATCTTTCCCTTCAAGAAGCCTTTCGCAAAGGCTGTTCTTGTGGAATTGGCAAAGTGATATTTGGAAGCCCATAGAGGGCTATGGTGAAAAAGAAAATGTCTTCCATTCAAAAATGGAAAGAAGCATTCTGAGAAACTGCTCTGTGTTCTGTTAATTCATCTCACAGAGTTACATCTTTCTCTTCAAGAAGCCTTTCGCTAAGGTTGTTCTTGTGGAATTGGCAAAATGATATTTGGAAGCCTATTGAGGGCTACGGTGAAAAAGGAAATATCTTCCGTTCAAAACTGGAAAGAAGCTTTCTGAGAAACTGCTCTGTGTTCTGTTAATTCATCTCACAGAGTTACATCTTTCCCTTCAAGAAGCCTTTCGCTAAGGCTGTTCTTGTGGAACTGGCAAAGGGATATTTGGAAGCCCATAGAGTGCTTTTCTGAAAAAGGAAATATCTTCCGTTCAAAACTGGAAAGAAGCTTTCTGGGAAACTACTCTGTGTTCTGTTAATTCATCTCAAAGAGTTACATCTTTCCCTTCACGAAGCCTTTCGCTAAGGCTGTTCTTGTGGAATTGGAAAAGGGATATTTGGAAGCCCATAGAGGTCTAAGGTGAAAAAGGAAATATCTTCCGTTGAAAACTGGAAAGAAGCTTTCTGAGAAACTGTTCTGTGTTCTGTTAATTCATCTCACAGAGTTACATTTTTCTCTTCAAGAAGCCTTTCGATAAGGCTGTTCTTGTGGAATTGGCAAAGGGATATTTGGAAGCCCATAGAGGGCTATGGTGAAAAAGGAAATATCTTCCGTTCAAAACTGGAAAGAAGCTTTCTGAGAAACTGCTCTGTGTTCTGTTAATTCATCTCACAGAGTTACATCTTTCCCTTCAAGAAGCCTTTCGCTAACGCTGTTCTTGTGGAATTGGCAAAGGGATATTTGGAAGCCCATAGAGGGCTATGGTGAAAAAGGAAATATCCTCCGTTCAAAACTGGAAAGAAGCTTTCTGAGAAACTGCTCTGTGTTCTGTTAATTCATCTCACAGAGTTACATCTTTCCCTTCAAGAAGCCTTTCGCTAAGGCGGTTCTTGTGGAATTGGCAAAGGGATATTTGGAAGCCTATTGAGGGCTACGGTGAAAAAGGAAATATCTTCCGTTCAAAACTGGAAAGAAGCTTTCTGAGAAACTGCTCTGTGTTCTGTTAATTCATCTCACAGAGTTACATCTTTCCCTTCAAGAAGCCTTTCGCTAAGGCTGTTCTTGTGGAACTGGCAAAGGGATATTTGGAAGCCCATAGAGTGCTTTTCTGAAAAAGGAAATATCTTCCGTTCAAAACTGGAAAGAAGCTTTCTGGGAAACTGCTCTGTGTTCTGTTAATTCATCTCAAAGAGTTACATCTTTCCCTTCACGAAGCCTTTCGCTAAGGCTGTTCTTGTGGAATTGGCAAAGGGATATTTGGAAGCCCATAGAGGTCTAAGGTGAAAAAGGAAATATCTTCCGTTGAAAACTGGAAAGAAGCTTTCTGAGAAACTGTTCTGTGTTCTGTTAATTCATCTCACAGAGTTACATTTTTCTCTTCAAGAAGCCTTTCGATAAGGCTGTTCTTGTGGAATTGGCAAAGGGATATTTGGAAGCCCATAGAGGGCTATGGTGAAAAAGGAAATATCTTCCGTTGAAAACTGGAAAGAAGCTTTCTGAGAAACTGCTCTGTGTTCTGTTAATTCATCTCACAGAGTTACATCTTTCCCTTCAAGAAGCCTTTCGCTAACGCTGTTCTTGTGGAATTGGCAAAGGGATATTTGGAAGCCCATAGAGGGCTATGGTGAAAAAGGAAATATCCTCCGTTCAAAACTGGAAAGAAGCTTTCTGAGAAACTGCTCTGTGTTCTGTTAATTCATCTCACAGAGTTACATCTTTCCCTTCAAGAAGCCTTTCGCTAACGCTGTTCTTGTGGAATTGGCAAAGGGATATTTGGAAGCCCATAGAGGGCTATGGTGAAAAAGGAAATATCCTCCGTTCAAAACTGGAAAGAGGCTTTCTGAGAAACTGCTCTGTGTTCTGTTAATTCATCTCACAGAGTTACATCTTTCCCTTCAAGAAGCCTTTCGCTAAGGCGGTTCTTGTGGAATTGGCAAAGGGATATTTGGAAGCCTATTGAGGGCTACGGTGAAAAAGGAAATATCTTCCGTTCAAAACTGGAAAGAAGCTTTCTGAGAAACTGCTCTGTGTTCTGTTAATTCATCTCACAGAGTTACATCTTTCCCTTCAAGAAGGCTTTCGCTAAGGCTGTTCTTGTGGAATTGGCAAAGGGATATTTGGAAGCCCATAGAGGGCTATGGTGAAAAAGGAAATATCTTCCGTTCATAACTGGAAAGAAGCTTTCTGAGAAACTGCTCTGTGTTCTGTTAATTCATCTCACAGAGTTACATCTTTCCCTTCACGAAGCCTTTCGCTAAGTCTGTTCTTGTGGAATTGGCAAAGGGATATTTGGAAGCCCATAGAGGTCTAAGGTGAAAAAGGAAATATCTTCCGTTCAAAACTGGAAAGAAGCTTTCTGAGAAACTGCTCTGTGTTCTGTTAATTCATCTCACAGAGTTACATCTCTCCCTTCAAGAAGCCTTTCGCTAAGGCTGTTCTTTGGAATTGGCACAGTTATATTTGGAACCCCATAGAGGGCTATGGTGAAAAAGGAAATATCTTCCGTTGAAAACTGGAAAGAAGCTTTCTGAGAAACTGCTCTGTGTTCTGCTAATTCATCTCACAGAGTTACATCTTTCCCTTCAAGAAGCCTTTCGCTAAGGCGGTTCTTGTGGAATTGGCAAATGGATATTTGGAAACCTATTGAGGGCTACGGTGAAAAAGGAATTATCTTCCGTTCAAAACTGGAAAGAAGCTTTCTGAGAAACTGCTCTGTGTTCTGTTAATTCATCTCGCAGAGTTACATCTTTCCCTTCAAGAAGCCTTTCGCTAAGGCTGTTCTTGTGGAATTGGCAAAGGGATATTTGGAAGCCCATAGAGGACTAAGGTGAATAAGGAAATATCTCCCGTTCAAAACTGGAAAGAAGCTTTCTGAGAAACTGCTCTGTGTTCTGTTAATTCATCTCACAGAGTTACATCTTTCTCTTCAAGAAGCCTTTCGCTAAGGCTGTTCTTGTGGAATTGGCAAAATGATATTTGGAAGCCCATAGTGGGCTACGGTGAAAAAGGAAATATCTTCCGTTCAAAACTGGAAAGAAGCTTTCTGAGAAACTGCTCTGTTTTCTGTTAATTCATCTCACAGAGTTACATCTTTCCCTTCAAGAAGCCTTTTGCAAAGGCTGTTCTTGTGGAATTGGCAAAGGGATATTTGTAACCCCATAGAGGGCTATGGTGAAAAAAAAAAAATAGCTTCCGTTCAAAACAGGAAAGAAGCTTTCTGAAAAACTGCTCTGTGTTCTGTTAATTCGTCTCACAGAGTTACATCTTTCCCTTCAAGAAGCCTTTCGCTAAGGCTGTTCTTGTGGAATTGGCAAAGTGATATTTGGAAGCCCATAGAGGGCTATGGTGAAAAAGGAAATATCTTCCGTTCATAACTGGAAAGAAGCTTTCTGAGAAACTGCTCTGTGTTCTGTTAATTCATCTCACAGAGTTACATCTTTCCCTTCAAGAAGACTTTCGCTAAGGCTGTTCTTGTGGAATTGGCAAAGTGATATTTGGAAGCCCATAGAGGGCTATGGTGAAAAAGGAAATATCTTCCGTTCATAACTGGAAAGAAGCTTTCTGAGAAACTGCTCTGTGTTCTGTTAATTCATCTCACAGAGTTACATCTTTCCCTTCAAGAAGGCTTTCGCTAAGGCTGTTCTTGTGGAACTGGCAAAGGGATATTTGGAAGCCCATAGAGTGCTTTTCTGAAAAAGGAAATATCTTCCGTTCAAAACTGGAAAGAAGCTTTCTGGGAAACTGCTCTGTGTTCTGTTAATTCATCTCAAAGAGTTACATCTTTCCCTTCACGAAGCCTTTCGCTAAGGCTGTTCTTGTGGAATTGGCAAAGGGATATTTGGAAGCCCATAGAGGTCTATGGTGAAAAAGGAAATATCTTCCGTTGAAAACTGGAAAGAAGCTTTCTGAGAAACTGTTCTGTGTTCTGTTAATTCATCTCACAGAGTTACATTTTTCTCTTCAAGAAGCCTTTCGATAAGGCTGTTCTTGTGGAATTGGCAAAGGGATATTTGGAAGCCCATAGAGGGCTATGGTGAAAAAGGAAATATCTTCCGTTCAAAACTGGAAAGAAGCTTTCTGAGAAACTGCTCTGTGTTCTGTTAATTCATCTCACAGAGTTACATCTTTCCCTTCAAGAAGCCTTTCGCTAACGCTGTTCTTGTGGAATTGGCAAAGGGATATTTGGAAGCCCATAGAGGGCTATGGTGAAAAAGGAAATATCCTCCGTTCAAAACTGGAAAGAAGCTTTCTGAGAAACTGCTCTGTGTTCTGTTAATTCATCTCACAGAGTTACATCTTTCCCTTCAAGAAGCCTTTCGCTAAGGCGGTTCTTGTGGAATTGGCAAAGGGATATTTGGAAGCCTATTGAGGGCTACGGTGAAAAAGGAAATATCTTCCG
Source organism: Chlorocebus sabaeus (assembly GCF_047675955.1). NCBI lineage: Eukaryota > Metazoa > Chordata > Mammalia > Primates > Cercopithecidae > Chlorocebus > Chlorocebus sabaeus. Next base: position 41,049,399 of record NC_132908.1, read on the forward strand.
TTCAAAACTGGAAAGAAGCTTTCTGAGAAACTGCTCTGTGTTCTGTTAATTCATCTCACAGAGTTACATCTTTCCCTTCAAGAAGCCTTTCGCTAAGGCTGTTCTTGTGGAACTGGCAAAGGGATATTTGGAAGCCCATAGAGTGCTTTTCTGAAAAAGGAAATATCTTCCGTTCAAAACTGGAAAGAAGCTTTCTGGGAAACTGCTCTGTGTTCTGTTAATTCATCTCAAAGAGTTACATCTTTCCCTTCACGAAGCCTTTCGCTAAGGCTGTTCTTGTGGAATTGGCAAAGGGATATTTGGAAGCCCATAGAGGTCTAAGGTGAAAAAGGAAATATCTTCCGTTCAAAACTGGAAAGAAGCTTTCTGAGAAACTGTTCTGTGTTCTGTTAATTCATCTCACAGAGTTACATTTTTCTCTTCAAGAAGCCTTTCGATAAGGCTGTTCTTGTGGAATTGGCAAAGGGATATTTGGAAGCCCATAGAGGGCTATGGTGAAAAAGGAAATATCTTCCGTTCAAAACTGGAAAGAAGCTTTCTGAGAAACTGCTCTGTGTTCTGTTAATTCATCTCACAGAGTTACATCTTTCCCTTCAAGAAGCCTTTCGCTAACGCTGTTCTTGTGGAATTGGCAAAGGGATATTTGGAAGCCCATAGAGGGCTATGGTGAGAAAGGAAATATCCTCCGTTCAAAACTGGAAAGAAGCTTTCTGAGAAACTGCTCTGTGTTCTGTTAATTCATCTCACAGAGTTACATCTTTCCCTTCAAGAAGCCTTTCGCTAAGGCGGTTCTTGTGGAATTGGCAAAGGGATATTTGGAAGCCTATTGAGGGCTACGGTGAAAAAGGAAATATCTTCCGTTCAAAACTGGAAAGAAGCTTTCTGAGAAACTGCTCTGTGTTCTTTTAATTCATCTCACAGAGTTACATCTTTCCCTTCAAGAAGCCTTTCGCTAAGGCTGTTCTTGTGGAACTGGCAAAGGGATATTTGGAAGCCCATAGAGTGCTTTTCTGAAAAAGGAAATATCTTCCGTTCAAAACTGGAAAGAAGCTTTCTGGGAAACTGCTCTGTGTTCTGTTAATTCATTTCACAGAGTTACATCTTTCCCTTCAAGAAGACTTTCGCTAAGGCTGTTCTTGTGGAATTGGCAAAGTGATATTTGGAAGCCCATAGAGGGCTATGGTGAAAAAGGAAATATCTTCCGTTCATAACTGGAAAGAAGCTTTCTGAGAAACTGCTCTGTGTTCTGTTAATTCATCTCACAGAGTTACATCTTTCCCTTCACGAAGCCTTTCGCTAAGGCTGTTCTTGTGGAATTGGCAAAGGGATATTTGGAAGCCCATAGAGGTCTAAGGTGAAAAAGGAAATATCTTCCGTTCAAAACTGGAAAGAAGCTTTCTGAGAAACTGCTCTGTGTTCTGTTAATTCATCTCACAGAGTTACATCTCTCCCTTCAAGAAGCCTTTCGCTAAGGCTGTTCTTTTGGAATTGGCACAGTTATATTTGGAACCCCATAGAGGGCTATGGTGAAAAAGGAAATATCTTCCGTTGAAAACTGGAAAGAAGCTTTCTGAGAAACTGCTCTGTGTTCTGTTAATTCATCTCACAGAGTTACATCTTTCTCTTCAAGAAGCCTTTCTCTAAGGCTGTTATTGTGGAATTGGCAAAGGGATATTTGGAAACCCATAGAGTGCTATTCTGAAAAAGGAAATATCTTCCGTTGAAAACTGGAAAGAAGCTTTCTGAGAAACTGCTCTGTGTTCTGTTAATTCATCTCACAGAGTTACATCTTTCCCTTCAAGAAGGCTTTCGCTAAGGCTGTTCTTGTGGAATTGGCAAAGGGATATTTGGAAGCCCATAGAGGGCTATGGTGAAAAAGGAAATATCCTCCGTTCAAAACTGGAAAGAAGCTTTCTGAGAAACTGCTCTGTTTCTGTTAATTCATCTCACAGAGTTACATCTTTCCCTTCAAGAAGGCTTTCGCTAAGGCTGTTCTTGTGGAATTGGCAAAGGGATATTTGGAAGCCCATAGAGGGCTATTCTGAAAAAGGAAATATCTTCCGTTCAAAACTGGAAAGAAGCTTTCTGAGAAACTGCTCTGTGTTCTGTTAATTCATCTCACAGAGTTACATCTTTCCCTTCAAGAAGCCTTTCGCGAACGCTGTTCTTGTGGAATTGGCAAAGGGATATTTGGAAACCTATTGAGGGCTACGGTGAAAAAGGAATTATCTTCCGTTCAAAACTGGAAAGAAGCTTTCTGAGAAACTGCTCTGTGTTCTGTTAATTCATCTCGCAGAGTTACATCTTTCCCTTCAAGAAGCCTTTCGCTAAGGCTGTTCTTGTGGAATTGGCAAAGGGATATTTGGAAGCCCATAGAGGACTAAGGTGAAAAAGGAAATATCTTCCGTTCAAAACTGGAAAGAAGCTTTCTGAGAAACTGCTCTGTGTTCTGTTAATTCATCTCACAGAGTTACATCTTTCTCTTCAAGAAGCCTTTCGCTAAGGCTGTTCTTGTGGAATTGGCAAAATGATATTTGGAAGCCCATAGTGGGCTACGGTGAAAAAGGAAATATCTTCCGTTCAAAACTGGAAAGAAGCTTTCTGAGAAACTGCTCTGTTTTCTGTTAATTCATCTCACAGAGTTACATCTTTCCCTTCAAGAAGCCTTTCGCAAAGGCTGTTCTTGTGGAATTGTCAAAGGGATATTTGTAACCCCATAGAGGGCTATGGTGAAAAAAAAAAATAGCTTCCGTTCAAAACAGGAAAGAAGCTTTCTGAGAAACTGCTCTGTGTTCTGTTAATTCATTTCACAGACTTACATCTTTCCCTTCAAGAAGCCTTTCGCTAAGGCTGTTCTTGTGGAATTGGCAAAGTGATATTTGGAAGCCCATGGAGGGCTATGGTGAAAAAGGAAATATTTTCCGTTCATAACTGGAAAGAAGCTTTCTGAGAAACTGCTCTGTGTTCTGTTAATTCATCTCACAGAGTTACATCTTTCCCTTCAAGAAGGCTTTCGCTAAGGCTGTTCTTGTGGAATTGGCAAAGGGATATTTGGAATCCCATAGAGTGCTATGGTGAAAAAGGAAATATCTTCCGTTCAAAACTGGAAAGAAGCTTTCTGAGAAACTGCTCTGTGTTCTGTTAATTCATCTCACAGAGTTACATCTTTCCCTTCAAGAAGCCTTTCGCTAAGGCTGTTCTTTTGAAATTGGCAAAGGGATATTTGGAAGCCCATAGAGGGCTATGGTGAAAAAGGAAGTATCTTCCGTTCAAAACTGGAAAGAAGCTTTCTGAGAAACTGCTCTGTGTTCTGTTAATTCATCTCACAGAGTTACATCTTTCTCTTCAAGAAGCCTTTCGCTAAGGCTGTTCTTGTGGAATTGGCAAAGGGATATTTTGAAGCCCATAGAGGGCTAGGGTGAAAAAGGAAATATCTTCCGTTCAAAACTGGAAAGAAGCTTTCTGAGGAACTGCTCTGTGTTCTGTTAATTCATCTCACAGAGTTACATCTTTCCCTTCAAGAAGACTTTCGCTAAGGCTGTTCTTGTGGAATTGGCAAAGTGATATTTGGAAGCCCATAGAGGGCTATGGTGAAAAAGGAAATATCTTCCGTTCATAACTGGAAAGAAGCTTTCTGAGAAACTGCTCTGTGTTCTGTTAATTCATCTCACAGAGTTACATCTTTCCCTTCAAGAAGGCTTTCGCTAAGGCTGTTCTTGTGGAACTGGCAAAGGGATATTTGGAAGCCCATAGAGTGCTTTTCTGAAAAAGGAAATATCTTCCGTTCAAAACTGGAAAGAAGCTTTCTGGGAAACTGCTCTGTGTTCTGTTAATTCATCTCAAAGAGTTACATCTTTCCCTTCACGAAGCCTTTCGCTAAGGCTGTTCTTGTGGAATTGGCAAAGGGATATTTGGAAGCCCATAGAGGTCTAAGGTGAAAAAGGAAATATCTTCCGTTCAAAACTGGAAAGAAGCTTTCTGAGAAACTGCTCTGTGTTCTGTTAATTCATCTCACAGAGTTACATCTTTACCTTCATGAAGCCTTTCGCTAAGACTGTTCTTGTGGAATTGGCAAAGGGATATTTGGAAGCCCATAGAGGGCTATTCTGAAAAAGGAAATATCTTCCGTTCAAAACTGGAAAGAAGCTTTCTGAGAAACTGCTCTGTGTTCTGTTAATTCATCTCACAGAGTTACATCTTTCCCTTCAAGAAGCCTTTCGCTAACGCTGTTCTTGTGGAATTGGCAAAGGGATATTTGGAAGCCCATAGAGGGCTATGGTGAAAAAGGAAATATCCTCCGTTCAAAACTGGAAAGAAGCTTTCTGAGAAACTGCTCTGTGTTCTGTTAATTCATCTCACAGAGTTACATATTTCCCTTCAAGAAGCCTTTCGCTAAGGCGGTTCTTGTGGAATTGGCAAAGGGATATTTGGAATCCTATTGAGGGCTACGGTGAAAAAGGAATTATTTTCCGTTCAAAACTGGAAAGAAGCTTTCTGAGAAACTGCTCTGTGTTCTGTTAATTCATCTCGCAGAGTTACATCTTTCCCTTCAAGAAGCCCTTCGCTAAGGCTGTTCTTGTGGAATTGGCAAAGGGATATTTGGAAGCCCATAGAGGACTAAGGTGAAAAAGGAAATATCTTCCGTTCAAAACTGGAAAGAAGCTTTCTGAGAAACTGCTCTGTGTTCTGTTAATTCATCTCACAGAGTTACATCTTTCTCTTCAAGAAGCCTTTCGCTAAGGCTGTTCTTGTGGAATTGGCAAAATGATATTTGGAAGCCCATAGTGGGCTACGGTGAAAAAGGAAATAGCTTCCGTTCAAAACTGGAAAGAAGCTTTCTGAGAAACTGCTCTGTTTTCTGTTAATTCATCTCACAGAGTTACATCTTTCCCTTCAAGAAGCCTTTCGCAAAGGCTGTTCTTGTGGAATTGGCAAAGGGATATTTGTAACCCCATAGAGGGCTATGGTGAAAAAAAAAATAGCTTCCGTTCAAAACAGGAAAGAAGCTTTCTGAGAAACTGCTCTGTGTTCTGTTAATTCATTTCACAGACTTACATCTTTCCCTTCAAGGAGCCTTTCGCTAAGGCTGTTCTTGTGGAATTGGCAAAGTGATATTTGGAAGCCCATGGAGGGCTATGGTGAAAAAGGAAATATCTTCCGTTCATAACTGGAAACAAGCTTTCTGAGAAACTGATCTGTGTTCTGTTAATTCATCTCGCAGAGTTACATCTTTCCCTTCAAGAAGGCTTTCGCTAAGGCTGTTCTTGTGGAATTGGCAAAGGGATATTTGGAAGCCCATAGAGGGCTATTCTGAAAAAGGAAATATCTTCCGTTCAAAACTGGAAAGAAGATTTCTGAGAAACTGCTCTGTGTTCTGTTAATTCATCTCACAGAGTTACATCTTTCCCTTCACGAAGCCTTTCGCTAAGGCTGTTCTTGTGGAATTGGCAAAGGGATATTTGGAAGCCCTTAGAGGTCTAAGGTGAAAAAGGAAATATCTTCCGTTCAAAACTGGAAAGAAGCTTTCTGAGAAACTGCTCTGTGTTCTGTTAATTCATCTCACAGAGTTACATCTCTCCCTTCAAGAAGCCTTTCGCTAAGGCTGTTCTTTTGGAATTGGCACAGTTATATTTGGAACCCCATAGAGGGCTATGGTGAAAAAGGAAATATCTTCCGTTGAAAACTGGAAAGAAGATTTCTGAGAAACTGCTCTGTTTTCTGTTAATTCATCTCACAGAGTTACATCTTTCTCTTCAAGAAGCCTTTCGCTAAGGCTGTTATTGTGGAATTGGCAAAGGGATATTTGGAAACCCATAGAGTGCTATTCTGAAAAAGGAAATATCTTGCGTTGAAAACTGGACAGAAGCTTTCTGAGAAACTGCTCTGTGTTCTGTTAATTCATCTCACAGAGTTACATCTTTCCCTTCAAGAAGCCTTTCGCTAACGCTGTTCTTGTGGAATTGGCAAAGGGATATTTGGAAGCCCATAGAGGGCTATGGTGAAAAAGGAAATATCCTCCGTTCAAAACTGGAAAGAAGCTTTCTGAGAAACTGCTCTGTGTTCTGTTAATTCATCTCACAGAGTTACATCTTTCCCTTCAAGAAGCCTTTCGCTAAGGCGGTTCTTGTGGAATTGGCAAAGGGATATTTGGAAGCCTATTGAGGGCTACGGTGAAAAAGGAAATATCTTCCGTTCAAAACTGGAAAGAAGCTTTCTGAGAAACTGCTCTGTGTTCTGTTAATTCATCTCACAGAGTTACATCTTTCCCTTCAAGAAGCCTTTCGCTAAGGCTGTTCTTGTGGAGCTGGCAAAGGGATATTTGGAAGCCCATAGAGTGCTTTTCTGAAAAAGGAAATATCTTCCGTTCAAAACTGGAAAGAAGCTTTCTGGGAAACTGCTCTGTGTTCTGTTAATTCATCTCAAAGAGTTACATCTTTCCCTTCACGAAGCCTTTCGCTAAGGCTGTTCTTGTGGAATTGGCAAAGGGATATTTGGAAGCCCATAGAGGTCTAAGGTGAAAAAGGAAATATCTTCCGTTCAAAACTGGAAAGAAGCTTTCTGAGAAACTGTTCTGTGTTCTGTTAATTCATCTCACAGAGTTACATTTTTCTCTTCAAGAAGCCTTTCGATAAGGCTGTTCTTGTGGAATTGACAAAGGGATATTTGGAAGCCCATAGAGGGCTATGGTGAAAAAGGAAATATCTTCCGTTCAAAACTGGAAAGAAGCTTTCTGAGAAACTGCTCTGTGTTCTGTTAATTCATCTCACAGAGTTACATCTTTCCCTTCAAGAAGCCTTTCGCTAACGCTGTTCTTGTGGAATTGGCAAAGGGATATTTGGAAGCCCATAGAGGGCTATGGTGAGAAAGGAAATATCCTCCGTTCAAAACTGGAAAGAAGCTTTCTGAGAAACTGCTCTGTGTTCTGTTAATTCATCTCACAGAGTTACATCTTTCCCTTCAAGAAGCCTTTCGCTAAGGCGGTTCTTGTGGAATTGGCAAAGGGATATTTGGAAGCCTATTGAGGGCTACGGTGAAAAAGGAAATATCTTCCGTTCAAAACTGGAAAGAAGCTTTCTGAGAAACTGCTCTGTGTTCTGTTAATTCATCTCACAGAGTTACATCTTTCCCTTCAAGAAGCCTTTCGCTAAGGCTGTTCTTGTGGAACTGGCAAAGGGATATTTGGAAGCCCATAGAGTGCTTTTCTGAAAAAGGAAATATCTTCCGTTCAAAACTGGAAAGAAGCTTTCTGGGAAACTGCTCTGTGTTCTGTTAATTCATTTCACAGAGTTACATCTTTCCCTTCAAGAAGACTTTCGCTAAGGCTGTTCTTGTGGAATTGGCAAAGTGATATTTGGAAGCCCATAGAGGGCTATGGTGAAAAAGGAAATATCTTCCGTTCATAACTGGAAAGAAGCTTTCTGAGAAACTGCTCTGTGTTCTGTTAATTCATCTCACAGAGTTACATCTTTCCCTTCACGAAGCCTTTCGCTAAGGCTGTTCTTGTGGAATTGGCAAAGGGATATTTGGAAGCCCATAGAGGTCTAAGGTGAAAAAGGAAATATCTTCCGTTCAAAACTGGAAAGAAGCTTTCTGAGAAACTGCTCTGTGTTCTGTTAATTCATCTCACAGAGTTACATCTCTCCCTTCAAGAAGCCTTTCGCTAAGGCTGTTCTTTTGGAATTGGCACAGTTATATTTGGAACCCCATAGAGGGCTATGGTGAAAAAGGAAATATCTTCCGTTGAAAACTGGAAAGAAGCTTTCTGAGAAACTGCTCTGTGTTCTGTTAATTCATCTCACAGAGTTACATCTTTCTCTTCAAGAAGCCTTTCGCAAAGGCTGTTATTGTGGAATTGGCAAAGGGATATTTGGAAACCCATAGAGTGCTATTCTGAAAAAGGAAATATCTTCCGTTGAAAACTGGAAAGAAGCTTTCTGAGAAACTGCTCTGTGTTCTGTTAATTCATCTCACAGAGTTACATCTTTCCCTTCAAGAAGGCTTTCGCTAAGGCTGTTCTTGTGGAATTGGCAAAGGGATATTTGGAAGCCCATAGAGGGCTATGGTGAAAAAGGAAATATCCTCCGTTCAAAACTGGAAAGAAGCTTTCTGAGAAACTGCTCTGTTTCTGTTAATTCATCTCACAGAGTTACATCTTTCCCTTCAAGAAGGCTTTCGCTAAGGCTGTTCTTGTGGAATTGGCAAAGGGATATTTGGAAGCCCATAGAGGGCTATTCTGAAAAAGGAAATATCTTCCGTTCAAAACTGGAAAGAAGCTTTCTGAGAAACTGCTCTGTGTTCTGTTAATTCATCTCACAGAGTTACATCTTTCCCTTCAAGAAGCCTTTCGCGAACGCTGTTCTTGTGGAATTGGCAAAGGGATATTTGGAAACCTATTGAGGGCTACGGTGAAAAAGGAATTATCTTCCGTTCAAAACTGGAAAGAAGCTTTCTGAGAAACTGCTCTGTGTTCTGTTAATTCATCTCGCAGAGTTACATCTTTCCCTTCAAGAAGCCTTTCGCTAAGGCTGTTCTTGTGGAATTGGCAAAGGGATATTTGGAAGCCCATAGAGGACTAAGGTGAAAAAGGAAATATCTTCCGTTCAAAACTGGAAAGAAGCTTTCTGAGAAACTGCTCTGTGTTCTGTTAATTCATCTCACAGAGTTACATCTTTCTCTTCAAGAAGCCTTTCGCTAAGGCTGTTCTTGTGGAATTGGCAAAATGATATTTGGAAGCCCATAGTGGGCTACGGTGAAAAAGGAAATATCTTCCGTTCAAAACTGGAAAGAAGCTTTCTGAGAAACTGCTCTGTTTTCTGTTAATTCATCTCACAGAGTTACATCTTTCCCTTCAAGAAGCCTTTCGCAAAGGCTGTTCTTGTGGAATTGTCAAAGGGATATTTGTAACCCCATAGAGGGCTATGGTGAAAAAAAAAAATAGCTTCCGTTCAAAACAGGAAAGAAGCTTTCTGAGAAACTGCTCTGTGTTCTGTTAATTCATTTCACAGACTTACATCTTTCCCTTCAAGAAGCCTTTCGCTAAGGCTGTTCTTGTGGAATTGGCAAAGTGATATTTGGAAGCCCATGGAGGGCTATGGTGAAAAAGGAAATATTTTCCGTTCATAACTGGAAAGAAGCTTTCTGAGAAACTGCTCTGTGTTCTGTTAATTCATCTCACAGAGTTACATCTTTCCCTTCAAGAAGGCTTTCGCTAAGGCTGTTCTTGTGGAATTGGCAAAGGGATATTTGGAATCCCATAGAGTGCTATGGTGAAAAAGGAAATATCTTCCGTTCAAAACTGGAAAGAAGCTTTCTGAGAAACTGCTCTGTGTTCTGTTAATTCATCTCACAGAGTTACATCTTTCCCTTCAAGAAGCCTTTCGCTAAGGCTGTTCTTTTGAAATTGGCAAAGGGATATTTGGAAGCCCATAGAGGGCTATGGTGAAAAAGGAAGTATCTTCCGTTCAAAACTGGAAAGAAGCTTTCTGAGAAACTGCTCTGTGTTCTGTTAATTCATCTCACAGAGTTACATCTTTCTCTTCAAGAAGCCTTTCGCTAAGGCTGTTCTTGTGGAATTGGCAAAGGGATATTTTGAAGCCCATAGAGGGCTAGGGTGAAAAAGGAAATATCTTCCGTTCAAAACTGGAAAGAAGCTTTCTGAGGAACTGCTCTGTGTTCTGTTAATTCATCTCACAGAGTTACATCTTTCCCTTCAAGAAGACTTTCGCTAAGGCTGTTCTTGTGGAATTGGCAAAGTGATATTTGGAAGCCCATAGAGGGCTATGGTGAAAAAGGAAATATCTTCCGTTCATAACTGGAAAGAAGCTTTCTGAGAAACTGCTCTGTGTTCTGTTAATTCATCTCACAGAGTTACATCTTTCCCTTCAAGAAGGCTTTCGCTAAGGCTGTTCTTGTGGAACTGGCAAAGGGATATTTGGAAGCCCATAGAGTGCTTTTCTGAAAAAGGAAATATCTTCCGTTCAAAACTGGAAAGAAGCTTTCTGGGAAACTGCTCTGTGTTCTGTTAATTCATCTCAAAGAGTTACATCTTTCCCTTCACGAAGCCTTTCGCTAAGGCTGTTCTTGTGGAATTGGCAAAGGGATATTTGGAAGCCCATAGAGGTCTAAGGTGAAAAAGGAAATATCTTCCGTTCAAAACTGGAAAGAAGCTTTCTGAGAAACTGCTCTGTGTTCTGTTAATTCATCTCACAGAGTTACATCTTTACCTTCATGAAGCCTTTCGCTAAGACTGTTCTTGTGGAATTGGCAAAGGGATATTTGGAAGCCCATAGAGGGCTATTCTGAAAAAGGAAATATCTTCCGTTCAAAACTGGAAAGAAGCTTTCTGAGAAACTGCTCTGTGTTCTGTTAATTCATCTCACAGAGTTACATCTTTCCCTTCAAGAAGCCTTTCGCTAACGCTGTTCTTGTGGAATTGGCAAAGGGATATTTGGAAGCCCATAGAGGGCTATGGTGAAAAAGGAAATATCCTCCGTTCAAAACTGGAAAGAAGCTTTCTGAGAAACTGCTCTGTGTTCTGTTAATTCATCTCACAGAGTTACATATTTCCCTTCAAGAAGCCTTTCGCTAAGGCGGTTCTTGTGGAATTGGCAAAGGGATATTTGGAATCCTATTGAGGGCTACGGTGAAAAAGGAATTATCTTCCGTTCAAAACTGGAAAGAAGCTTTCTGAGAAACTGCTCTGTGTTCTGTTAATTCATCTCGCAGAGTTACATCTTTCCCTTCAAGAAGCCTTTCGCTAAGGCTGTTCTTGTGGAATTGGCAAAGGGATATTTGGAAGCCCATAGAGGACTAAGGTGAAAAAGGAAATATCTTCCGTTCAAAACTGGAAAGAAGCTTTCTGAGAAACTGCTCTGTGTTCTGTTAATTCATCTCACAGAGTTACATCTTTCTCTTCAAGAAGCCTTTCGCTAAGGCTGTTCTTGTGGAATTGGCAAAATGATATTTGGAAGCCCATAGTGGGCTACGGTGAAAAAGGAAATATCTTCCGTTCAAAACTGGAAAGAAGCTTTCTGAGAAACTGCTCTGTTTTCTGTTAATTCATCTCACAGAGTTACATCTTTCCCTTCAAGAAGCCTTTCGCAAAGGCTGTTCTTGTGGAATTGGCAAAGGGATATTTGTAACCCCATAGAGGGCTATGGTGAAAAAAAAAATAGCTTCCGTTCAAAACAGGAAAGAAGCTTTCTGAGAAACTGCTCTGTGTTCTGTTAATTCATTTCACAGACTTACATCTTTCCCTTCAAGGAGCCTTTCGCTAAGGCTGTTCTTGTGGAATTGGCAAAGTGATATTTGGAAGCCCATGGAGGGCTATGGTGAAAAAGGAAATATCTTCCGTTCATAACTGGAAACAAGCTTTCTGAGAAACTGATCTGTGTTCTGTTAATTCATCTCGCAGAGTTACATCTTTCCCTTCAAGAAGGCTTTCGCTAAGGCTGTTCTTGTGGAATTGGCAAAGGGATATTTGGAAGCCCATAGAGGGCTATTCTGAAAAAGGAAATATCTTCCGTTCAAAACTGGAAAGAAGATTTCTGAGAAACTGCTCTGTGTTCTGTTAATTCATCTCACAGAGTTACATCTTTCCCTTCACGAAGCCTTTCGCTAAGGCTGTTCTTGTGGAATTGGCAAAGGGATATTTGGAAGCCCTTAGAGGTCTAAGGTGAAAAAGGAAATATCTTCCGTTCAAAACTGGAAAGAAGCTTTCTGAGAAACTGCTCTGTGTTCTGTTAATTCATCTCACAGAGTTACATCTCTCCCTTCAAGAAGCCTTTCGCTAAGGCTGTTCTTTTGGAATTGGCACAGTTATATTTGGAACCCCATAGAGGGCTATGGTGAAAAAGGAAATATCTTCCGTTGAAAACTGGAAAGAAGATTTCTGAGAAACTGCTCTGTTTTCTGTTAATTCATCTCACAGAGTTACATCTTTCTCTTCAAGAAGCCTTTCGCTAAGGCTGTTATTGTGGAATTGGCAAAGGGATATTTGGAAACCCATAGAGTGCTATTCTGAAAAAGGAAATATCTTGCGTTGAAAACTGGACAGAAGCTTTCTGAGAAACTGCTCTGTGTTCTGTTAATTCATCTCACAGAGTTACATCTTTCCCTTCAAGAAGCCTTTCGCTAACGCTGTTCTTGTGGAATTGGCAAAGGGATATTTGGAAGCCCATAGAGGGCTATGGTGAAAAAGGAAATATCCTCCGTTCAAAACTGGAAAGAAGCTTTCTGAGAAACTGCTCTGTTTCTGTTAATTCATCTCACAGAGTTACATCTTTCCCTTCAAGAAGGCTTTTGCTAAGGCTGTTCTTGTGGAATTGGCAAAGGGATATTTGGAAGCCCATAGAGGGCTATTCTGAAAAAGGAAATATCTTCCGTTGAAAACTGGAAAGAAGCTTTCTGAGAAACTGCTCCGTGTTCTGTTAATTCATCTCACAGAGTTACATCTTTCCCTTCAAGAAGCCTTTCGCTAACGCTGTTCTTGTGGAATTGGCAAAGGGATATTTGGAAGCCCATAGAGGGCTATGGTGAAAAAGGAAATATCCTCCGTTCAAAACTGGAAAGAAGCTTTCTGAGAAACTGCTCTGTGTTCTGTTAATTCATCTCACAGAGTTACATCTTTCCCTTCAAGAAGCCTTTCGCAAAGGCGGTTCTTGTGGAATTGGCAAAGGGATATTTGGAATCCTATTGAGGGCTACGGTGAAAAAGGAATTATCTTCCGTTCAAAACTGGAAAGAAGCTTTCTGAGAAACTGCTCTGTGTTCTGTTAATTCATCTCGCAGAGTTACATCTTTCCTTTCAAGAAGCCTTTCGCTAAGGCTGTTCTTGTGGAATTGGCAAAGGGATATTTGGAAGCCCATAGAGGACTAAGGTGAAAAAGGAAATATCTTCCGTTCAAAACTGGAAAGAAGCTTTCTGAGAAACTGCTCTGTGTTCTCTTAATTCATCTCACAGAGTTACATCTCTCCCTTCAAGAAGCCTTTCGCTAAGGCTGTTCTTTTGGAATTGGCACAGTTATATTTGGAACCCCATAGAGGGCTATGGTGAAAAAGGAAATATCTTCCGTTGAAAACTGGAAAGAAGCTTTCTGAGAAACTGCTCTGTGTTCTGTTAATTCATCTCACAGAGTTACATCTTTCTCTTCAAGAAGCCTTTCGCTAAGGCTGTTCTTGTGGAATTGGCAAAGGGATATTTGGAAGCCCATAGAGGGCTATGGTGAAAAAGGAAATATCTTCCGTTCAAAACTGGAAAGAAGCTTTCTGAGAAACTGCTCTGTGTTCTGTTAATTCATCTCACAGAGTTACATGTTTCCCTTCAAGAAGCCTTTCGCTAAGGCTGTTCTTGTGGAATTGGCAAAGGGATATTTGGAAGCCCATAGAGGGCTATGGTGAAAAAGGAAATATCTTCCGTTCAAAACTGGAAAGAAGCTTTCTGAGATACTGCTCTGTGTTCTGTTAATTCATCTCACAGAGTTACATCTTTCTCTTCAGGAAGCCTTTCGCTAAGGCTGTTCTTGTGGAATTGGCAAAATGATATTTGGAAGCCCATAGAGTGCTACGGTGAAAAAGGAAGTATCTTCCGTTCAAAACTGGAAAGAAGCTTTCTGAGAAACTGCTCTGTTTTCTGTTAATTCATCTCACAGAGTTACATCTTTCCCTTCAAGAAGCCTTTCGCTATGGCTGTTCTTGTGGAATTGGCAAAGGGATATTTGTAACCCCATAGAGGGCTATGGTGAAAAAAAAAAATAGCTTCCGTTCAAAACAGGAAAGAAGCTTTCTGAGAAACTGCTCTGTGTTCTGTTAATTCGTCTCACAGAGTTACATCTTTCCCTTCAAGAAGCCTTTCGCTAAGGCTGTTCTTGTGGAATTGGCAAAGTGATATTTGGAAGCCCATAGAGGGCTATGGTGAAAAAGGAAATATCTTCCGTTCATAACTGGAAAGAAGCTTTCTGAGAAACTGCTCTGTGTTCTGTTAATTCATCTCACAGAGTTACATCTTTCCCTCAAGAAGCCTTTCGCTAAGGCTGTTCTTGTGGAATTGGCAAAGGGATATTTGGAATCCCATAGAGTGTTAAGGTGAAAAAGGAAATATCTTCCGTTCAAAACTGGAAAGAAGCTTTCTGAGAAACTGCTCTGTGTTCTGTTAATTCATCTCACAGAGTTACATCTTTCCCTTCAAGAAGCCTTTCGCTAAGGCTGTTCTTCTGGAATTGGCAAAGTGATATTTGGAAGCCCATAGAGGGCTACGGAGAAAAAGGAAATATCTTCCGTTCAAAATTGGAAAGAAGCTTTGTGAGAAACTGCTCTGTGTTCTGTTAATTCATCTCACAGAGTTACATCTTTACCTTCAAGAAGCCTTTCGCTAAGGCTGTTCTTTTGAAATTGGCAAAGGGATATTTGGAAGCCCATAGAGGGCTATGGTGAAAAAGGAAGTATCTTCCGTTCAAAACTGGAAAGAAGCTTTCTGAGAAACTGCTCTGTGTTCTGTTAATTCATCTCACAGAGTTACATCTTTCTCTTCAAGAAGCCTTTCGCTAAGGCTGTTCTTGTGGAATTGGCAAAGGGATATTTTGAAGCCCATAGAGGGCAAGGGTGAAAAAGGAAATATCTTCCGTTCAAAACTGGAAAGAAGCTTTCTGAGGAACTGCTCTGTGTTCTGTTAATTCATCTCACAGAGTTACATCTTTCCCTTCAAGAAAACTTTCGCTAAGGCTGTTCTTGTGGAATTGGCAAAGTGATATTTGGAAGCCCATAGAGGGCTATGGTGAAAAAGGAAATATCTTCCGTTCATAACTGGAAAGAAGCTTTCTGAGAAACTGCTCTGTGTTCTGTTAATTCATCTCACAGAGTTACATCTTTCCCTTCAAGAAGGCTTTCGCTAAGGCTGTTCTTGTGGAACTGGCAAAGGGATATTTGGAAGCCCATAGAGTGCTTTTCTGAAAAAGGAAATATCTTCCGTTCAAAACTGGAAAGAAGCTTTCTGGGAAACTGCTCTGTGTTCTGTTAATTCATCCCAAAGAGTTACATCTTTCCCTTCACGAAGCCTTTCGCTAAGGCTGTTCTTGTGGAATTAGCAAAGGGATATTTGGAAGCCCATAGAGGTCTAAGCTGAAAAAGGAAATATCTTCCGTTGAAAACTGGAAAGAAGCTTTCTGAGAAACTGCTCTGTGTTCTGTTAATTCATCTCACAGAGTTACATTTTTCTCTTCAAGAAGCCTTTCGATAAGGCTGTTCTTGTGGAATTGGCAAAGGGATATTTGGAAGCCCATAGAGGGCTATGGTGAAAAAGGAAATATCTTCCGTTCAAAACTGGAAAGAAGCTTTCTGAGAAACTGCTCTGTGTTCTGTTAATTCATCTCACAGAGTTACATCTTTCCCTTCAAGAAGCCTTTCGCTAACGCTGTTCTTGTGGAATTGGCAAAGGGATATTTGGAAGCCCATAGAGGGCTATGGTGAAAAAGGATATATCCTCCGTTCAAAACTGGAAAGAAGCTTTCTGAGAAACTGCTCTGTGTTCTGTTAATTCATCTCACAGAGTTACATCTTTCCCTTCAAGAAGCCTTTCGCTAAGGCGGTTCTTGTGGAATTGGCAAAGGGATATTTGGAAGCCTATTGAGGGCTACGGTGAAAAAGGAAATATCTTCCGTTCAAAACTGGAAAGAAGCTTTCTGAGAAACTGCTCTGTGTTCTGTTAATTCATCTCACAGAGTTACATCTTTCCCTTCAAGAAGCCTTTCGCTAAGGCTGTTCTTGTGGAATTGGCAAAGGGATATTTGGAAGCCCATAGAGGGCTATGGTGAAAAAGGAAATATCTTCCGTTCATAACTGGAAAGAAGCTTTCTGAGAAACTGCTCTGTGTTCTGTTAATTCATCTCACAGAGTTACATCTTTCCCTTCACGAAGCCTTTCGCTAAGGCTGTTCTTGTGGAATTGGCAAAGGGATATTTGGAAGCTCATAGAGGTCTAAGGTGAAAAAGGAAATATCTTCCGTTCAAAACTGGAAAGAAGCTTTCTGAGAAACTGCTCTGTGTTCTGTTAATTCATCTCACAGAGTTACATCTCTCCCTTCAAGAAGCCTTTCGCTAAGGCTGTTCTTTTGGAATTGGCACAGTTATATTTGGAACCCCATAGAGGGCTTTGGTGAAAAAGGAAATATCTTCCGTTGAAAACTGGAAAGAAGCTTTCTGAGAAACTGCTCTGTGTTCTGTTAATTCATCTCACAGAGTTACATCTTTCTCTTCAAGAAGCCTTTCGCTAAGGCTGTTATTGTGGAACTGGCAAAGGGATATTTGGAAACCCATAGAGTGCTATTCTGAAAAAGGAAATATCTTCCGTTGAAAACTGGAAAGAAGCTTTCTGAGAAACTGCTCTGTGTTCTGTTAATTCATCTCACAGAGTTACATCTTTCCCTTCAAGAAGGCTTTCGCTAAGGCTGTTCTTGTGGAATTGGCAAAGGGATATTTGGAAGCCCATAGAGGGCTATGGTGAAAAAGGAAATATCCTCCGTTCAAAACTGGAAAGAAGCTTTCTGAGAAACTGCTCTGTTTCTGTTAATTCATCTCACAGAGTTACATCTTTCCCTTCAAGAAGGCTTTCGCTAAGGCTGTTCTTGTGGAATTGGCAAAGGGATATTTGGAAGCCCATAGAGGGCTATTCTGAAAAAGGAAATATCTTCCGTTCAAAACTGGAAAGAAGCTTTCTGAGAAACTGCTCTGTGTTCTGTTAATTCATCTCACAGAGTTACATCTTTCCCTTCAAGAAGCCTTTCGCTAACGCTGTTCTTGTGGAATTGGCAAAGGGATATTTGGAAGCCCATAGAGGGCTATGGTGAAAAAGGAAATATCCTCCGTTCAAAACTGGAAAGAAGCTTTCTGAGAAACTGCTCTGTGTTCTGTTAATTCATCTCACAGAGTTACATCTTTCCCTTCAAGAAGCCTTTCGCTAAGGCGGTTCTTGTGGAATTGGCAAAGGGATATTTGGAAACCTATTGAGGGCTACGGTGAAAAAGGAATTATCTTCCGTTCAAAACTGGAAAGAAGCTTTCTGAGAAACTGCTCTGTGTTCTGTTAATTCATCTCGCAGAGTTACATCTTTCCCTTCAAGAAGCCTTTCGCTAAGGCTGTTCTTGTGGAATTGGCAAAATGATATTTGAAAGCCCATAGTGGGCTACGGTGAAAAAGGAAATATCTTCCGTTCAAAACTGGAAAGAAGCTTTCTGAGAAACTGCTCTGTTTTCTGTTAATTCATCTCACAGAGTTACATCTTTCCCTTCAAGAAGCCTTTCGCAAAGGCTGTTCTTGTGGAATTGGCAAAGGGATATTTGTAACCCCATAGAGGGCTATCGTGAAAAAAAAAAATAGCTTCCGTTCAAAACAGGAAAGAAGCTTTCTGAGAAACTGCTCTGTGTTCTGTTAATTCATTTCACAGACTTACATCTTTCCCTTCAAGAAGCCTTTCGCTAAGGCTGTTCTTGTGGAATTGGCAAAGTGATATTTGGAAGCCCATGGAGGGCTATGGTGAAAAAGGAAATATCTTCCGTTCAAAACTGGAAAGAAGCTTTCTGAGGAACTGTTCTGTGTTCTGTTAATTCATCTCACAGAGTTACATCTTTCCCTTCAAGAAGACTTTCGTTAAGGCTGTTCTTGTGGAATTGGCAAAGTGATATTTGGAAGCCCATAGAGGGCTATGGTGAAAAAGGAAATATCTTCCGTTCATAACTGGAAAGAAGCTTTCTGAGAAACTGCTCTGTGTTCTGTTAATTCATCTCACAGAGTTACATCTTTCCCTTCAAGAAGGCTTTCGCTAAGGCTGTTCTTGTGGAATTGGCAAAGGGATATTTGGAAGCCCATAGAGTGCTTTTCTGAAAAAGGAAATATCTTCCGTTCAAAACTGGAAAGAAGCTTTCTCTGAAACTGCTCTGTGTTCTGTTAATTCATCTCAAAGAGTTACATCTTTCCCTTCACGAAGCCTTTCGCTAAGGCTGTTCTTGTGGAATTGGCAAAGGGATATTTGGAAGCCCATAGAGGTCTAAGGTGAAAAAGGAAATATCTTCCGTTCAAAACTAGAAAGAAGCTTTCTGAGAAACTGCTCTGTGTTCTGTTAATTCATCTCACAGAGTTACATCTTTCCCTTCATGAAGTCTTTCGCTAAGACTGTTCTTGTGGAATTGGCAAAGGGATATTTGGAAGCCCAAAGAGGGCTACGGTGAAAAAGGAAATATCTTCCGTTCAAAACTGGAAAGAAGCTTTCTGAGAAACTGCTCAGTGTTCTGTTAATTCATCTCACAGAGTTACATCTTTCCCTTCAAAAAGCCTTTCGCTAAGGCTATTCTTGTGGAATTGGCAAAGGCATATATGGAACCCTTAGAGGGCTATGGTGAAAAAGGAAATATCTTCCGTTCAAAACTGGAAAGAAGCTTTCTGAGAAACTGCTCTGTGTTCTGTTAATTCATCTCACAGAGTTACATCTTTCCCTTCAAGAAGCCTTTCGCTAACGCTGTTCTTGTGGAATTGGCAAAGGGATATTTGGAAGCCCATAGAGGGCTATGGTGAAAAAGGAAATATCCTCCGTTCAAAACTGGAAAGAAGCTTTCTGAGAAACTGCTCTGTGTTCTGTTAATTCATCTCACAGAGTTACATCTTTCCCTTCAAGAAGCCTTTCGCTAAGGCGGTTCTTGTGGAATTGGCAAAGGGATATTTGGAAGCCTATTGAGGGCTACGGTGAAAAAGGAAATATCTTCCGTTCAAAACTGGAAAGAAGCTTTCTGAGAAACTGCTCTGTGTTCTGTTAATTCATCTCACAGAGTTACATCTTTCCCTTCAAGAAGCCTTTCGCTAAGGCTGTTCTTGTGGAATTGGCAAAGTGATATTTGGAAGCCCATAGAGGGCTATGGTGAAAAAGGAAATATCTTCCCTTCATAACTGGAAAGAAGCTTTCTGAGAAACTGCTCTGTGTTCTGTTAATTCATCTCACAGAGTTACATCTTTCCCTTCACGAAGCCTTTCGCTAAGGCTGTTCTTGTGGAATTGGCAAAGGGATATTTGGAAGCCCATAGAGGGCTATGGTGAAAAAGGAAATATCCTCCGTTCAAAACTGGAAAGAAGCTTTCTGAGAAACTGCTCTGTTTCTGTTAATTCATCTCACAGAGTTACATCTTTCCCTTCAAGAAGGCTTTCGCTAAGGCTGTTCTTGTGGAATTGGCAAAGGGATATTTGGAAGCCCATAGAGGGCTATGGTGAAAAAGGAAATATCTTCCGTTCATAACTGGAAAGAAGCTTTCTAAGAAGCTGCTCTGTGTTCTGTTAATTCCTCTCACAGAGTTATATCTTTCCCTTCAAGAAGCCTTTCGCTAAGGCTGTCCTTGTGGAATTGGCAAAGGGATAATTGGAAGCCCTTAGAGGGCTATGGTGAAAAAGGAAATATCTTCCGTTCAAAACTGGAAAGAAGCTTTCTGAGAAACTGCTCTGTGTTCTGTTAATTCATCTCACCGAGTTACATCTTTCCCTTCAAGAAGCCTTTCGCTAAGGCTGTTCTTGTGGAATTGGCAAAGGGATATTTGGAAGCCCATAGAGGGCTATGGTGAAAAATGAAATATCTTCCGTACAAAATTGGAAAGAAGCTTTCTGAGAAACTGCTCTGTGTTCTCTTCATTCATCTCACAGAGTTACATCTTTCCCTTCAATAAGCCTTTCGCTAAGGCTGTTCTTGTGGAATTGGCAAAGGAATATTTGGAACCCCATAGAGGGCTATGGTGAAAAAGGAAATATCTTCCGTTCAAAACTGGAAAGAAGCTTTCTGAGAAACTGCTCTGTGTTCTGTTAATTCATCTCACAGAGTTACATCTCTCCCTTCAAGAAACCTTTCGCTAAGGCTGTTCTTGTGGAATTGGCAAAGGGATATTTGGAAGCCCATAGAGGGCTAGGGTGAAAAAGGAAATATCTTCCGTTCAAAACAGGAAAGAAGCTTTCTGAGAAACTGCTCTGTGTTCTGTTAATTCATCTCACAGAGTTACATCTTTCCCTTCAAGAAGCCTTTCGCTAAGGCTGTTCTTGTGGAATTGGCAAAGGGATATTTGGAAGCCCATAGAGGGCTAGGGTGAAAAAGGAAATATCTTCCGTTAAAAACAGGAAAGAAGCTTTCTGAGAAACTGCTCTGTGTTCTGTTAATTCATGTCACAGAGTTACATCTTTCCCTTCAAGAAGCCTTTCGCTAAGGCTGTTCTTGTGGAATTGGCAAAGGGATATTTGGAAGCCCATAGAGGCCTATGGTGAAAAAGGAAATATCTTCCGTTCAAAACTGGAAAGACGCTTTCTGAGAAACTGATCTGTGTTCTGTTAATTCATCTCACCGAGTTACATCTTTCCCTTCAAGAAGCCTTTCGCTAAGGCTGTTCTTGTGGAATTGGCAAAGGGATATTTGGAAGCCCATAGAGGGCTATGGTGAAAAATGAAATATCTTCCGTACAAAATTGGAAAGAAGCTTTCTGAGAAACTGCTCTGTGTTCTCTTCATTCATCTCACAGAGTTACATCTTTCCCTTCAAGAAGCCTTTCGCTAAGGCTGTTCTTGTGGTATTGGCAAAGGGATATTTGGAACCCCATAGAGGGCTATGGTGAAAAAGGAAATATCTTCCGTTCAAAACTGGAAAGAAGCTTTCTGAGAAACTGCTCTGTGTTCTGTTAATTCATCTCACAGAGTTACATCTTTCCCTTCAAGAAGCCTTTCGCTAAGGCTGTTCTTGTGGAATTGGCAAAGGGATATTTGGAAGCACATAGAGGGCTATGGTGAAAAAGGAAATATCTTCCGTTCAAAACTGGAAAGAAGCTTTCTGAGAAACTGCTCTGTGTTCTGTTAATTCATCTCACAGAGTTACATCTTTCCCTTCAAGAAGTCTTTCGCTAAGGCTGTTCTTGTGGAATTGGCAAAGGGATATTTGGAAACCCATAGAGGGCTACGGTGAAAAAGGAAATATCTTCCGTTCAAAACTGGAAAGAAGCTTTCTGAGAAACTGCTCTGTGTTCTGTTAATTCATCTCACAGAGTTACATCTTTCCCTTCAAGAAGCCTTTCGCTAAGGCTGTTCTTGTGGAATTGGCAAAGGGATATTTGGAAGCCCGTAGACTCCTATGGTGAAAAAGTAAATATCTTCCGTTCAAAACTGGAAAGAAGCTTTCTGAGAAACTGCTCTGTGTTCTGTTAATTCATCTCACCGAGTTATATCTTTCCCTTCAAGAAGCCTTTCGCTAAGGCTGTTCTTGTGGAATTGGCAAAGGGATATTTGGAAGCCCATAGAGGGCTACGGTGAAAAAGGAAATATCTTCCGTTCAAAACTGGAAAGAAGCTTTCTGAGAAACTGCTCTGTGTTCTGTTAATTCATCTCACAGAGTTACATCTTTCCCTTCAAGAAGCCTTTCTCTAAGGCTGTTCTTGTGGAATTGGCAAAGGGATACTTGGAAGCCCGTAGAGGGCTATGGTGAAAAAGGAAATATCTTCCGTACAAAATTGGAAAGAAGCTTTCTGAGATACTGCTCTGTGTTCTCTTCATTCATCTCCCAGAGTTACATCTTTCCCTTCAAGAAGCCTTTCGCTAAGGCTGTTCTTGTGGAATTGGCAAAGGGATAATTGGAGGCCCTTAGAGGGCTATGGTGAAAAAGGAAATATCTTCCGTTCAAAACTGGAAAGAAGCTTTCTGAGAAACTGCTCTGTGTTCTCTTAATTCATCTCACAGAGTTACATCTTTCCCTTCAAGAAGCCTTTCGCTAAGGCTTTTCTTGTGGAATTTGCAAAGGGATATTTGGAAGCCCATAGAGGGCTACGGTGAAAAAGGAAATATCTTCCGTTCAAAACTGGAAAGAAGATTTCTGAGAAACTGAGAAACTGCTCTGTGTTCTGTTAATTCATCTCACCGAGTTACATCTTTCCCTTCAAGAAGCCTTTCGCTAAGGCTGTTCTTGTGGAATTGGCAAAGGGATATTTGGAAGCCCATAGAGGGCTATGGTGAAAAAGGAAATATCTTCCGTTCAAAACTGGAAAGAAGCTTTCTGAGAAACTGCTCTGTGTTCTGTTAATTCATCTCACAGAGTTACATCTTTCCCTTCAAAAAGCCTTTCGCTAAGGCTGTTCTTGTGCAATTGGCAAAGGGATACTTGGAAGCCCATAGAGGGCTATGGTGAAAAAGGAAATATCTTCCTTACAAAATTGGAAAGAAGCTTTCTGAGAAACTGCTCTGTGTTCTCTTCATTCATCTCACAGAGTTACATCTTTCCCTTCAAGAAGCCTTTCGCTAAGGCTGTTCTTGTGGAATTGGCAAAGGAATATTTGGAACCCCATAGAGGGCTATGGTGAAAAAGGAAATATCTTCAGTTCATAACTGGAAAGAAGCTTTCTGAGAAACTGCTCTGTGTTCTGTTAATTCATCTCACAGAGTTACATCTCTCCCTTCAAGAAGCCTTTCGCTAAGGCTGTTCTTGTGGAATTGGCAAAGGGATATTTGGAAGCCCCTAGAGGGCTATGGTGAAAAAGGAAATATCTTCCGTTCAAAAGTGGAAAGAAGCTTTCTGAGAAACTGCTCTGTGTTCTGTTAATTCATCTCACAGAGTTACATCTTTCCCTTCAAGAAGCCTTTCGCTAAGGCTGTTCTTGTGGAATTGGCAAAGGGATATTTGGAAGCCCATACAGGGCTATGGTGAAAAAGGAAATATCTTCCGTTCAAAACTGGAAAGAAGCTTTCTGAGAAACTGCTCTGTGTTGTGTTAATTCATGTCACAGAGTTACATCTTTCCCTTCAAGAAGCCTTTCGCTAAGGCTGTTCTTGTGGAATTGGCAAAGGGATATTTGGAAGCCCATAGAGGGCTATGGTGAAAAAGGAAATATCTTCCGTTCAAAAGTGGAAAGAAGCTTTCTGAGAAACTGCTCTGTGTTCTGTTAATTCATCTCACAGAGTTACATCTTTCCCTTCAAGAAGCCTTTCGCTAAGGCTGTTCTTCTGGAATTGGCAAAGGGATATTTGGAAGCCCATAGAGACCTATGGTAAAAACGGAAATATCTTCCGTTCAAAAGTGGAAAGAAGCTTTCTGAGAAACTGCTCTGTGTTCTGTTAATTCATCTCACAGAGTTACATCTTTCCCTTCAAGAAGCCTTTCGCTAAGGCTGTTCTTGTGAAATTGGCAAAGGGATATTTGGAAGCCCATAGAGGGCTATGGTGAAAAAGGAAATATCTTCCGTTCAAAACTGGAAAGAAGCTTTCTGAGAAACTGCTCTGTGTTCTGTTAATTCATCTCACAGAGTTACATCTTTCCCTTCAAGAAGCCTTTCGCTATGGCTGTTCTTGTGGAATTGGCATAGGATATTTGGAATCCCATACAGGGCTATGGTGAAAAAAAAAATATCTTCCGTTCAAAACAGGAAAGAAGCTTTCTGAGAAACTGCTCTGTGTTCTGTTAATTCATCTCACCGAGTTACATCTTTCCCTTCAAGAAGCCTTTCGCTAAGGCTGTTCTTGTGGAATTGGCAAAGGGATACTTGGAAGTCCATAGAGGGCTATGGTGAAAAAGGAAATATCTTCCGTTCAAAACTGGAAAGAAGCTTTCTGAGAAACTGCTCTGTGTTCTGTTAATTCATCTCACAGAGTAACATCTTTCCCTTCAAGAAGCCTTTCGCTAATGCTGTTCTTGTGGAATTGGTAAAGGGATATTTGGAAGCCCATAGAGGGCTACGGTGAAAAAGGAAATATCTTCCGTTCAAAACTGGAAAGAAGCTTTCTGAGAAACTATTCTGCGTTCTGTTAATTCATCTCACAGAGTTACATCTTTCCCTTCAGGAAGAATTTCGCTAAGGCTCTTCTTGTGGAATAGGCAAAGGGATATTTGGAAGCCCATAGAGGGCTATGGTGAAAAGGAAATATCTTCCGTTCAAAAGTGGAAAGAAGCTTTCTGAGAAACTGCTCTGTGTTCTGTTAATTCATCTCACAGAGTTACATCTTTCTCTTCAAGAAGCCTTTCGCTAAGGCTGTTCTTGTGGAATTGGCAAAGTGATATTTGGAAGCCCATAGATGGCTATGGTGAAAAAGGAAATATCTTCCGTTCAAAACTGGAAAGAAGTTTTCTGAGAAACTGCTCTGTGTTCTGTTAATTCATCTCACAGAGTTACATCTTTCCCTTCAAGAAGCCTTTCGCTAAGGCTGTTCTTGTGGAATTGGCAAAGGGATATTTGGAAGCCCATAGAGGCCTATGGTGAAAAAGGAAATATTTTCCGTTCAAAACTGGAAAGAAGCTTTCTGAGAAACTGAGAAACTGCTCTGTGTTCTGTTAATTCATCTCACAGAGTTACATCTTTCCCTTCAAGAAGCCTTTCGCTAAGGCTATTCTTGTGGAATTGGCAAAGGGATATTTGGAAGCCCATAGAGGGCTACGGTGAAAAAGGAAATATCTTCCGTTCAAAACTGGAAAGAAGCTTTCTGAGAAACTGCTCTGTGTTCTGTTAGTTCATCTCACAGAGTTACATCTTTCCCTTCAAGAAGCCTTTCGCTAAGGCTGTTCTTGAGGAATTGGCAAAGGGATACTTGGAAGCCCATAGAGGGCTATGGTGAAAAAGGAAATATGTTCCGTACAAAATTGGAAAGAAGCTTTCTGAGAAACTGCTCTGTGTTCTCTTCATTCATCTCACAGAGTTACATCTTTCCCTTCAAGAAGCCTTTCGCTAAGGCTGTTCTTGTGGAATTGGCAAAGGAATATTTGGAACCCCATAGAGGGCTATGGTGAAAAAGGAAATATCTTCAGTTCATAACTGGAAAGAAGCTTTCTGTGAAACTGCTCTGTGTTCTCTTCATTAATCTCCCAGAGTTACATCTTTCCCTTCAAGAAGCCTTTCGCTAAGGCTGTTCTTGTGGAATTGGCAAAGGAATATTTGGAACCCCATAGAGGGCTATGGTGAAAAAGGAAATATCTTCCGTTCAAAACTGGAAAGAAGCTTTCTGAGAAACTGCTCTGTGTTCTGTTAATTCATCTAACAGAGTTACATCATTCCCTTCAAGAAGCCTTTCGCTAAGGCTGTTCTTGTGGAATTGTCAAAGGGATACTTGGAAGCTCATAGAGGGCTATGGTGAAAAAGGAAATATCTTCCGTACAAAATTGGAAAGAAGCTTTCTGAGAAACTGCTCTGTGTTCAGTTAATTCATCTCACAGAGTTACATCTTTCCCTTCAAGAAGCCTTTCGCTAAGGCTGTTCTTGTGGAATTGGCAAAGGAATATTTGGAACCCCTTAGACTGCTATGGTGAAAAAGGAAATATCTTCCGTTCAAAACTGGAAAGAAGCTTTCTGAGAAACTGCTCTGTGTTCTGTTAATTCATCTCACAGAGTTACATCTTTCCCTTCAAGAAGCCTTTCGCTAAGGCTGTTCTTGTGGAATTGGCAAAGGGATATTTGGAAGCCCATAGAGGGCTATGGTGAAAAAGGAAATATCTTCTGATCAAAACTGGAAAGAAGCTTTCTGAGAAACTGCTCTGTGTTCTGTTAATTCATCTCACAGAGTTACACCTTTCCCTTCAAGTAGCCTTTCGCTAAGGCTGTTCTTGTGGAATTGGCAAAGGGATATTTGGAAGCCCATAGAGGGCTATGGTGAAAAATGAAATATCTTCCGTACAAAATTGGAAAGAAGCTTTCTGAGAAACTGCTCTGTGTTCTCTTCATTCATCTCACAGAGTTACATCTTTCCCTTCAATAAGCCTTTCGCTAAGGCTGTTCTTGTGGAATTGGCAAAGGAATATTTGGAACCCCATAGAGGGCTATGGTGAAAAAGGAAATATCTTCCGTTCAAAACTGGAAAGAAGCTTTCTGAGAAACTGCTCTGTGTTCTGTTAATTCATCTCACAGAGTTACATCTCTCCCTTCAAGAAGCCTTTCGCTAAGGCTGTTCTTGTGGAATTGGCAAAGCGATATTTGGAAGCCCCAAGAGGGCTATGGTGAAAAAGGAAATATCTTCCGTACAAAACTGGAAAGAAGCTTTCTGAGAAACTGCTCTGTGTTCTGTTAATTCATCTCACAGAGTTACATCTTTCCCTTCAAGAAGCCTTTCGCTAAGGCTGTTCTTGTGTAATTGGCAGAGGGATATTTGGAAGCCCATAGAGGTCTACGGTGAAAAAGGGAATATCTTCCGTTCAAAACTGTAAAGAAGCTTTCTGAGAAACTGCTCTGTGTTCTTTTAATTCATCTCACAGAGTTACATCTTTCACTTCAAGAAGCCTTTCGCTAAGGCTGGTCTTGTGGAATTGGCAAAGGGATATTTGGAAGCCCATAGAGGGCTATGGTGAAAAAGAAAATATCTTCCGTTCAAAAGTGGAAAGAATCTTTCTGAGAAACTGCTCTGTGTTCTGTTAATTCATCTAACAGAGTTACATCTTTCCCTTCAAGAAGCCTTTCGCTAAGGCTGTTCTTGTGGAATTGGCAAAGGGATATTTGGAAGCCCATAGAGGGCTATGATGAAAAAGGAAATATCTTCCGTTCAAAACTGGAAAGAAGCTTTCTGAGAAACTGCTCTGTGTTCTGTTAATTCATCTCACAGAGTTACATCTTTCCCTTCAAGAAGCCTTTCGCTAAGGCTGTTCTTGTGGAATTGGCAAAGTGATATTTGGAAGCCCATAGAGGGCTACGGTGAAAAAGGAAATATCTTCCTTTAAAAACTGGAAAGAAGCTTTCTGAGAAAGTGCTCTGTGTTCTGTTAATTCATCTCACAGAGTTACATCTTTCCCTTCAAGAAGCCTTTCGCTAAGGCTGTTCTTGTGGAATTGGCAAACGGATATTTGGAAGCCCATAGAGGGCTAGGGTGAAAAAGGAAATATCTTCCGTTCAAAACAGGAAAGAAGCTTTCTGAGAAACTGCTCTGTGTTCTGTTAATTCATCTCACAGAGTTACATCTTTCCCTTCCAGAAGCCTTTCGCTAAGGCTGTTCTTGTGGAATTGGCAAAGGGATATTTGGAAGCCCATAGAGGGCTATGGTGAAAAAGGAAATATCTTCCGTTGAAAACTGGAAAGAAGCTTTCTGAGAAACTGCTCTGTGTTCTGTTAATTCATCTCACAGAGTTACATCTTTCCCTTCAAGAAGCCTTTCGCTAAGGCTGTTCTTGTGAAATTGGCAAAGGGATATTTGGAAGCCCAGAGAGGTCTATGGTGAAAAAGGAAATATCTTCCGTTCAAAACTGGAAAGAAGCTTTCTGAGAAACTGCTCTGTGTTCTGTTAATTCATCTCTCAGAGTTACATCTTTCCCTTCAAGAAGCCTTTCGCTAAGGCTGTTCTTGTGGAATTGGCAAAGGGATATTTGGAAGCCCATAGAGGGCTACGGTGAAAAAGGAAATATCTTCCGTTCAAAACTGGAAAGAAGCTTTCTGAGAAACTGCTCTGTGTTCTGTTAATTCATCTCACAGAGTTGCATCTTTCCCTTCAAAAAGCCTTTCGCTAAGGCTGTTCTTGTGCAATTGGCAAAGGGATACTTGGAAGCCCATAGAGGGCTATGGTGAAAAAGGAAATATCTTCCTTACAAAATTGGAAAGAAGCTTTCTGAGAAACTGCTCTGTGTTCTCTTCATTCATCTCACAGAGTTACATCTTTCCCTTCAAGAAGCCTTTCGCTAAGGCTGTTCTTGTGGAATTGGCAAAGGAATATTTGGAACCCCATAGAGGGCTATGGTGAAAAAGGAAATATCTTCAGTTCATAACTGGAAAGAAGCTTTCTGAGAAACTGCTCTGTGTTCTGTTAATTCATCTCACAGAGTTACATCTCTCCCTTCAAGAAGCCTTTCGCTAAGGCTGTTCTTGTGGAATTGGCAAAGGGATACTTGGAAGTCCATAGAGGGCTATGGTGAAAAAGAAAATATCTTCCGTTCAAAACTGGAAAGAAGCTTTCTGAGAAACTGCTCTGTGTTCTGTTAATTCATCTCACAGAGTAACATCTTTCCCTTCAAGAAGCCTTTCGCTAATGCTGTTCATGTGGAATTGGTAAAGGGATATTTGGAAGCCCATAGAGGGCTACGGTGAAAAAGGAAATATCTTCCGTTCAAAACTGGAAAGAAGCTTTCTGAGAAACTATTCTGCGTTCTGTTAATTCATCTCACAGAGTTACATCTTTCCCTTCAGGAAGAATTTCGCTAAGGCTGTTCTTGTGGAATAGGCAAAGGGATATTTGGAAGCCCATAGAGGGCTATGGTGAAAAGGAAATATCTTCCGTTCAAAAGTGGAAAGAAGCTTTCTGAGAAACTGCTCTGTGTTCTGTTAATTCATCTCACAGAGTTACATCTTTCCCTTCAAGAAGCCTTTCGCTAAGGCTGTTCTTGTGGAATTGGCAAAGTGATATTTGGAAGCCCATAGATGGCTATGGTGAAAAAGGAAATATCTTCCGTTCAAAACTGGAAAGAAGTTTTCTGAGAAACTGCTCTGTGTTCTGTTAATTCATCTCACAGAGTTACATCTTTCCCTTCAAGAAGCCTTTCGCTAAGGCTGTTCTTGTGGAATTGGCAAAGGGATATTTGGAAGCCCATAGAGGCCTATGGTGAAAAAGGAAATATTTTCCGTTCAAAACTGGAAAGAAGCTTTCTGAGAAACTGAGAAACTGCTCTGTGTTCTGTTAATTCATCTCACAGAGTTACATCTTTCCCTTCCAGAAGCCTTTCGCTAAGGCTGTTCTTGTGGAATTGGCAAAGGAATATTTGGAACCCCTTAGACTGCTATGGTGAAAAAGGAAATATCTTCCGTTCAAAACTGGAAAGAAGCTTTCTGAGAAACTGCTCTGTGTTCTGTTAATTCATCTCACAGAGTTACATCTTTCCCTTCAAGAAGCCTTTCGCTAAGGCTGTTCTTGTGGAATTGGCAAAGGGATCTATGGAAGCCCATAGAGGGCTATGGTGAAAAAGGAAATATCTTCTGATCAAAACTGGAAAGAAGCTTTCTGAAAACTGCTCTGTGTTCTGTTAATTCATCTCACAGAGTTACACCTTTCCCTTCAAGTAGCCTTTCGCTAAGGCTGTTCTTGTGGAATTGGCAAAGGGATATTTGGAAGCCCATAGAGGGCTATGGTGAAAAAGGAAATATCTTCCGTTCAAAACTGGAAAGAAGCTTTCTGAGAAACTGCTCTGTGTTCTGTTAATTCATCTCACAGAGTCATATCTTTCCCTTCAAGAAGCCTTTCGGTAAGGCTGTTCTTGTGAAATTGCCAAAGGGATATTTGGAAGCCCATAGAGGGCTATGGTGAAAAAGGAAATATCTTCCGTTCAAAACTGGAAAGAAGCCTTCTGAGAAACTTCTCTGTGTTCTGTTAATTCATCTCACAGAGATATATCTTTCCCTTCAAGAAGCCTTTCGCTAAGGCTGTTCTTGTGGAATTGGCAAAGGGATAATTGGAAGCCCTTAGAGGGCTATGGTGAAAAAGGAAATATCTTCCGTTCAAAACTGGAAAGAAGCTTTCTGAGAAACTTCTCTGTGTTCTGTTAATTCATCTCACAGAGTTACATCTTTCCCTTCAAGAAGCCTTTCCCTAAGGCTGTTCTTGTGGAATTGGCAAAGGGATATTTGGAAGCCCATAGAGGGCTACGGTGAAAAAGGAAATATCTTCCGTTCAAAACCGTAGAGAAGATTTCTGAGAAACTGCTCTGTGTTCTGTTAATTCATCTCACAGAGTTACATCTTTCCCTTCAAGAAGCCTTTCGCTAAGGCTGTTCTTGTGGAATTGGCAAAGGGATATTTGGAAGCCCATAGAGGCCTATGGTGAAAAAGGAAATATCTTCCGTTCAAAACTGGAAAGACGCTTTCTGAGAAACTGCTCTGTGTTCTGTTAATTCATCTCACCGAGTTACATCTTTCCCTTCAAGAAGCCTTTTGCTAAGGCTGTTCTTGTGGAATTGGCAAAGGGATATTTGGAAGCCCATAGAGGGCTATGGTGAAAAATGAAATATCTTCCGTACAAAATTGGAAAGAAGCTTTCTGAGAAACTGCTCTGTGTTCTCTTCATTCATCTCACAGAGTTACATCTTTCCCTTCAATAAGCCTTTCGCTAAGGCTGTTCTTGTGGAATTGGCAAAGGAATATTTGGAACCCCATAGAGGGCTATGGTGAAAAAGGAAATATCTTCCGTTCAAAACTGGAAAGAAGCTTTCTGAGAAACTGCTCTGTGTTCTGTTAATTCATCTCACAGAGTTACATCTCTCCCTTCAAGAAGCCTTTCGCTAAGGCTGTTCTTGTGGAATTGGCAAAGCGATATTTGGAAGCCCCTAGAGGGCTATGGTGAAAAAGGAAATATCTTCCGTACAAAACTGGAAAGAAGCTTTCTGAGAAACTGCTCTGTGTTCTGTTAATTCATCTCACAGAGTTACATCTTTCCCTTCAAGAAGCCTTTCGCTAAGGCTGTTCTTGTGTAATTGGCAGAGGGATATTTGGAAGCCCATAGAGGTCTACGGTGAAAAAGGGAATATCTTCCGTTCAAAACTGTAAAGAAGCTTTCTGAGAAACTGCTCTGTGTTCTTTTAATTCATCTCACAGAGTTACATCTTTCCCTTCAAGAAGCCTTTCGCTAAGGCTGGTCTTGTGGAATTGGCAAAGGGATATTTGGAAGCCCATAGAGGACTATGGTGAAAAAGAAAATATCTTCCGTTCAAAAGTGGAAAGAATCTTTCTGAGAAACTGCTCTGTGTTCTGTTAATTCATCTAACAGAGTTACATCTTTCCCTTCAAGAAGCCTTTCGCTAAGGCTGTTCTTGTGGAATTGGCAAAGGGATATTTGGAAGCCAATAGAGGGCTATGATGAAAAAGGAAATATCTTCCGTTCAAAACTGGAAAGAAGCTTTCTGAGAAACTGCTCTGTGTTCTGTTAATTCATCTCACAGAGTTACATCTTTCCCTTCAAGAAGCCTTTCGCTAAGGCTGTTCTTGTGGAATTGGCAAAGTGATATTTGGAAGCCCATAGAGGGCTACGGTGAAAAAGGAAATATCTTCCTTTAAAAACTGGAAAGAAGCTTTCTGAGAAAGTGCTCTGTGTTCTGTTAATTCATCTCACAGAGTTACATCTTTCCCTTCAAGAAGCCTTTCGCTAAGGCTGTTCTTGTGGAATTGGCAAAGGGATATTTGGAAGCCCATAGAGGGCTAGGGTGAAAAAGGAAATATCTTCCGTTCAAAACAGGAAAGAAGCTTTCTGAGAAACTGCTCTGTGTTCTGTTAATTCATCTCACAGAGTTACATCTTTCCCTTCCAGAAGCCTTTCGCTAAGGCTGTTCTTGTGGAATTGGCAAAGGGATATTTGGAAGCCCATAGAGGGCTATGGTGAAAAAGGAAATATCTTCCGTTGAAAACTGGAAAGAAGCTTTCTGAGAAACTGCTCTGTGTTCTGTTAATTCATCTCACAGAGTTACATCTTTCCCTTCAAGAAGCCTTTCGCTAAGGCTGTTCTTGTGAAATTGGCAAAGGGATATTTGGAAGCCCAGAGAGGGCTATGGTGAAAAAGGAAATATCTTCCGTTCAAAACTGGAAAGAAGCTTTCTGAGAAACTGCTCTGTGTTCTGTTAATTCATCTCTCAGAGTTACATCTTTCCCTTCAAGAAGCCTTTCGCTAAGGCTGTTCTTGTGGTATTGGCAAAGGGATATTTGGAACCCCATAGAGGGCTATGTTGAAAAAGGAAATATCTTCCGTTCAAAATTGGAAAGAAGCTTTCTGAGAAACTGCTCTGTGTTCTGTTAATTCATCTCACAGAGTTACATCTTTCCCTTCAAGAAGCCTTTCGCTAAGGCTGTTCTTGTGGAATTGGCAAAGGGATATTTGGAAGCCCATAGAGGGCTATGGTGAAAAAGGAAATATCTTCCGTTCAAAACTGGAAAGAAGCTTTCTGAGAAACTGCTCTGTGTTCTGTTAATTCATCTCACAGAGTTACATCTTTCTCTTCAAGAAGTCTTTCGCTAAGGCTGTTCTTGTGGAATTGGCAAAGGGATATTTGGAAACCCATAGAGGGCTACGGTGAAAAAGGAAATATCTTCCGTTCAAAACTGGAAAGAAGCTTTCTGAGAAACTGCTCTGTGTTCTGTTAATTCATCTCACAGAGTTACATCTTTCCCTTCAAGAAGCCTTTCGCTAAGGCTGTTCTTGTGGAATTGGCAAAGGGATATTTGGAAGCCCGTAGACTCCTATGGTGAAAAAGTAAATATCTTCCGTTCAAAACTGGAAAGAAGCTTTCTGAGAAACTGCTCTGTATTCTGTTAATTCATCTCACCGAGTTATATCTTTCCCTTCAAGAAGCCTTTCGCTAAGGCTGTTCTTGTGGAATTGGCAAAGGGATATTTGGAAGCCCATAGAGGGCTACGGTGAAAAAGGAAATATCTTCCGTTCAAAACTGGAAAGAAGCTTTCTGAGAAACTGCTCTGTGTTCTGTTAATTCATCTCACAGAGTTACATCTTTTCCTTCAAGAAGCCTTTCTCTAAGGCTGTTCTTGTGGAATTGGCAAAGGGATACTTGGAAGCCCGTAGAGGGATATGGTGAAAAAGGAAATATCTTCCGTACAAAATTGGAAAGAAGCTTTCTGAGATACTGCTCTGTGTTCTCTTCATTCATCTCCCAGAGTTACATCTTTCCCTTCAAGAAGCCTTTCGCTAAGGCTGTTCTTGTGGAATTGGCAAAGGAATATTTGGATCCCCATAGAGGGCTATGGTGAAAAAGGAAATATCTTCCGTTCAAAACTGGAAAGAAGCTGTCTGAGAAACTTCTTTGTGTTCTGTTAATTCATCTCACAGAGTTATATCTTTAACTTCAAGAAGCCTTTCGCTAAGGCTGTTCTTGTGGAATTGGCAAAGGGATAATTGGAGGCCCTTAGAGGGCTATGGTGAAAAAGGAAATATCTTCCGTTCAAAACTGGAAAGAAGCTTTCTGAGAAACTGCTCTGTGTTCTGTTAATTCATCTCACAGAGTTACATCTTTCCCTTCAAGAAGCCTTTCGCTAAGGCTTTTCTTGTGGAATTTGCAAAGGGATATTTGGAAGCCCATAGAGGGCTACGGTGAAAAAGGATATATCTTCCGTTCAAAACTGGAAAGAAGATTTCTGAGAAACTGAGAAACTGCTCTGTGTTCTGTTAATTCATCTCACCGAGTTACATCTTTCCCTTCAAGAAGCCTTTCGCTAAGGCTGTTCTTGTGGAATTGGCAAAGGGATATTTGGAAGCCCATAGAGGGCTATGTTGAAAAAGGAAATATCTTCCGTTCAAAATTGGAAAGAAGCTTTCTGAGAAACTGCTCTGTGTTCTGTTAATTCATCTCACAGAGTTACATCTTTCCCTTCAAGAAGCCTTTCGCTAAGGCTGTTCTTGTGGAATTGGCAAAGGGATATTTGGAAGCCCATAGAGGGCTATGGTGAAAAAGGAAATATCTTCCGTTCAAAACTGGAAAGAAGCTTTCTGAGAAACTGCTCTGTGTTCTGTTAATTCATCTCACAGAGTTACATCTTTCTCTTCAAGAAGTCTTTCGCTAAGGCTGTTCTTGTGGAATTGGCAAAGGGATATTTGGAAACCCATAGAGGGCTACGGTGAAAAAGGAAATATCTTCCGTTCAAAACTGGAAAGAAGCTTTCTGAGAAACTGCTCTGTGTTCTGTTAATTCATCTCACAGAGTTACATCTTTCCCTTCAAGAAGCCTTTCGCTAAGGCTGTTCTTGTGGAATTGGCAAAGGGATATTTGGAAGCCCGTAGACTCCTATGGTGAAAAAGTAAATATCTTCCGTTCAAAACTGGAAAGAAGCTTTCTGAGAAACTGCTCTGTATTCTGTTAATTCATCTCACCGAGTTATATCTTTCCCTTCAAGAAGCCTTTCGCTAAGGCTGTTCTTGTGGAATTGGCAAAGGGATATTTGGAAGCCCATAGAGGGCTACGGTGAAAAAGGAAATATCTTCCGTTCAAAACTGGAAAGAAGCTTTCTGAGAAACTGCTCTGTGTTCTGTTAATTCATCTCACAGAGTTACATCTTTTCCTTCAAGAAGCCTTTCTCTAAGGCTGTTCTTGTGGAATTGGCAAAGGGATACTTGGAAGCCCGTAGAGGGATATGGTGAAAAAGGAAATATCTTCCGTACAAAATTGGAAAGAAGCTTTCTGAGATACTGCTCTGTGTTCTCTTCATTCATCTCCCAGAGTTACATCTTTCCCTTCAAGAAGCCTTTCGCTAAGGCTGTTCTTGTGGAATTGGCAAAGGAATATTTGGATCCCCATAGAGGGCTATGGTGAAAAAGGAAATATCTTCCGTTCAAAACTGGAAAGAAGCTGTCTGAGAAACTTCTTTGTGTTCTGTTAATTCATCTCACAGAGTTATATCTTTAACTTCAAGAAGCCTTTCACTAAGGCTGTTCTTGTGGAATTGGCAAAGGGATAATTGGAGGCCCTTAGAGGGCTATGGTGAAAAAGGAAATATCTTCCGTTCAAAACTGGAAAGAAGCTTTCTGAGAAACTGCTCTGTGTTCTGTTAATTCATCTCACAGAGTTACATCTTTCCCTTCAAGAAGCCTTTCGCTAAGGCTTTTCTTGTGGAATTTGCAAAGGGATATTTGGAAGCCCATAGAGGGCTACGGTGAAAAAGGATATATCTTCCGTTCAAAACTGGAAAGAAGATTTCTGAGAAACTGAGAAACTGCTCTGTGTTCTGTTAATTCATCTCACCGAGTTACATCTTTCCCTTCAAGAAGCCTTTCGCTAAGGCTGTTCTTGTGGAATTGGCAAAGGGATATTTGGAAGCCCATAGAGGGCTACGGTGAAAAAGGAAATATCTTCCGTTCAAAACTGGAAAGAAGCTTTCTGAGAAACTGCTCTGTGTTCTGTTAATTCATCTCACAGAGTTACATCTTTCCCTTCAAGAAGCCTTTCGCTAAGGCTGTTCTTGTGGAATTGGCAAAGGGATATTTGGAAGCCCATAGAGGGCTATGGTGAAAAAGGAAATATCTTCCTTACAAAATTGGAAGGAAGCTTTCTGAGAAACTGCTCTGTGTTCTCTTCATTCATCTCACAGAGTTACATCTTTCCCTTCAAGAAGCCTTTCGCTAAGGCTGTTCTTGTGGAATTAGCAAAGGGATATTTGGAACCCCATAGAGGGCTATGGTGAAAAAGGAAATATCTTCAGTTCATAACTGGAAAGAAGCTTTCTGAGAAACTGCTCTGTGTTCTGTTAATTCATCTCACAGAGTTACATCTCTCCCTTCAAGAAGCCTTTCGCTAAGGCTGTTCTTGTGGAATTGGCAAAGGGATATTTGGAAGCCCCTAGAGGGCTATGGTGAAAAAGGAAATATCTTCCGTTCAAAAGTGGAAAGAAGCTTTCTGAGAAACTGCTCTGTGTTCTGTTAATTCATCTCACAGAGTTACATCTTTCCCTTCAAGAAGCCTTTCGCTAAGGCTGTTCTTGTGGAATTGGCAAAGGGATATTTGGAAGCCCATACAGGGCTATGGTGAAAAAGGAAATATCTTCCGTTCAAAACTGGAAAGAAGCTTTCTGAGAAACTGCTCTGTGTTGTGTTAATTCATGTCACAGAGTTACATCTTTCCCTTCAAGAAGGCTTTCGCTAAGGCTGTTCTTGTGGAATTGGCAAAGGGATATTTGGAAGCCCATAGAGGGCTATGGTGAAAAAGGAAATATCTTCCGTTCAAAAGTGGAAAGAAGCATTCTGAGAAACTGCTCTGTGTTCTGTTAATTCATCTCACAGAGTTACATCTTTCCCTTCAAGAAGCCTTTAGCTAAGGCTGTTCTTGTGTAATTATCAAAGGGATATTTGGAAGCCAATAGAGGGCTATGGTGAAAAAGGAAATATCTTCCGTTCAAAAGTGGAAAGAAGCTTTCTGAGAAACTGCTCTGTGTTCTGATAATTCATCTCACAGAGTTACATCTTTCCCTTCAAGAAGCCTTTCGCTAAGGCTGTTCGTGTGGAATTGGCAAAGGGATATTTGGAAGCCCATAGAGGCCTATGGTAAAAAAGGAAATATCTTCCGTTCAAAAGTGGAAAGAAGCTTTCTGAGAAACTGCTCTGTGTTCTGTTAATTCATCTCACCGAGTTACATCTTTCCCTTCAAGAAGCCTTTCGCTAAGGCTGTTCTTGTGAAATTGGCAAAGGGATATTTGGAAGCCCATAGAGGGCTATGGTGAAAAAGGAAATATCTTCCGTTCAAAACTGGAAAGAAGCTTTCTGAGAAACTGCTCTGTGTTCTGTTAATTCATCTCACAGAGTTACATCTTTCCCTTCAAGAAGCCTTTCGCTATGGCTGTTCTTGTGGAATTGGCATAGGATATTTGGAATCCCATACAGGGCTATGGTGAAAAAAAAAATATCTTCCGTTCAAAACAGGAAAGAAGCTTTCTGAGAAACTGCTCTGTGTTCTGTTAATTCATCTCACCGAGTTACATCTTTCCCTTCAAGAAGCCTTTCGCTAAGGCTGTTCTTGTGGAATTGGCAAAGGGATACTTGGAAGTCCATAGAGGGCTATGGTGAAAAAGGAAATATATTCCGTTCAAAACTGGAAAGAAGCTTTCTGACAAACTGCTCTGTGTTCTGTTAATTCATCTCACAGAGTAACATCTTTCCCTTCAAGAAGCCTTTCGCTAAGGCTGTTCTTGTGGAATTGGTAAAGGGATATTTGGAAGCCCATAGAGGGCTACGGTGAAAAAGGAAATATCTTCTGTTCAAAAGTAGAAAGAAGCTTTCGGAGAAACTGCTCTGTGTTCTGTTAATTCATCTCACAGAGTTACATCTTTCCCTTCAAGAAGCCTTTCGCTAAGGCTGTTCTTGTGGAATTGGCAAAGGGATCTATGGAAGCCCATAGAGGGCTATGGTGAAAAAGGAAATATCTTCTGATCAAAACTGGAAAGAAGCTTTCTGAGGAACTTCTCTGTGTTCTGTTAATTCATCTCACAGAGTTACATCTTTCCCTTCAAGAAGCCTTTCGCTAAGGCTGTTCTTGTGGAATTGGCAAAGGGATACTTGGAAGCCCATAGAGTGCTATGGTGAAAAAGGAAATACCTTCCGTACAAAATTGGAAAGAAGCTTTCTGTGAAACTGCTCTGTGTTCTCTTCATTAATCTCCCAGAGTTACATCTTTCCCTTCAAGAAGCCTTTCGCTAAGGCTGTTCTTGTGGAATTGGCAAAGGAATATTTGGAACCCCATAGAGGGCTATGGTGAAAAAGGAAATATCTTCCGTTCAAAACTGGAAAGAAGCTTTCTGAGAAACTGCTCTGTGTTCTGTTAATTCATCTAACAGAGTTACATCATTCCCTTCAAGAAGCCTTTCGCTAAGGCTGTTCTTGTGGAATTGTCAAAGGGATACTTGGAAGCTCATAGAGGGCTATGGTGAAAAAGGAAATATCTTCCGTACAAAATTGGAAAGAAGCTTTCTGAGAAACTGCTCTGTGTTCAGTTAATTCATCTCACAGAGTTACATCTTTCCCTTCAAGAAACCTTTCGCTAAGGCTGTTCTTGTGGAATTGGCAAAGGAATATTTGGAACCCCTTAGACTGCTATGGTGAAAAAGGAAATATCTTCCGTTCAAAACTGGAAAGAAGCTTTCTGAGAAACTGCTCTGTGTTCTGTTAATTCATCTCACAGAGTTACATCTTTCCCTTCAAGAAGCCTTTCGCTAAGGCTGTTCTTGTGGAATTGGCAAAGGGATCTATGGAAGCCCATAGAGGGCTATGGTGAAAAAGGAAATATCTTCTGATCAAAACTGGAAAGAAGCTTTCTGAGAAACTGCTCTGTGTTCTGTTAATTCATCTCACAGAGTTACACCTTTCCCTTCAAGTAGCCTTTCGCTAAGGCTGTTCTTGTGGAATTGGCAAAGGGATATTTGGAAGCCCATAGAGGGCTATGGTGAAAAAGGAAATATCTTCCGTTCAAAACTGGAAAGAAGCTTTCTGAGAAACTGCTCTGTGTTCTGTTAATTCATCTCACAGAGTTATATCTTTCCCTTCAAGAAGCCTTTCGGTAAGGCTGTTCTTGTGAAATTGCCAAAGGGATATTTGGAAGCCCATAGAGGGCTATGGTGAAAAAGGAAATATCTTCCGTTCAAAACTGGAAAGAAGCCTTCTGAGAAACTTCTCTGTGTTCTGTTAATTCATCTCACAGAGATATATCTTTCCCTTCAAGAAGCCTTTCGCTAAGGCTGTCCTTGTGGAATTGGCAAAGGGATAATTGGAAGCCCTTAGAGGGCTATGGTGAAAAAGGAAATATCTTCCGTTCAAAACTGGAAAGAAGCTTTCTGAGAAACTTCTCTGTGTTCTGTTAATTCATCTCACAGAGTTACATCTTTCCCTTCAAGAAGCCTTTCCCTAAGGCTGTTCTTGTGGAATTGGCAAAGGGATATTTGGAAGCCCATAGAGGGCTACGGTGAAAAAGGAAATATCTTCCGTTCAAAACCGTAAAGAAGATTTCTGAGAAACTGCTCTGTGTTCTGTTAATTCATCTCACAGAGTTACATCTTTCCCTTCAAGAAGCCTTTCGCTAAGGCTGTTCTTGTGGAATTGGCAAAGGGATATTTGGAAGCCCATAGAGGCCTATGGTGAAAAAGGAAATATCTTCCGTTCAAAACTGGAAAGACGCTTTCTGAGAAACTGCTCTGTGTTCTGTTAATTCATCTCACCGAGTTACATCTTTCCCTTCAAGAAGCCTTTCGCTAAGGCTGTTCTTGTGGAATTGGCAAAGGGATATTTGGAAGCCCATAGAGGGCTATGGTGAAAAATGAAATATCTTCCGTACAAAATTGGAAAGAAGCTTTCTGAGAAACTGCTCTGTGTTCTCTTCATTCATCTCACAGAGTTACATCTTTCCCTTCAAGAAGCCTTTCGCTAAGGCTGTTCTTGTGGAATTGGCAAAGGAATATTTGGAACCCCATAGAGGGCTATGGTGAAAAAGGAAATATCTTCCGTTCAAAACTGGAAAGAAGCTTTCTGAGAAACTGCTCTGTGTTCTGTTAATTCATCTCACAGAGTTACATCTCTCCCTTCAAGAAGCCTTTCGCTAAGGCTGTTCTTGTGGAATTGGCAAAGCGATATTTGGAAGCCCCTAGAGGGCTATGGTGAAAAAGGAAATATCTTCCGTACAAAACTGGAAAGAAGCTTTCTGAGAAACTGCTCTGTGTTCTGTTAATTCATCTCACAGAGTTACATCTTTCCCTTC
This sequence comes from Chlorocebus sabaeus, assembly GCF_047675955.1. NCBI lineage: Eukaryota > Metazoa > Chordata > Mammalia > Primates > Cercopithecidae > Chlorocebus > Chlorocebus sabaeus. The sequence continues at coordinate 41,088,554 of NC_132908.1, forward strand.
AAGAAGCCTTTCGCTAAGGCTGTTCTTGTGTAATTGGCAGAGGGATATTTGGAAGCCCATAGAGGTCTACGGTGAAAAAGGGAATATCTTCCGTTCAAAACTGTAAAGAAGCTTTCTGAGAAACTGCTCTGTGTTCTTTTAATTCATCTCACAGAGTTACATCTTTCCCTTCAAGAAGCCTTTCGCTAAGGCTGGTCTTGTGGAATTGGCAAAGGGATATTTGGAAGCCCATAGAGGGCTATGGTGAAAAAGAAAATATCTTCCGTTCAAAAGTGGAAAGAATCTTTCTGAGAAACTGCTCTGTGTTCTGTTAATTCATCTAACAGAGTTACATCTTTCCCTTCAAGAAGCCTTTCGCTAAGGCTGTTCTTGTGGAATTGGCAAAGGGATATTTGGAAGCCAATAGAGGGCTATGATGAAAAAGGAAATATCTTCCGTTCAAAACTGGAAAGAAGCTTTCTGAGAAACTGCTCTGTGTTCTGTTAATTCATCTCACAGAGTTACATCTTTCCCTTCAAGAAGCCTTTCGCTAAGGCTGTTCTTGTGGAATTGGCAAAGTGATATTTGGAAGCCCATAGAGGGCTACGGTGAAAAAGGAAATATCTTCCTTTAAAAACTGGAAAGAAGCTTTCTGAGAAAGTGCTCTGTGTTCTGTTAATTCATCTCACAGAGGTACATCTTTCCCTTCAAGAAGCCTTTCGCTAAGGCTGTTCTTGTGGAATTGGCAAAGGGATATTTGGAAGCCCATAGAGGGCTAGGGTGAAAAAGGAAATATCTTCCGTTCAAAACAGGAAAGAAGCTTTCTGAGAAACTGCTCTGTGTTCTGTTAATTCATCTCACAGAGTTACATCTTTCCCTTCCAGAAGCCTTTCGCTAAGGCTGTTCTTGTGGAATTGGCAAAGGGATATTTGGAAGCCCATAGAGGGCTATGGTGAAAAAGGAAATATCTTCCGTTGAAAACTGGAAAGAAGCTTTCTGAGAAACTGCTCTGTGTTCTGTTAATTCATCTCACAGAGTTACATCTTTCCCTTCAAGAAGCCTTTCGCTAAGGCTGTTCTTGTGAAATTGGCAAAGGGATATTTGGAAGCCCAGAGAGGGCTATGGTGAAAAAGGAAATATCTTCCGTTCAAAACTGGAAAGAAGCTTTCTGAGAAACTGCTCTGTGTTCTGTTAATTCATCTCTCAGAGTTACATCTTTCCCTTCAAGAAGCCTTTCGCTAAGGCTGTTCTTGTGGTATTGGCAAAGGGATATTTGGAACCCCATAGAGGGCTATGTTGAAAAAGGAAATATCTTCCGTTCAAAATTGGAAAGAAGCTTTCTGAGAAACTGCTCTGTGTTCTGTTAATTCATCTCACAGAGTTACATCTTTCCCTTGAAGAAGCCTTTCGCTAAGGCTGTTCTTGTGGAATTATCAAAGGGATATTTGGAAGCCCATAGAGGGCTATGGTGAAAAAGGAAATATCTTCCGTTCAAAACTGGAAAGAAGCTTTCTGAGAAACTGCTCTGTGTTCTGTTAATTCATCTCACAGAGTTACATCTTTCTCTTCAAGAAGTCTTTCGCTAAGGCTGTTCTTGTGGAATTGGCAAAGGGATATTTGGAAACCCATAGAGGGCTACGGTGAAAAAGGAAATATCTTCCGTTCAAAACTGGAAAGAAGCTTTCTGAGAAACTGCTCTGTGTTCTGTTAATTCATCTCACAGAGTTACATCTTTCCCTTCAAGAAGCCTTTCGCTAAGGCTGTTCTTGTGGAATTGGCAAAGGGATATTTGGAAGCCCGTAGACTCCTATGGTGAAAAAGTAAATATCTTCCGTTCAAAACTGGAAAGAAGCTTTCTGAGAAACTGCTCTGTATTCTGTTAATTCATCTCACCGTGTTATATCTTTCCCTTCAAGAAGCCTTTCGCTAAGGCTGTTCTTGTGGAATTGGCAAAGGGATATTTGGAAGCCCATAGAGGGCTACGGTGAAAAAGGAAATATCTTCCGTTCAAAACTGGAAAGAAGCTTTCTGAGAAACTGCTCTGTGTTCTGTTAATTCATCTCACAGAGTTACATCTTTTCCTTCAAGAAGCCTTTCTCTAAGGCTGTTCTTGTGGAATTGGCAAAGGGATACTTGGAAGCCCGTAGAGGGATATGGTGAAAAAGGAAATATCTTCCGTACAAAATTGGAAAGAAGCTTTCTGAGATACTGCTCTGTGTTCTCTTCATTCATCTCCCAGAGTTACATCTTTCCCTTCAAGAAGCCTTTCGCTAAGGCTGTTCTTGTGGAATTGGCAAAGGAATATTTGGATCCCCATAGAGGGCTATGGTGAAAAAGGAAATATCTTCCGTTCAAAACTGGAAAGAAGCTGTCTGAGAAACTTCTTTGTGTTCTGTTAATTCATCTCACAGAGTTATATCTTTCCCTTCAAGAAGCCTTTCGCTAAGGCTGTTCTTGTGGAATTGGCAAAGGGATAATTGGAGGCCCTTAGAGGGCTATGGTGAAAAAGGAAATATCTTCCGTTCAAAACTGGAAAGAAGCTTTCTGAGAAACTGCTCTGTGTTCTGTTAATTCATCTCACAGAGTTACATCTTTCCCTTCAAGAAGCCTTTCGCTAAGGCTTTTCTTGTGGAATTTGCAAAGGGATATTTGGAAGCCCATAGAGGGCTACGGTGAAAAAGGATATATCTTCCGTTCAAAACTGGAAAGAAGATTTCTGAGAAACTGAGAAACTGCTCTGTGTTCTGTTAATTCATCTCACCGAGTTACATCTTTCCCTTCAAGAAGCCTTTCGCTAAGGCTGTTCTTGTGGAATTGGCAAAGGGATATTTGGAAGCCCATAGAGGGCTACGGTGAAAAAGGAAATATCTTCCGTTCAAAACTGGAAAGAAGCTTTCTGAGAAACTGCTCTGTGTTCTGTTAATTCATCTCACAGAGTTACATCTTTCCCTTCAAGAAGCCTTTCGCTAAGGCTGTTCTTGTGGAATTGGCAAAGGGATACTTGGAAGCCCATAGAGGGCTATGGTGAAAAAGGAAATATCTTCCTTACAAAATTGGAAGGAAGCTTTCTGAGAAACTGCTCTGTGTTCTCTTCATTCATCTCACAGAGTTACATCTTTCCCTTCAAGAAGCCTTTCGCTAAGGCTGTTCTTGTGGAATTAGCAAAGGGATATTTGGAACCCCATAGAGGGCTATGGTGAAAAAGGAAATATCTTCAGTTCATAACTGGAAAGAAGCTTTCTGAGAAACTGCTCTGTGTTCTGTTAATTCATCTCACAGAGTTACATCTCTCCCTTCAAGAAGCCTTTCGCTAAGGCTGTTCTTGTGGAATTGGCAAAGGGATATTTGGAAGCCCCTAGAGGGCTATGGTGAAAAAGGAAATATCTTCCGTTCAAAACTGGAAAGAAGCTTTCTGAGAAACTGCTCTGTGTTCTGTTAATTCATCTCACAGAGTTACATCTTTCCCTTCAAGAAGCCTTTCGCTAAGGCTGTTCTTGTGGAATTGGCAAAGGGATATTTGGAAGCCCATACAGGGCTATGGTGAAAAAGGAAATATCTTAAGTTCAAAACTGGAAAGAAGCTTTCTGAGAAACTGCTCTGTGTTGTGTTAATTCATGTCACAGAGTTACATCTTTCCCTTCAAGAAGCCTTTCGCTAAGGCTGTTCTTGTGGAATTGGCAAAGGGATATTTGGAAGCCCATAGAGGGCTATGGTGAAAAAGGAAATATCTTCCGTTCAAAAGTGGAAAGAAGCTTTCTGAGAAACTGCTCTGTGTTCTGTTAATTCATCTCACCGAGTTACATCTTTCCCTTCAAGAAGCCTTTCGCTAAGGCTGTTCTTGTGGAATTATCAAAGGGATATTTGGAAGCCAATAGAGGGCTATGGTGAAAAAGGAAATATCTTCCGTTCAAAAGTGGAAAGAAGCTTTCTGAGAAACTGCTCTGTGTTCTGATAATTCATCTCACAGAGTTACATCTTTCCCTTCAAGAAGCCTTTCGCTAAGGCTGTTCTTGTGGAATTGGCAAAGGGATATTTGGAAGCCCATAGAGGCCTATGGTAAAAAAGGAAATATCTTCCGTTCAAAAGTGGAAAGAAGCTTTCTGAGAAACTGCTCTGTGTTCTGTTAATTCATCTCACAGAGTTACATCTTTCCCTTCAAGAAGCCTTTCGCTAAGGCTGTTCTTGTGAAATTGGCAAAGGGATATTTGGAAGCCCATAGAGGGCTATGGTGAAAAAGGAAATATCTTCCGTTCAAAACTGGAAAGAAGCTTTCTGAGAAACTGCTCTGTGTTCTGTTAATTCATCTCACAGAGTTACATCTTTCCCTTCAAGAAGCCTTTCGCTATGGCTGTTCTTGTGGAATTGGCATAGGATATTTGGAATCCCATACAGGGCTATGGTGAAAAAAAAAATATCTTCCGTTCAAAACAGGAAAGAAGCTTTCTGAGAAACTGCTCTGTGTTCTGTTAATTCATCTCACCGAGTTACATCTTTCCCTTCAAGAAGCCTTTCGCTAAGGCTGTTCTTGTGGAATTGGCAAAGGGATACTTGGAAGTCCATAGAGGGCTATGGTGAAAAAGGAAATATCTTCCGTTCAAAACTGGAAAGAAGCTTTCTGAGAAACTGCTCTGTGTTCTGTTAATTCATCTCACAGAGTAACATCTTTCCCTTCAAGAAGCCTTTCGCTAAGGCTGTTCTTGTGGAATTGGTAAAGGGATATTTGGAAGCCCATAGAGGGCTACGGTGAAAAAGGAAATATCTTCCGTTCAAAACTGGAAAGAAGCTTTCTGAGAAACTATTCTGCGTTCTGTTAATTCATCTCACAGAGTTATATCTTTCCCTTCAGGAAGCCTTTCGCTAAGGCTGTTCTTGTGGAATAGGCAAAGGGATATTTGGAAGCCCATAGAGGGCTATGGTGAAAAGGAAATATCTTCCGTTCAAAAGTGGAAAGAAGCTTTCTGAGAAACTGCTCTGTGTTCTGTTAATTCATCTCACAGAGTTACATCTTTCCCTTCAAGAAGCCTTTCGCTAAGGCTGTTCTTGTGGAATTGGCAAAGTGATATTTGGAAGCCCATAGATGGCTATGGTGAAAAAGGAAATATCTTCCGTTCAAAACTGGAAAGAAGTTTTCTGAGAAACTGCTCTGTGTTCTGTTAATTCATCTCACAGATTTACATCTTTCCCTTCAAGAAGCCTTTCGCTAAGGCTGTTCTTGTGGAATTGGCAAAGGGATATTTGGAAGGCCATAGAGGCCTATGGTGAAAAAGGAAATATCTTCCGTTCAAAACTGGAAAGAAGCTTTCTGAGAAACTGCTCTGTGTTCTGTTAATTCATCTCACAGAGTTACATCTTTCCCTTCAAGAAGCCTTTCGCTAAGGCTGTTCTTGTGGAATTGGCAAAGGAATATTTGGAAGCCCATAGAGGCCTACGGTGAAAAAGGAAATATTTTCCGTTCAAAACTGGAAAGAAGCTTTCTGAGAAACTGAGAAACTGCTCTGTGTTCTGTTAATTCATCTCACAGAGTTACATCTTTCCCTTCAAGAAGCCTTTCGCTAAGGCTATTCTTATGGAATTGGCAAAGGGATATTTGGAAGCCCATAGAGGGCTACGGTGAAAAAGGAAATATCTTCCGTTCAAAACTGGAAAGAAGCTTTCTGAGGAACTGCTCTGTGTTCTGTTAATTCATCTCACAGAGTTACATCTTTCCCTTCAAGAAGCATTTCGCTAAGGCTGTTCTTGTGGAATTGGCAAAGGGATACTTGGAAGCCCATAGAGGGCTATGGTGAAAAAGGAAATATCTTCCGTACAAAATTGGAAAGAAGCTTTCTGAGAAATTGCTCTGTGTTCTGTTAATTCATCTCACAGAATTACATCTCTCCCTTCAAGAAGCCTTTCGCTAAGGCTGTTCTTGTGGAATTGGCAAAGGGATATTTGGAAGCCCCTAGAGGGCTATGGTGAAAAAGGAAATATCTTCCGTTCAAAACTGGAAAGAAGCTTTCTGAGAAACTGCTCTGTGTTCTGTTAATTCATCTCACAGAGTTACATCTTTCCCTTCAAGAAGCCTTTTGCTAAGGCTGTTCTTGTGGAATTGGCAAAGGGATATTTGGAAGCCCATAGAGGGCTACGGTGAAAAAGGAAATATCTTCCGTTCAAAACTGGAAAGAAGCTTTCTGCGAAACTGCTCTGTGTTTTGTTAATTCATCTCACAGCGTTACATCTTTCCCTTCAAGAAGCCTTTCGCTAAGGCTGTTCTTGTGGAATTGGCATAGGATATTTGGAATCCCATACAGGGCTATGGTGAAAAAAAAAATATCTTCCGTTCAAAACAGGAAAGAAGCTTTCTGAGAAACTGCTCTGTGTTCTGTTAATTCATCTCACCGAGTTACATCTTTCCCTTCAAGAAGCCTTTCGCTAAGGCTGTTCTTGTGGAATTGGCAAAGGGATACTTGGAAGTCCATAGAGGGCTATGGTGAAAAAGGAAATATCTTCCGTTCAAAACTGGAAAGAAGCTTTCTGAGAAACTGCTCTGTGTTCTGTTAATTCATCTCACAGAGTAACATCTTTCCCTTCAAGAAGCCTTTCGCTAAGGCTGTTCTTGTGGAATTGGTAAAGGGATATTTGGAAGCCCATAGAGGGCTACGGTGAAAAAGGAAATATCTTCCGTTCAAAACTGGAAAGAAGCTTTCTGAGAAACTATTCTGCGTTCTGTTAATTCATCTCACAGAGTTACATCTTTCCCTTCAGGAAGCCTTTCGCTAAGGCTGTTCTTGTGGAATAGGCAAAGGGATATTTGGAAGCCCATAGAGGGCTATGGTGAAAAGGAAATATCTTCCGTTCAAAAGTGGAAAGAAGCTTTCTGAGAAACTGCTCTGTGTTCTGTTAATTCATCTCACAGAGTTACATCTTTCCCTTCAAGAAGCCTTTCGCTAAGGCTGTTCTTGTGGAATTGGCAAAGTGATATTTGGAAGCCCATAGATGGCTATGGTGAAAAAGGAAATACCTTCCGTTCAAAACTGGAAAGAAGTTTTCTGAGAAACTGCTCTGTGTTCTGTTAATTCATCTCACAGATTTACATCTTTCCCTTCAAGAAGCCTTTCGCTAAGGCTGTTCTTGTGGAATTGGCAAAGGGATATTTGGAAGGCCATAGAGGCCTATGGTGAAAAAGGAAATATCTTCAGTTCATAACTGGAAAGAAGCTTTCTGAGAAACTGCTCTGTGTTCTGTTAATTCATCTCACAGAGTTACATCTTTCCCTTCAAGAAGCCTTTCGCTAAGGCTGTTCTTGTGGAATTGGCAAAGGGATATTTGGAAGCCCATAGAGGCCTATGGTGAAAAAGGAAATATTTTCCGTTCAAAACTGGAAAGAAGCTTTCTGAGAAACTGAGAAACTGCTCTGTGTTCTGTTAATTCATCTCACAGAGTTACATCTTTCCCTTCAAGAAGCCTTTCGCTAAGGCTATTCTTGTGGAATTGGCAAAGGGATATTTGGAAGCCCATACAGGGCTACGGTGAAAAAGGAAATATCTTCCGTTCAAAACTGGAAAGAAGCATTCTGAGAAACTGCTCTGTGTTCTGTTAATTCATCTCACAGAGTTACATCTTTCCCTTCAAGAAGCCTTTCGCTAAGGCTGTTCTTGTGGAATTGGCAAAGGGATACTTGGAAGCCCATAGAGGGCTATGGTGAAAAAGGAAATATCTTCCGTACAAAATTGGAAAGAAGCTTTCTGAGAAACTGCTCTGTGTTCTCTTCATTCATCTCACAGAGTTACATCTTTCCCTTCAAGAAGCCTTTCGCTAAGGCTGTTCTTGTGGAATTGGCAAAGGAATATTTGGAACCCCATAGAGGGCTATGGTGAAAAAGGAAATATCTTCAGTTCATACCTGGAAAGAAGCTTTCTGAGAAATTGCTCTGTGTTCTGTTAATTCATCTCACAGAGTTACATCTCTCCCTTCAAGAAGCCTTTCGCTAAGGCTGTTCTTGTGGAATTGGCAAAGGGATATTTGGAAGCCCCTAGAGGGTTATGGTGAAAAAGGAAATATCTTCCGTTCAAAACTGGAAAGAAGCTTTCTGCGAAACTGCTCTGTGTTCTGTTAATTCATCTCACAGCGTTACATCTTTTCCTTCAGGAAGCCTTTCGCTAAGGCTGTTCTTGTGGAATTGGCAAAGGGATATTTGGAAGCCCATAGAGGGCTATGGTGAAAAAGGAAATATCTTCCGTTCAAAACTGGAAAGAAGCTTTCTGAGAAACTGCTCTGTGTTCTGTTAATTCATGTCACAGAGTTACATCTTTCCCTTCAAGAAGCCTTTCGCTAAGGCTGTTCTTGTGGAATTGGCAAAGGGATATTTGGAATCCCGTAGAGGGCTACGGTGAAAAAGGAAATATCTTCCGTTCAAAACTGGAAAGAAGCTTTCTGAGAAACTGCTCTGTGTTCTGTTAATTTATCTCACAGAATTACATCTTTCCCTTCAAGAAGCTTTCGCTAAGACTGTTCTTGTGAAATTGGCAAAGGGATATTTGGAAGCCCATAGAGGGCTATGGTGATAAAGGAAATATCTTCCGTTCAAAACTGGAGAGAAGCTTTCTGAGAAACTGCTCTGTGTTCTGTTAATTCATCTCACAGAGTTACATCTTTCCCTTCAAGAAGCCTTTCGCTATATCTGTTCTTGTGGAATTGGCATAGGATATTTGGAATCCCATACAGGGCTATGGTGAAAAAAAAAATATCTTCCGTTCAAAACAGGAAAGAAGCTTTCTGAGAAACTGCTCTGTGTTCTGTTAATTCATCTCACCGAATTACATCTTTCCCTTCAAGAATCCTTTCGCTAAGGCTGTTCTTGTGGAATTGGCAAAGGGATACTTGGAAGTCCATAGAGGGCTATAGTGAAAAAGGCAATATCTTCCGTTCAAAACTGGAAAGAAGCTTTCTGAGAAACTGCTCTGTGTTCTGTTAATTCATCTCACAGAGTAACATCTTTCCCTTCAAGAAGCCTTTCGCTAAGGCTGTTCTTGTGGAATTGGTAAAGGGATATTTGGAAGCCCATAGAGGGCTACGGTGAAAAAGGAAATATCTTCCGTTCAAAACTGGAAAGAAGCTTTCTGAGAAACTATTCTGCGTTCTGTTAATTCATCTCACAGAGCTACATCTTTCCCGTCAGGAAGCCTTTCGCTAAGGCTGTTCTTGTGGAATAGGCAAAGGGATATTTGGAAGCCCATAGAGGGCTATGGTGAAAAGGAAATATCTTCCGTTCAAAAGTGGAAAGAAGCTTTCTGAGAAACTGCTCTGTGTTCTGTTAATTCATCTCACAGAGTTACATCTTTCCCTTCAAGAAGCCTTTCGCTAAGGCTGTTCTTGTGGAATTGGCAAAGTGATATTTGGAAGCCCATAGATGGCATTGGTGAAAAATGAAATATCTTCCGTTCAAAACTGGAAAGAAGTTTTCTGAGAAACTGCTCTGTGTTCTGTTAATTCATCTTACAGATTTACATCTTTCCCTTCAAGAAGCCTTTCGCTAAGGCTGTTCTTGTGGAATTGGCAAAGGGATATTTGGAAGGCCATAGAGGCCTATGGTGAAAAAGGAAATATCTTCCGTTCAAAACTGGAAAGAAGCTTTCTGAGAAACTGCTCTGTGTTCTGTTAATTCATCTCACAGAGTTACATCTTTCCCTTCAAGAAGCCTTTCGCTAAGGCTGTTCTTGTGGAATTGGCAAAGGGATATTTGGAAGCACATAGAGGCCTATGTGAAAAAGGAAATATTTTCCATTCAAAACTGGAAAGAAGCTTTCTGAGAAACTGAGAAACTGCTCTGTGTTCTGTTAATTCATCTCACAGAGTTACATCTTTCCCTTCAAGAAGCCTTTCGATAAGGCTATTCTTGTGGAATTGGCAAAGGGATATTTGGAAGCCCATAGAGGGCTACGGTGAAAAAGGAAATATCTTCCGTTCAAAACTGGAAAGAAGCTTTCTGAGAAACTGCTCTGTGTTCTGTTAATTCATCTCACAGAGTTACATCTTTCCCTTCAAGAAGCCTTTCGCTAAGGCTGTTCTTGTGGAATTGGCAAAGGGATACTTGGAAGCCCATAGAGGGCTATGGTGAAAAAGGAAATATCTTCCGTACAAAATTGGAAAGAAGCTTTCTGAGGAACTGCTCTGTGTTCTCTTCATTCATCTCACAGAGTTACATCTTTCCCTTCAAGAAGCCTTTCGCTAAGGCTGTTCTTGTGGAATTGGCAAAGGAATATTTGGAACCCCATAGAGGGCTATGGTGAAAAAGGAAATATCTTCAGTTCATAACTGGAAAGAAGCTTTCTGAGAAATTGCTCTGTGTTCTGTTAATTCATCTCACAGAGTTACATCTCTCACTTCAAGAAGCCTTTCGCTAAGGCTGTTCTTGTGGAATTGGCAAAGGGATATTTGGAAGCCCCTAGAGGGCTATGGTGAAAAAGGAAATATCTTCCGTTCAAAACTGGAAAGAAGCTTTCTGAGAAACTGCTCTGTGTTATGTTAATTCATCTCACAGAGTTACATCTTTCCCTTCAAGAAGCCTTTTGCTAAGGCTGTTCTTGTGGAATTGGCAAAGGGATATTTGGAAGCCCATAGAGGGCTACGGTGAAAAAGGAAATATCTTCCGTTCAAAACTGGAAAGAAGCTTTCTGCGAAACTGCTCTGTGTTCTGTTAATTCATCTCACAGCGTTACATCTTTTCCTTCAGGAAGCCTTTCGCTAAGGCTGTTCTTGTGGAATGGGCAAAGGGATATTTGGAAGCCCATACAGGGCTACGGTGAAAAAGGAAATATCTTCCGTTCAAAACTGGAAAGAAGCTTTCTGAGAAACTGCTCTGTGTTCTGTTAATTCATATCACAGAGTTACATCTTTCCCTTCAAGAAGCCTTTCGCTAAGGCTGTTCTTGTGGAATTGGCAAAGGGATATTTGGAAGCCCATAGAGGGCTATGGTGAAAAAGGAAATATCTTCCGTTCAAAACTGGAAAGAAGCTTTCTGAGAAATTGCTCTGTGTTCTGTTAATTCATCTCAGAGAGTTACATCTTTCCCTTCAAGAAGCCTTTCGCTATGGCTGTTCTTGTGGAATTGGCATAGGATATTTGGAATCCCATACAGGGCTATGGTGAAAAAAAAAATATCTTCCGTTCAAAACAGGAAAGAAGCTTTCTGAGAAACTGCTCTGTGTTCTGTTAATTCATCTCACCGAGTTACATCTTTCCCTTCAAGAAGCCTTTCGCTAAGGCTGTTCTGTGGAATTGGCAAAGGGATACTTGGAAGCCCATAGAGGTCTATGGTGAAAAAGGAATATCTTCCGTACAAAATTGGAAAGAAGCTTTCTGAGAAACTGCTCTGTGTTCTCTTCATTCATCTCACAGGGTTACATCTTTCCCTTCAAGAAGCCTTTCGCTAAGGCTGTTCTTGTGGAATTGGCAAAGGAATATTTGGAACCCCATAGAGGGCTATGGTGAAAAAGGAAATATCTTCAGTTCATAACTGGAAAGAAGCTTTCTAAGAAATTGCTCTGTGTTCTGTTAATTCATCTCACAGAGTTACATCTCTCCCTTCAAGAAGCCTTTCGCTAAGGCTGTTCTTGTGAAATTGGCAAAGGGATATTTGGAAGCCCCTAGAGGGCTATGGTGAAAAAGGAAATATCTTCCGTTCAAAACTGGAAAGAAGCTTTCTGAGAAACTGCTCTGTGTTCTGTTAATTCATCTCACAGAGTTACATCTTTCCCTTCAAGAAGCCTTTCGCTAAGGCTGTTCTTGTGGAATTGGCAAAGGGATATTTGGAAGCCCATAGAGGGCTACGGTGAAAAAGGAAATATCTTCCGTTCAAAACTGGAAAGAAGCTTTCTGAGAAACTGCTCTGTGTTCTGTTAATTCATCTCACAGAGTTACATCTTTTCCTTCAGGAAGCCTTTCGCTAAGGCTGTTCTTGTGGAATTGGCAAAGGGATATTTGGAAGCCCATAGAGGGCTATGGTGAAAAAGGAAATATCTTCCGTTCAAAACTGGAAAGAAGCTTTCTGAGAAACTGCTCTGTGTTCTGTTAATTCATGTCACAGAGTTACATCTTTCCCTTCAAGAAGCCTTTCGCTAAGGCTGTTCTTGTGGAATTGGCAAAGGGATATTTGGAAGCCCATAGAGGGCTATGGTGAAAAAGGAAATATCTTCCGTTCAAAAGTGGAAAGAAGCTTTCTGAGAAACTGCTCTGTGTTCTGTTAATTCATCTCACAGAGTTACGTCTTTCCCTTCAAGAAGCCTTTCGTTAAGGCTGTTCTTGTGGAATTGGCAAAGGGATATTTGGAAGCCCATAGAGGGCTATGGTGAAAAAGGAAATATCTTCCGTTCAAAACTGGAAAGAAGCTTTCTGAGAAATTGCTCTGTGTTCTGTTAATTCATCTCAGAGAGTTACATCTTTCCCTTCAAGAAGCCTTTCGCTATGGCTGTTCTTGTGGAATTGGCATAGGATATTTGGAATCCCATACAGGGCTATGGTGAAAAAAAAAATATCTTCCGTTCAAAACAGGAAAGAAGCTTTCTGAGAAACTGCTCTGTGTTCTGTTAATTCATCTCACAGAGTTACATCTTTTCCTTCAAGAAGCCTTTCTCTAAGGCTGTTCTTGTGGAATTGGCAAAGGGATATTTGGAACCCATTAGAGGGCTATGGTGAAAAAGGAAATATCTTCCGTTCAAAAGTGGAAAGAAGCTCTCTGAGAAACTGCTCTGTGTTCTGTTAATTCATCTCTCAGAGTTACATCTTTCCCTTCAAGAAGCCTTTCGCTACGCTGTTCTTGTGAAATTGGCAAAGGGATATTTGGAAGCCCATAGAGGGCTATGGTGAAAAAGGAAATATCTTCCGTTAAAAACTGGAAAGAAGCTTTCTGAGAAACTGCTCTGTGTTCTGTTAATTCATCTCACAGAGTTACATCTTTCCCTTCAAGAAGCCTTTCGCTATGTCTGTTCTTTTGGAATTGGCAATGGATATTTGGAATCCCATACAGGGCTATGGTGAAAAAAAAAATATCTTCCGTTCAAAACAGGAAAGAAGCTTTCTGAGAAACTGCTCTGTGTTTTGTTAATTCATCTCACCGAGTTACATCTTTCCCTTCAAGAAGCCTTTCGCTAAGGCTGTTCTTGTGGAATTGGCAAAGGGATACTTGGAAGTCCATAGAGGGCTATGGTGAAAAAGGAAATATCTTCCGTTCAAAACTGGAAAGAAGCTTTCTGAGAAACTGCTCTGTGTTCTGTTAATTCATCTCACAGACTAACATCTTTCCCTCCAAGAAGCCTTTCGCTAAGGCTGTTCTTGTGGAATTGGTAAAGGGATATTTGGAAGCCCTTAGAGGGCTACGGTGAAAAAGGAAATATCTTCCGTTCAAAACTGGAAAGAAGCTTTCTGAGAAACTATTCTGCGTTCTGTTAATTCATCTCACAGAGTTACATCTTTCCCTTCAAGAAGCCTTTCGCTAAGGCTGTTCTTGTGGAATTGGCAAAGAGATATTTGGAAGCCCATAGATGGCTATGGTGAAAAAGGAAATATCTTCCGTTCAAAACTGGAAAGAAGTTTTCTGAGAAACTGCTCTGTGTTCTGTTAATTCATCTCACAGATTTACACCTTTCCCTTCAAGAAGCCTTTCGCTAAGGCTGTTCTTGTGGAATTGGCAAAGGGATATTTGGAAGGCCATAGAGGCCTATGGTGAAAAAGGAAATATCTTCCGTTCAAAACTTGAAAGAAGCTTTCTGAGAAACTGCTCTGTGTTCTGTTAATTCATCTCACCGAGTTACATCGTTCCCTTCAAGAAGCCTTTCGCTAAGGCTGTTCTTGTGGAATTGGCAAAGGGATATTTGGAAGCCCATAGAGGGCTATGGTGAAAAAGGAAATATCTTCCGTTCAAAAGTGGAAAGAAGCTTTCTGAGAAACTGCTCTGTGTTCTGTTAATTCATCTCACAGAGTTACATCTTTCCCTTCAAGAAGCCTTTCGCTAAGGCTGTTCTTGTGGAATTGGCAAAGGGATACTTGGAATCCCATAGAAGGTTATGGTGAAAAAGGAAATAGAATCTGTTCAAAACTGGAAGGAAGCTTTCTGAGAAACTGCTCTGTGTTCTGTTAATTCATCTCACAGAGTTACATCTTTCCCTTCAAGAAGCCTTTCTCTAAATCTGTTCTTGTGGAATTGGCAAAGGGATATTTGGAACCCATTAGAGGGCTATGGTGAAAAAGGAAATATCTTCCGCTCAAAACTGGAAAGAAGCTTTCTGAGAAACTGTTCTGTGTTCCGTTAATTCATCTCACAGAGTTACATCTTTCCCTTCAAGAAGCCTTTCGCTAAGGCTGTTCTTGTGGAATAGGCAAAGGGATATTTGGAAGCCCATAGAGGGCTATGGTGAAAAAGGAAATATCTTCCGTTCAAAACTGGAAAGAAGCTTTCTGAGAAACTGTTCTGTGTTCTGTTAATTCATCTCAAAGAGTTACATCTTTCCCTTCAAGAAGCCTTTCGCTAAGGCTGTTCTTGTGGAATTGGCAAAGGGATATTTGGAAGCCCATAGAGGCCTATGGTGAAAAAGGAAATATCTTCCGTTCAAAAGTGGAAAGAAGCTTTCGGAGAAACTGCTCTGTGTTCTGTTAATTCATCTCACAGAGTTACATCTTTCCCTTCAAGAAGCCTTTCGCTAAGGCTGTTCTTGGCGAATTGGCAAAGTGATATTTGGAAGCCCATAGGGGGCTATGGTGAAAAAGGAAATATCTTCCGTTTAAAAGTGGAAAGAAGCTTTCTGACAATCTGCTCTGTGTTCTGTTAATTCATCTCACAGAGTTACATCTTTCCCTTCAAGAAGCCTTTCGCTAAGGCTGTTCTTGTGGAATTGGCAGAGGGATATTTGGAAGCCCATAGAGGGTTATGGTGAAAAAGGAAATATCTTCCGTTCAAAACTGGAAAGAAGCTTTCTGAGAAACTGCTCTGTGTTCAGTTAATTCATCTCACAGAGTTACATCTTTCCCTTCAAGAAGCCTTTCGCTAAGGCTGTTCTTGTGGAATTGGCAAAGGGATACTTGGAAGCCCATAGAAGGTTATGGTGAAAAATTAAATATAATCCGTTCAAAACTGGAAAGAAGCTTTCTGAGAAACTGCTCTGTGTCCTGTTAATTCATCTCACAGAGTTACATCTTTCCCTTCAAGAAGCCTTTCTCTAAATCTGTTCTTGTGGAATTGGCAAAGGGATATTTGGAACCCATTAGAGGGCTATGGTGAAAAAGGAAATATCTTTCGTTCAAAACTGGAAAGAATCTTTCTGAGAAACTGTTCTGTGTTCTGTTAATTCATCTCACAGAGTTACAACTTTCCCTTCAACAAGCCTTTCGCTAAGGCTGTTCTTGTGGAATTGGCAAAGGGATATTTGGAAGCCCATAGAGGGCTACGGTGAAAAAGGAAATATCTTTCGTTCTAAACAGGAAAGAAGCTTTCTGAGAAACTGCTCTGTGTTCTGTTAATTCATCTCACAGAGTTACATCTTTCCCTTCAAGAAGCCTTTCGCTAAGGCTGTTCCTGTGGAATTGGCATAGGATATTTGGAACCCCATAGAGGGCTATGGTGAAAAAAAAAATATCTTCCGTTCAAAACAGGAAAGAAGCTTTCTGAGAAACTGCTCTGTGTTCTGTTTATTCATCTCATAGAGTTACATCTTTCCCTTCAAGAAGCCTTTCGCTAAGGATGTTCTTGTGGAATTGGGAAAGGGATATTTGGAAGCCCATAGAGGGCTATGGTGAAAAAGGAAATATCTTCCGTTCAAAACTGGAAAGAAGCTTTCTGAGAAACTGCTCTGTGTTCTGTTAATTCATCTCACCGAGTTACACCTTTCCCTTCAAGAAGCCTTTCGCTAAGGCTGTTCTTGTGGAATTGGCAAAGGGATATTTGGAAGCCCATAGAGGGCTATGGTAAAAAAGGAAATATCTTCCGTTCAAAACTGGAAAGAAGCTTTCTGAGAAACTGCTCTGTGTTCTCTGAATTCATCTCACAGAGGTGCATCTTTCCCTTCAAGAAGCCTTTGGCTAAGGCTGTTCTTGTGGAATTGGCAAAGGGATATTTGGAACCCCATAGAGCGCTACGGTGAAAAACGAAATATCTTCCGTTCAAACCTGAAAAGAAGCTTTCTGAGAAACTGCTCTGTGTTCTGTTAATTCATCTCACAGAGTTACATCTTTCCCTTCAAGAAGCCTTTCGCTAATTCTGTTCTTGTGGAATTGGCAAAGTGATATTTGGAACCCCATAGAGGGCTATGGTGAAAAAGGAAATATCTTCCGTTCGTAACTGGAAAGAAGCTTTCTGAGAAACTTCTCTGTGTTCTGTTAATTCACCTCACAGAGTTACATCTTTCCCTTCAAGAAGCCTTTCGCTAAGGATGTTCATGGGGAATTGGCAAAGGGATATTTGGAAGCCCATAGAGGGCTATGGGGAAAAAGGAATTATCATCCGTTTAAAACTGTAAAGAAGCTTTCTGAGAAACTGCTCTGTGTTCTGTTAATTCCTCTCACAGGGTTACATCTTTCCCTTCAAGAAGCCTTTCGCTAAGGCTGTTCTCGTGGATTTGGCAAAGGGATATTTTAAAGCCCATAGAGGGCTATGGTGAAAAAGGAAATATCTTCAGTTCAAAACTGGAAAGAAGCTTTCTGAGAAACTGCTCTGTGTTCTGTGTATTCATCTCACAGAGTTACATCTTTCCCTTCAAGAAACCTTTCGCTAAGGCTGTTCTTGTGGAATTGGCAAAATGATATTTGGAAGCCCATAGAGGGCTATGGTGAAAAAGGAAATATCTTCCGTTCAAAACTGGAAAGAAGCTTGCTGAGAAACTGCTCTGTGTTCTGTTAATTCATCTCACAGAGTTACATCTCTCCCTTCAAAAATCCTTTCGCTAATTCTGTTCTTGTGGAATTGGCAAAGCGATATTTAGAAGCCCATAGAGGGCTATGGTGAAAAAGGAAACACCTTCCGTTGAAAACTGGAAAGAAGCTTTCTGTGAAACTGCTCTGTGTTCTGTTAATTCATCTCTCAGAGTTACATCTTTCCCTTCAAGAAGCCTTTCGCTAAGGCTGTTCTTGTGGAATTGGCAAAGTGATATTTGGAAGCCCTTAGAGGGCTACAGTGAAAAAGGAAATATCTTCCGTTCAAAACTGGAAAGAAGCTTTCTGAGAAACTGCTCTGTGTTCTGTTAATTAATCTCACAGAGTTACATCTTTCCCTTCAAGGAGCCTTTCGCTAAGGCTGTTCTTGTGAAATTGGCAAAGGGATATTTGGAAGCCGATAGAGGGCTACGGTGAAAAAGGAAATATCTTCCGTTCCAAAGTTGTAAGAAGCTTTCTAAGAAACTGCTCTGTGTTCTGTTAATTCATTTCACAGAGTTACATCTTTCCCTTCAGGAAGCCTTTCGTTAAGGCTGTTCTTGTGGAATTGGCAAAGGGATATTTGGAAGCCCATAGAGGGCTATGGTGAGAAAGGAAATATCTTCCGTTCGAAAGTGGAAAGAAGCTTTCTGAGAAACTGCTCTGTGTACTGTTAATTCATCTCACAGAGTTACATCTTTCCCTTCAAGAAACCTTTCGCTAAGGCTCTTCTTGTGGAATTGGCAAAGTGATATTTGGAAGCCCATAGAGAGCTATGGTGATAAAGGAAATATCTTCCGTTCAAAATTGGAAAGAAGCTTTCTGAGAAACTGCTCTGTGTTCTGTTAATTCATCTCACAGAGTTACATATTTGCCTTCAAGAAGCCTTTCGCTAAGGCTGTTCTTGTGGAATTGGCAAAGGGATACTTGGAACCCCTAGAGGCCTATGGTGAAAAAGGAAATATCTTCCGTTCAAAACTGGAAAGAAGCTTTCTGAGAAACTGCTCTGTGTTCTGTTAATTCATCTCACAGAGTTACATCTTTCCCTTCAAGAAGCCTTTCGCTAAGGCTGTTCTGGTGGAATTGGCAAAGGGATATTAAGAAGCCCATAGAGGGCTACGGTGAAAAAGGAAATATCTTCCGTTCAAAACTGGAAACAAGCTTTCTGAGAAACTGCTCTGTGTTCTTTTAATTCATCTCACAGAGTTACATCTTTCCCTTCAAGAAGCCTTTCGATAAGCCTGTTCTTGTGGAATTGGCAAAGTGATATTTGGAAGCCCTTAGAAGGCTATGGTGAAAAAGGAAATATCTTCCGTTCAAAAGTGGAAAGAAGCTTTCGGAGAAACTGCTCTGTGTTCTGTTAATTCATCTCACAGAGTTACATCTTTCTCTTCAAGAAGCCTTTCGCTAAGGCTGTTCTTGTGGAATTGGAAAAGTGATATTTGGAAGCACATAGAGGGCTATGGTGAAAAAGGAAATATCTTCCGTTCAAAACTGGAAAGAAGCTTTCTGAGAAACTGCTCTGTGTTCTGTTAATTCATCTCACAGAGTTACATCTTTCCCTTCAAGAAGCCTTTCGCTAAGGCTGTTCTTGTGGAATTGGCAAAGGGATATTTGGAAGCCCATAGAGGGCTACGGTGAAAAAGGAAATATCTTCCGTTCAAAACTGTAAAGAAGCTTTCTGAGAAACTGATCTGTGTTGTGTTAATTCATCTCACAGAGTTACATCTTTCCCTTCAAAAAGCCTTTCGCTAAGGCTGTTCTTGTGGAATTGGCAAAGGGATATTTGAAAGCCCTTAGAGGGCTATGGTGAAAAAGGAAATATCTTCCGTTCAAAACTGGAAAGAAGCTTTGTGAGAAACTGCTCTGTGTTCTGTTAATTCATCTCACAGAGTTACATCTTTCCCTTCAAGAAGCCTTTCGCTAAGGCTGTTCTTGTGGAATAGGCAAAGGGATACTTGGAAGCCCATAGAGGGTTATGGTGAAAAAGGAAATATCTTCCGTTCAAATCTGGAAAGAAGTTTTCTGAGAAACTGCTCTGTGTTCTGTTACTTCATCTCACAGAGTTACATCTTTCCCTTCAAGAAGCCTTTCGCTAAGGCTGTTCTTGTGGAATTGGCATAGGGATATTTGGAACCCCATAGAGGCCTATGGTGAAAAAGGAAATATCTTCCGTTCAAAATTGGAAAGAAGCTTTCTGAGAAACTGCTCTGTGTTCTGTTAATTCATCTCACAGAGTTACATCTTTCCCTTCAAGAAGCCTTTCGCTAAGGCTGTTCTTGTGGATTTGGCAAAGGGATATTTTAAAGCCCATAGAGGGCTATGGTGAAAAAGGAAATATCTTCAGTTCAAAACTGGAAAGAAGCTTTCTGAGAAACTGCTCTGTGTTCTGTGTATTCATCTCACAGAGTTACATCTTTCCCTTCAAGAAACCTTTCGCTAAGGCTGTTCTTGTGGAATTGGCAAAATGATATTTGGAAGCCCATAGAGGGCTATGGTGAAAAAGGAAATATCTTCCGTTCAAAACTGGAAGGAAGCTTGCTGAGAAACTGCTCTGTGTTCTGTTAATTCATCTCACAGAGTTACATCTCTCCCTTCAAAAATCCTTTCACTAAGGCTGTTCTTGTGGAATTGGCAAAGCGATATTTAGAAGCCCATAGAGGGCTATGGTGAAAAAGGAAATACCTTCCGTTGAAAACTGGAAAGAAGCTTTCTGTGAAACTGCTCTGTGTTCTGTTAATTCATCTCTCAGAGTTACATCTTTCCCTTCAAGAAGCCTTTCGCTAAGGCTGTTCTTGTGGAATTGGCAAAGTGATATTTGGAAGCCCTTAGAGGGCTACAGTGAAAAAGGAAATATCTTCCGTTCAAAACTGGAAAGAAGCTTTCTGAGAAACTGCTCTGTGTTCTGTTAATTAATCTCACAGAGTTACATCTTTCCCTTCAAGGAGCCTTTCGCTAAGGCTGTTCTTGTGAAATTGGCAAAGGGATATTTGGAAGCCGATAGAGGGCTACGGTGAAAAAGGAAATATCTTCCGTTCCAAAGTTGTAAGAAGCTTTCTAAGAAACTGCTCGGTGTTCTGTTAATTCATTTCACAGAGTTACATCTTTCCCTTCAGGAAGCCTTTCGTTAAGGCTGTTCTTGTGGAATTGGCAAAGGGATATTTGGAAGCCCATAGAGGGCTATGGTGAGAAAGGAAATATCTTCCGTTCGAAAGTGGAAAGAAGCTTTCTGAGAAACTGCTCTGTGTTCTGTTAATTCATCTCACAGAGTTACATCTTTCCCTTCAAGAAACCTTTCGCTAATGCTCTTCTTGTGGAATTGGCAAAGTGATATTTGGAAGCCCATAGAGAGCTATGGTGATAAAGGAAATATCTTCCGTTCAAAATTGGAAAGAAGCTTTCTGAGAAACTGCTCTGTGTTCTGTTAATTCATCTCACAGAGTTACATATTTGCCTTCAAGAAGCCTTTCGCTAAGGCTGTTCTTGTGGAATTGGCAAAGGGATATTTGGAACCCCTAGAGGCCTATGGTGAAAAAGGAAATATCTTCCGTTCAAAACTGGAAAGAAGCTTTCTGAGAAACTGCTCTGTGTTCTGTTAATTCATCTCACAGAGTTACATCTTTCCCTTCAAGAAGCCTTTCGCTACGCTGTTCTTGTGAAATTGGCAAAGGGATATTTGGAAGCCCATAGAGGGCTATGGTGAAAAAGGAAATATCTTCCGTTCAAAACTGGAAAGAAGCTTTCTGAGAAACTGCTCTGTGTTCTGTTAATTCATCTCACAGAGTTACATCTTTCCCTTCAAGAAGCCTTTCGCTATGTCTGTTCTTTTGGAATTGGCAATGGATATTTGGAATCCCATACAGGGCTATGGTGAAAAAAAAAATATCTTCCGTTCAAAACAGGAAAGAAGCTTTCTGAGAAACTGCTCTGTGTTTTGTTAATTCATCTCACCGAGTTACATCTTCCCTTCAAGAAGCCTTTCGCTAAGGCTGTTCTTGTGGAATTGGCAAAGGGATACTTGGAAGTCCATAGAGGGCTATGGTGAAAAAGGAAATATCTTCCGTTCAAAACAGGAAAGAAGCTTTCTGAGAAACTGCTCAGTGTTCTGTTAATTCATCTCACAGACTAACATCTTTCCCTCCAAGAAGCCTTTCGCTAAGGCTGTTCTTGTGGAATTGGTAAAGGGATATTTGGAAGCCCTTAGAGGGCTACGGTGAAAAAGGAAATATCTTCCGTTCAAAACTGGAAAGAAGCTTTCTGAGAAACTATTCTGCGTTCTGTTAATTCATCTCACAGAGTTACATCTTTCCCTTCAAGAAGCCTTTCGCTAAGGCTGTTCTTGTGGAATTGGCAAAGAGATATTTGGAAGCCCATAGATGGCTATGGTGAAAAAGGAAATATCTTCCGTTCAAAACTGGAAAGAAGTTTTCTGAGAAACTGCTCTGTGTTCTGTTAATTCATCTCACAGATTTACATCTTTCCCTTCAAGAAGCCTTTCGCTAAGGCTGTTCTTGTGGAATTGGCAAAGGGATATTTGGAAGGCCATAGAGGCCTATGGTGAAAAAGGAAATATCTTCCGTTCAAAACTTGAAAGAAGCTTTCTGAGAAACTGCTCTGTGTTCTGTTAATTCATCTCACCGAGTTACATCGTTCCCTTCAAGAAGCCTTTCGCTAAGGCTGTTCTTGTGGAATTGGCAAAGGGATATTTGGAAGCCCATAGAGGGCTATGGTGAAAAAGGAAATATCTTCCGTTCAAAAGTGGAAAGAAGCTTTCTGAGAAACTGCTCTGTGTTCTGTTAATTCATCTCACAGAGTTACATCTTTCCCTTCAAGAAGCCTTTCGCTAAGGCTGTTCTTGTGGAATTGGCAAAGGGATACTTGGAATCCCATAGAAGGTTATGGTGAAAAAGGAAATAGAATCTGTTCAAAACTGGAAGGAAGCTTTCTGAGAAACTGCTCTGTGTTCTGTTAATTCATCTCACAGAGTTACATCTTTCCCTTCAAGAAGCCTTTCTCTAAATCTGTTCTTGTGGAATTGGCAAAGGGATATTTGGAACCCATTAGAGGGCTATGGTGAAAAAGGAAATATCTTCCGCTCAAAACTGGAAAGAAGCTTTCTGAGAAACTGCTCTGTGTTCTGTTAATTCATCTCCCACAGTTACATCTTTCCCTTCAAGAAGCCTTTCGCTAAGGCTGTTCCTGTGGAATTGGCAAAGGGATATTTGTAGGCCCATAGAGGGCTATGGTGAAAAAGGAAGTATCTTCCGTTCAAAACTGGAAAGAAGCTTTCTGAGAAACTGCTCTGTGTTCTGTTAATTCATCTCACAGAGTTACATCTTTCCCTTCAACAAGCCTTTCGCTAAGGCTGTTCTTGTGGAATTGGCAAAGGGATATTTGGAACCCCTAGAGGGCTATGGTGAAAAAGGAAATATCTTAAGTTCAAAACTGGAAAGAAGCTTTCTGAGAAACTGCTCTGTGTTCTGTTAATTCATCGCACAGAGTTACATATTTCCCTTCAAGAAGCCTTTTGCTAAGTCTGTTCTTGTGGAATTGGCAAAGGGATATTTGGAAGCCCATAGAGGGCTACGGTGAAAAAGGAAATATCTTCCGTTCAAAACTGGAAAGAAGCTTTCTGAGAAACTGCTCTGTGTTCTTTTAATTCATCTCACAGATTGACATCTTTCCCCTCAAGAAGCCTTTCGCTAAGGCTGTTCTTGTGGAATAGGCAAAGGGATACTTGGAAGCCCATAGAGGGTTATGGTGAAAAAGGAAATATCTTCCGTTCAAATCTGGAAAGAAGCTTTCTGAGAAACTGCTCTGTGTTCTGTAAATTCATCTCACAGCGTTACATCTTTCCCTTAAAGAAGCCTTTCGCTAAGGCTGTTCTTGTGGAATTGGCAAAGGGATATTTGGAAGCCCATAGAGGCCTATGGTGAAAAAGGAAATATCTTCCGTTCAAAACTGGAAAGAAGCTTTCTGAGAAACTGCTCTGTGTTCTGTTAATTCATCTCACAGAGTTACATCTTTCCCTTCAAGAAGCCTTTCGCTAAGGCTGTTCTTGTGTAATTGGCAAAGGGATATTAAGAAGCCCATAGAGGGCTACGGTGAAAAAGGAAATATCTTCCTTTAAAAACTGGAAAGAAGCTTTCTGAGAAACTGCTCTGTGTTCTTTTAATTCATCTCACAGAGTTACATGTTTCCCTTCAAGAAGCCTTTCGATAAGGCTGTTCTTGTGGAATTGGCAAAGTGATATTTGGAAGCCCTTAGAGGGCTATGGTGAAAAAGGAAATATCTTCCGTTCAAAAGTGGAAAGAAGCTTTCTGAGAAACTGCTCTGTGTTCTCTTAATTCATCTCACAGAGTTACATCTTTCCCTTCAAGAAGCCTTTCGCTAAGGCTGTTCTTGTGGAATTGGCATAGGATATTTGGAATCCCATACAGGGCTATGGTGAAAAAAAAAATATCTTCCGTTCAAAACAGGAAAGAAGCTTTCTAAGAAACTGCTCTGTGTTCTGTTAATTCATCTCACCGAGTTACATCTTTCCCTTCAAGAAGCCTTTCGCTAAGGCTGTTCTTGTGGAATTGGCAAAGGGATACTTGGAAGTCCATAGAGGGCTATGGTGAAAAAGGAAATATCTTCCGTTCAAAAGTGGAAAGAAGCTTTCTGAGAAACTGCTCTGTGTTATGTTAATTCATCTCACAGAGTAACATCTTTCCCTTCAAGAAGCCTTTCGCTAAGGCTGTTCTTGTGGAATTGGCAAAGGGATATTTGGAAGCCCATAGAGGCCTATGGTGAAAAAGGAAATATTTTCCGATCAAAACTGGAAAGAAGATTTCTGAGAAACTGAGAAACTGCTCTGTGTTCTGTTAATTCATCTCACAGAGTTACATCTTTCCCTTCAAGAAGCCTTTCGCTAAGGCTGTTCTTGTGGAATTGGCAAAGGGATATTTGGAAGCCCATAGAGGGCTACGGTGAAAAAGGAAATATCTTCCGTTCAAAACTGGAAAGAAGCTTTCTGAGAAACTGCTCTGTGTTCTTTTAATTCATCTCACAGATTGACATCTTTCCCCTCAAGAAGCCTTTCGCTAAGGCTGTTCTTGTGGAATAGGCAAAGGGATACTTGGAAGCCCATAGAGGGTTATGGTGAAAAAGGAAATATCTTCCGTTCAAATCTGGAAAGAAACTTTCTGAGAAACTGCTCTGTGTTCTGTTAATTCATCTCACAGCGTTACATCTTTCCCTTAAAGAAGCCTTTCGCTAAGGCTGTTCTTGTGGAATTGGCAAAGGGATATTTGGAAGCCCATAGAGGCCTATGGTGAAAAAGGAAATATCTTCCGTTCAAAACTGGAAAGAAGCTTTCTGAGAAACTGCTCTGTGTTCTGTTAATTCATCTCACAGAGTTACATCTTTCCCTTCAAGAAGCCTTTCGGTAAGGCTGTTCTTGTGGAATTGGCATAGGATATTTGGAATCCCATACAGGGCTATGGTGAAAAAAAAAATATCTTCCGTTCAAAACAGGAAAGAAGCTTTCTAAGAAACTGCTCTGTGTTCTGTTAATTCATCTCACCGAGTTACATCTTTCCCTTCAAGAAGCCTTTCTCTAAGGCTGTTCTTGTGGAATTGGCAAAGGGATACTTGGAAGTCCATAGAGGGCTATGGTGAAAAAGGAAATATCTTCCGTTCAAAAGTGGAAAGAAGCTTTCTGAGAAACTGCTCTGTGTTATGTTAATTCATCTCACAGAGTAACATCTTTCCCTTCAAGAAGCCTTTCGCTAAGGCTGTTCTTGTGGAATTGGTAAAGGGATATTTGGAAGCCCATAGAGGGCTACGGTGAAAAAGGAAATATCTTCCGTTCAAAACTGGAAAGAAGCTTTCTGAGAAACTATTCTGCGTTCTGTTAATTCATCTCACAGAGTTACATCTTTCCCTTCAAGAAGCCTTTCGCTAAGGCTGTTCTTGTGGAATTGGCAAAGGGATATTTGGAAGCCCATAGAGGCCTATGGTGAAAAAGGAAATATTTTCCGATCAAAACTGGAAAGAAGATTTCTGAGAAACTGAGAAACTGCTCTGTGTTCTGTTAATTCATCTCACAGAGTTACATCTTTCCCTTCAAGAAGCCTTTCGCTATATCTGTTCTTGTGGAAGTGGCATAGGATATTTGAAAGCCCATAGAGGGCTATGTTGAAAAAGGAAATATCTTTAGTTCAAAACAGGAAAGAAGCTTTCTGAGAAACTGCTCTGTGTTCTGTTAATTCATCTCACAGAGTTACATCTTTCCCTTCAAGAAGCTTTTCGCTAAGGCTGTTCTTGTGGAATTGGCAAAGAGATATTTGGAAGCCCATAGAGGGCTATGGTGAAAAAGGAAATATCTTCCGTTCAAAACTGGAAAGAAGCTTTCTGAGAAACTGCTCTGTGTTCTGTTAATTCACCTCACAGAGTTTCATCTTTCCCTTCAAGAAACCTTTCGCTAAGGCTGTTCTTGTGGAATTGGCAAAGGGATATTTGGAAGCCCATAGGGGGCTATGATGAAAAAGGAATTATCTTCCGTTCAAAACTGGAAAGAAGCTTTCTGAGAAACTGCTCTGTGTTCTGTTAATTCATCTCACAGAGTTACATCTTTCCCTTCAAGAAGCCTTTCGCTAAGGCTGTTCTTGTGGAATTGGCAAAGTGATATTTGGAAGCCCATAGAGGGCTACGGTGAAAAAGGAAATATCTTCCGTTCAAAACTGGAAAGAAGCTTTCTGAGAAACTGCTCTGTGTTCTGTTAATTCATCTCACAGAGTTACATCTTTCCCTTCAAGAAGCCTTTCGCTAAGGCTGTTCTTGTGAAATTGGCAAAGGGATATTTGGAAGCCCATAGAGGGCTATGGTGAAAAAGGAAATATCTTCCGTTCAAAACTGGAAAGAAGCTTTCTGAGAAACTGCTCTGTGTTCTGTTAATTCACCTCACAGAATTACATCTTTCCTTTCAAGAAGACTTTCGCTAAGGCTGTTCTTGTAGAATTGCCAAAGTTATATTTGGAAGCCCATAGAGGGCTATGTTGAAAAAGGAAATATCTTCTGTTCAAAACTGGAAAGAAGTTTTCTGAGAAACTGCTCTGTGTCCTGTTAATTCATCTCACAGATTTACATCTTTCCCTTCAAGAAGCCTTTCGCTAAGGCTGTTCTTGTGGAATTGGCAAAGGGATATTTGGAAGGATATAGAGGCCTATGGTGAAAAAGGAAATATCTTCCTTTCAAAACTGGAAAGAAGCTTTCTGAGAAACTGCTCTGTGTTCTGTTAATTCATCTCACCGAGTTACATCTTTCCCTTCAAGAAGCCTTTCGCTAAGGCTGTTCTTGTGGAATTGGCAAAGGGATATTTGGAAGCCCATAGAGGGCTATGGTGAAAAAGGAAATATCTTCCGTTCAAAAGTGGAAAGAAGCTTTCTGAGAAACTGCTCTGTGTTCTGTTAATTCATCTCACAGAGTTACATCTTTCCCTTCAAGAAGCCTTTCGCTAAGGCTGTTCTTGTGGTATTGGCAAAGGGATACTTGGAAGCCCATAGAAGGTTATGGTGAAAAAGGAAATAGAATCCGTTCAAAACTGGAAGGAAGCTTTCTGAGAAACAGCTCTGTGTTCTGTTAATTCATCTCACAGAGTTACATCTTTTCCTTCAAGAAGCCTTTCTCTAAATCTGTTCTTGTGGAATTGGCAAAGGGATATTTGGAACCCATTAGAGGGCTATGGTGAAAAAGGAAATATCTTCCGTTCAAAACTGGAAAGAAGCTTTCAGAGAAACTGTTCTGTGTTCTGTTAATTCATCTCACCGAGTTACATCTTTCCCTTCAAGAAGCCTTTGGCTAAGGCTGTTCTTGTGGAATTGGCAAAGGGATATTTGGAACCCCATAGAGCGCTACGGTGAAAAACGAAATATCTTCCGTTCTAAACTGAAAAGAAGCTTTCTGAGAAACTGCTCTGTGTTCTGTTAATTCATCTCACAGAGTTACATCTTTCCCTTCAAGAAGCCTTTCGCTAAGGCTGTTCTTGTGGAATTGGCATAGGGATATTTGGAACCCCTTAGAGGGCTATGGTGAAAAAGGAAATATCTTCCGTTCATAACTGGAAAGAAGCTTTCTGAGAAACTTCTCTGTGTTCTGTTAATTCACCTCACAGAGTTACATCTTTCACTTCAAGAAGCCTTTCGCTAAGGCTGTTCATGGGGAATTGGCAAAGGGATATTTGGAAGCCCATAGAGGGCTATGGTGAAAAAGGAATTATCTTCCGTTCAAAACTGGAAAGAAGCTTTCTGAGAAACTGCTCTGTGTTCTGTTAATTCCTCTCACAGGGTTACATCTTTCCCTTCAAGAAGCCTTTCGCTAAGGCTGTTCTTGTGGATTTGGCAAAGGGATATTTTAAAGCCCATAGAGGGCTATGGTGAAAAAGGAAATATCTTCAGTTCAAAACTGGAAAGAAGCTTTGAGAAACTGCTCTGTGTTCTGTGTATTCATCTCACAGAGTTACATCTTTCCCTTCAAGAAGCCTTTCGCTAAGGCTGTTCTTGTGGAATTGGCAAAATGATATTTGGAAGCCCATAGAGGGTTATGGTGAAAAAGGAAATATCTTCCGTTCAAAACTGGAAAGAAGCTTTCTGAGAAACTGCTCTGTGTTGTGTTAATTCATCTCACAGAGTTACATCTCTCCCTTCAAGAATCCTTTCGCTAAGGCTGTTCTTGTGGAATTGGCAAAGGGATATTTAGAAGCCCATAGAGGGCTATGGTGAAAAAGGAAATACCTTCCGTTGAAAACAGGAAAGAAGCTTTCTGTGAAACTGCTCTGTGTTCTGTTAATTCATCTCTGAGAGTTACATCTTTCCCTTCAAGAAGCCTTTCGCTAAGGCTGTTCTTGTGGAATTGGCAAAGTGATATTTGGAAGCCCTTAGAGGGCTACAGTGAAAAAGGAAATATCTTCCGTTCAAAACTGGAAAGAAGCTTTCTGAGAAACTGCTCTGTGTTCTGTTAATTCATCTCACAGAGTTACATCTTTCCCTTCAAGAAGCCTTTCGGTAAGGCTGTTCTTGTGAAATTGGCAAAGGGATATTTGGAAGCCGATAGAGGGCTACGGTGAAAAAGGAAATATCTTCCGTTCCAAATTTGGAAGAAGCTTTCTAAGAAACTGCTCTGTGTTCTGTTAATTCATTTCACAGAGTTACATCTTTCCCTTCAGGAAGCCTTTCGTTAAGGCTGTTCTTGTGGAATTGGCAAAGGGATATTTGGAAGCCCATAGAGGGCTATGGTGAGAAAGGAAATATCTTCCGTTCGAAAGTGGAAAGAAGCTTTCTGAGAAACTGCTCTGTGTTCTGTTAATTCATCTCACAGAGTTACATCTTTCCCTTCAAGAAACCTTTCGCTAAGGCTCTTCTTGTGGAATTGGCAAAGTGATATTTGGAAGCCCATAGAGAGCTATGGTGATAAAGGAAATATCTTCCGTTCAAAATTGGAAAGAAGCTTTCTGAGAAACTGCTCTGTGTTCTGTTAATTCATCTCACAGAGTTACATATTTCCCTTCAAGAAGCCTTTCGCTAAGTCTGTTCTTGTGGAATTGGCAAAGGGATATTTGGAACCCCTTAGAGGCCTATGGTGAAAAAGGAAATATCTTCCGTTCAAAACTGGAAAGAAGCTTTCTGAGAAACTGCTCTGTGTTCTGTTAATTCATCTCACAGAGTTACATCTTTCCCTTCAAGAAGCCTTTCGCTAATGCTGTTCTTGTGGAATTGGCATAGGGATATTTGGAAGCCCATAGAGGGCTATGGTGAAAAAGGAAATATCTTCTGTTCAAAAGTAGAAAGAAGCTTTCGGAGAAACAGCTCTGTGTTCTGTTAATTCATCTCACAGAGTTACATCTTTCCCTTCAAGAAGCCTTTCGCTAAGGCTGTTCTTGTGGAATTGGAAAAGTGATATTTGGAAGCCCATAGAGGGCTATGGTGAAAAAGGAAATATCTTCCGTTCAAAACTGGAAAGAAGCTTTCTGAGAAACTGCTCTGTGTTCTGTTAATTCATCTCACAGAGTTACATCTTTCTCTTCAAGAAGCCTTTCGCTAAGGCTGTTCTTGTGGAATTGGCAAAGGGATATTTGGAAGCCCATAGAGGGCTACGGTGAAAAAGGAAATATCTTCCGTTCAAAACTGGAAAGAAGATTTCTGAGAAACTGATCTGTGTTGTGTTAATTCATCTCACAGAGTTACATCTTTCCCTTCAAAAAGCCTTTCGCTAAGGCTGTTCTTGTGGAATTGGCAAAGGGATATTTGGAAGCCCTTAGAGGGCTATGGTGAAAAAGGAAATATCTTCCGTTCAAAACTGGAAAGAAGCTTTCTGAGAAACTGCTCTGTGTTCTGTTAATTCATCTCACAGAGTTACATCTTTCCCTTCAAGAAGCTTTTCGATAAGGCTGTTCTTGTGGAATAGGCAAAGGGATACTTGGAAGCCCATAGAGGGTTATGGTGAAAAAGGAAATATCTTCCGTTCAAATCTGGAAAGAAGCTTTCTGAGAAACTGCTCTGTGTTCTGTTATTTCATCTCACAGAGTTACGTCTTTCCCTTCAAGAAGGCTTTCGCTAAGGCTGTTCTTGTGGAATTGGCAAAGGGATATTTGGAACCCCATAGTGGCCTATGGTGAAAAAGGAAATATCTTCCGTTCAAAACTGGAAAGAAGCTTTCTGAGAAACTGCTCTGTGTTCTGTTAATTCATCTCACAGAGTTACATCTTTCCCTTCAAGAAGCCTTTCGCTAAGGCTGTTCTTGTGGAATTGGCAAAGGGATATTAAGAAGCCCATAGAGGGATACGGTGAAAAAGGAAATATCTTCCGTTCAAAAGTGGAAAGAAGCTTTCTGAGAAACTGCTCTGTGTTCTGTTAATTCATCTCACAGAGTTACATCTTTCCCTTCAAGAAGCCTTTCGCTAAGGCTGTTCTTGTGGAATTGGCAATGGGATACTTGGAAGCCCATAGAGGGTTATGGTGAAAAAGGAAATATCTTCTGTTCAAAACTGGAAAGACGCTTTCTGAGAAACTGCTGTGTGTTCTGTTAATTCATCTCCCACAGTTACATCTTTCCCTTCAAGAAGCCTTTCGCTAAGGCTGTTCCTGTGGAATTGGCAAAGGGATATTTGTAAGCCCATAGAGGGATAGGGTGAAAAAGGAAGTATCTTCCGTTCAAAACTGGAAAGAAGCTTTCTAAGAAACTGCTCTGTGTTCTGTTAATTCATCTCACAGAGTTACATCTTTCCCTTCAACAAGCCTTTCGCTAAGGCTGTTCTTGTGGAATTGGCAAAGGGATATTTGGAACCCCATAGAGGGCTATGGTGAAAAAGGAAATATCTTCCGTTCAAAACTGGAAAGAAGCTTTCTGAGAAACTGCTCTGTGTTCTGTTAATTCGTCGCAAAGAGTTACATATTTCCCTTCAAGAAGCCTTTCGCTAAGTCTGTTCTTG
This sequence comes from Chlorocebus sabaeus, assembly GCF_047675955.1. NCBI lineage: Eukaryota > Metazoa > Chordata > Mammalia > Primates > Cercopithecidae > Chlorocebus > Chlorocebus sabaeus. The sequence goes on from NC_132908.1 coordinate 41,118,876, forward strand.
TGGAATTGGCAAAGGGATATTTAGAAGCCCATAGAGGGCTACGGTGAAAACGGAAATATCTTCCGTTCAAAACTGGAAAGAAGCTTTCTGAGAAACTGCTCTGTGTTCTTTTAATTCATCTCACAGATTTACATCTTTCCCCTCAAGAAGCCTTTCGCTAAGGCTGTTCTTGTGGAATAGGCAAAGGGATACTTGGAAGCCCATAGAGGGTTATGGTGAAAAAGGAAATATCTTCCGTTCAAATCTGGAAAGAAGCTTTCTGAGAAACTGCTCTGTGTTCTGTTAATTCATCTCACAGAGTTACATCTTTCCCTTCAAGAAGCCTTTCGCTAAGGCTGTTCTTGTGGAATTGGCAAAGGGATATTTGGAACCCCATAGAGGCCTAGGGTGAAAAAGGAAATATCTTCCGGTCAAAACTGGAAAGAAGCTTTCTGAGAAACTGCTCTGTGTTCTGTTAATTCATCTCACAGAGTTACATCTTTCCCTTCAAGAAGCCTTTCGCTAAGGCTGTTCTTGTGGAATTGGCAAAGGGATATTAAGAAGCCCATAGAGGGCTACGGTGAAAAAGGAAATATCTTCCGTTGAAAACTGGAGAGAAGCTTTCTGAGAAACTGCTCTGTGTTCTTTTAATTCATCTCACAGAGTTACATCTTTCCCTTCAAGAAGCCTTTCGCTAAGGCTGTTCTTGTGGAATTGGCAAAGGGATATTAAGAAGCCCATAGAGGGATACGGTGAAAAAGGAAATATCTTCCGTTCAAAACTGGAAAGAAGCTTTCTGAGAAACTGCTCTGTGTTCTTTTAATTCATCTCACAGAGTTACATCTTTCCCTTCAAGAAGCATTTCGCTAAGGCTGTTCTTGTGGAATTGGCAATGGGATACTTGGAAGCCCATAGAGGGTTATGGTGAAAAAGGAAATATCTTCTGTTCAAAACTGGATAGAAGCTTTCTGAGAAACTGCTCTGTGTTCTGTTAATTCATCTCCCACAGTTACATCTTTCCCTTCAAGAAGCCTTTCGCTAAGGCTGTTCTTGTGGAATTGGCAAAGGGATATTTGTAAGCCCATAGAGGGCTATGGTGAAAAAGGAAGTATCTTCCGTTCAAAACTGGAAAGAAGCTTTCTGAGAAACTGCTCTGTGTTCTGTTAATTCCTCTCACAGAGTTACATCTTTCCCTTCAAGAAGCCTTTCGCTAAGGCTGTTCTTGTGGAATTGGCAAAGGGATATTTGGAACCCCATAGAGGGCTATGGTGAAAAAGGAAATATCTTCCGTTCAAAACTGGAAAGAAGCTTTCTGAGAAACTGCTCTGTGTTCTGTTAATTCATCCCACCGAGTTACATCTTTCCCTTCAAGAAGCCTTTCGCTAAGGCTGTTCTTGTGGAATTGGCAAAGGGATATTTGGAAGCCCATAGAGGGCTATGGTGAAAAAGGAAATATCTTCCGTTCAAAACTGGAAAGAAGCTTTCTGAGAAACTGCTCTGTGTTCTGTTAATTCATCACAGAGAGTTACATCTTTCCCTTCAAGAAGCCTTTCGCTAAGGATGTTCTTGTGGAATTGTCAAAGGGATATTTGGAAGCCCATAGAGGGCTATGGTGAAAAAGGAAATATCTTCCGTTCAAAACGGGAAAGAAGCTTTCTGTGAAACTGCTCTGTGTTCTGTTAATTCATCTCACAGAGTTACATATTTCCCTTCAAGAAGCCTTTCGCTAAGGCTGTTCTTGTGGAATTGACAAACGGATGTTTGGAAGCCCATAGAGGGCCATGGTGAAAAAGGAAATATCTTCCGTTCAAAACTGGAAAGAAGCTTTCTGAGAAACTGCTCTGTGTTCTGTTAATTCATCTCCCAGAGTTACATCTTTCCCTTCAAGAAGACTTTCGCTAAGCCTGTTCTTGCGGAATTGGCAAAGGGATACTTGGAACCCCATAGAGGGTTATGGTGAAAAATTAAATATCTTCCGTTCAAAACTGGAAAGAAGCTTTCTGAGAAACTGCTCTGTGTTCTCTTAATTCATCTCACAGAGGTGCATCTTTCCCTTCAAGAAGCCTTTGGCTAAGGCTGTTCTTGTGGAATTGGCAAAGGGATATTTGGAACCCCATAGAGCGCTACGGTGAAAAAGGAAATATCTTCCGTTCAAAACTGAAAAGAAGCTTTCTGAGAAACTGCTCTGTGTTCTGTTAATTCATCTCACAGAGTTACATCTTTCATTTCAAGAACCTTTCGCTAATTCTGTTCTTGTGGAATTGGCAAAGTGATATTTGGAAGCCCATAGAGGGCTATGGTGAAAAAGGAAATATCTTCCGTTCATAACTGGAAAGAAGCTTTCTGAGAAACTTCTCTGTGTTCTGTTAATTCACCTCACAGAGTTACATCTTTCCCTTCAAGAAGCCTTTCGCTAAGGCTGTTCATGTGGAATTGGCAAAGGGATATTTGGAAGCCCATAGAGGGCTATGGTGAAAAAGGAATTATCTTCCGTTCAAAACTGGAAAGAAGCTTTCTGAGAAACTGCTCTGTGTTCTGTTAATTCCTCTCACAGGGTTACATCTTTCCCTTCAAGAAGACTTTCGCTAAGGCTGTTCTTGTGGATTTGGCAAAGGGATATTTTAAAGCCCATAGAGGGCTATGGTGAAAAAGGTAATATCTTCCGTTCAAAACTGGAAAGAAGCTTTCTGAGAAACTGCTCTGTGTTCTGTGTATTCATCTCACAGAGTTACATCTTTCCCTTCAAGAAGCCTTTCGCTAAGGCTGTTCTTGTGGAATTGGCAAAATGATATTTGGAAGCCCATAGAGGGCTATGGTGAAAAAGGAAATATCTTCCGTTCCAAACTGGAAAGAAGCTTTCTGAGAAACTGCTCTGTGTTCTGTTAATTCATCTCACAGAGTTACATCTCTCCCTTCAAGAATCCTTTCGCTAAGGCTGTTCTTATGGAATTGGCAAAATGATATTTGGAAGCCCATAGAGGGCTACGGTGAAAAAGGAAATATCTTCTGTTCAAAACTGGAAAGAAGCTTTCTGAGAAACTGCTCTGTGTTCTGTTAATTCATCTCACAGAGTTACATCTTTCCCTTCAAGAAGCGTTTCGCTAAGTCTGTTCTTGTGGAATTGGCAAAGGGATATTTACAAGCCCATAGAGGGCTACGGTGAAAAAGGAAATACCTTCCGTTCAAAACTGGAAAGAAGCTTTCTGAGAAACTGCTCTGTGTTCTGTTAATTCATCTCACAGATTTACATCTTTCCCTTCAAGAAGCCTTTCGCTAAGGCTGTTCTTGTGGAATAGGCAAAGGGATACTTGGAAGCCCATAGAGGGTTATGGTGAAAAAGGAAATATCTTCCGTTCAAATCTGGAAAGAAGCTTTCTGAGAAACTGCTCTGTGTTCTCTTAATTCATCTCACAGAGTTACATCTTTTCCTTCAAGAAGCCTTTCGCTAAGGCTGTTCTTGTGGAATTGGCAAAGGGATATTTGGAACCCCATAGAGGGCTATGGTGAAAAAGGTAATATCTTCCGTTCAAAACTGGAAAGAAGCTTTCTGAGAAACTGCTCTGTGTTCTGTGTATTCATCTCACAGAGTTACATCTTTCCCTTCAAGAAGCCTTTCGCTAAGGCTGTTCTTGTGGAATTGGCAAAATGATATTTGGAAGCCCATAGAGGGCTATGGTGAAAAAGGAAATATCTTCCGTTCCAAACTGGAAAGAAGCTTTCTGAGAAACTGCTCTGTGTTCTGTTAATTCATCTCACAGAGTTACATCTCTCCCTTCAAGAATCCTTTCGCTAAGGCTGTTCTTATGGAATTGGCAAAATGATATTTGGAAGCCCATAGAGGGCTACGGTGAAAAAGGAAATATCTTCTGTTCAAAACTGGAAAGAAGCTTTCTGAGAAACTGCTCTGTGTTCTGTTAATTCATCTCACAGAGTTACATCTTTCCCTTCAAGAAGCGTTTCGCTAAGTCTGTTCTTGTGGAATTGGCAAAGGGATATTTACAAGCCCATAGAGGGCTACGGTGAAAAAGGAAATACCTTCCGTTCAAAACTGGAAAGAAGCTTTCTGAGAAACTGCTCTGTGTTCTGTTAATTCATCTCACAGATTTACATCTTTCCCTTCAAGAAGCCTTTCGCTAAGGCTGTTCTTGTGGAATAGGCAAAGGGATACTTGGAAGCCCATAGAGGGTTATGGTGAAAAAGGAAATATCTTCCGTTCAAATCTGGAAAGAAGCTTTCTGAGAAACTGCTCTGTGTTCTCTTAATTCATCTCACAGAGTTACATCTTTTCCTTCAAGAAGCCTTTCGCTAAGGCTGTTCTTGTGGAATTGGCAAAGGGATATTTGGAACCCCATAGAGGCATATGGTGAAAAAGGAAATATCTTCCGTTCAAAACTGGAAAGAAGCTTTCTGAGAAACTGCTCTGTGTTCTGTTAATTCATCTCACAGAGTTACATCTTTCCCTTCAAGAAGCCTTTCGCTAAGGCTGTTCTTGTGGAATTGGCAAAGGGATATTTGGAAGCCCATAGAGGGCTATGGTGAAAAAGGAAATATCTTCCGTTCAAAACTGGAAAGAAGCTTTCTGAGAAACTGCTCTGTGTTCTGTTAATTCATCTCACAGAGTTACATCTTTCCCTTCAAGAAGCCTTTCGCTAATTCTGTTCTTGTGGAATTGGAAAAGTGATATTTGGAAACCCATAGAGGGCTATGGTGAAAAAGGAAATATCTTCCGTTCATAACTGGAAAGAAGCTTTCTGAGAAACTTCTCTGTGTTCTGTTAATTCACCTCACAGAGTTACATCTTTCACTTCAAGAAGCCTTTCGCTAAGGCTGTTCATGGGGAATTGGCAAAGGGATATTTGGAAGCCCATAGAGGGCTATGGTGAAAAAGGAATTATCTTCCGTTCAAAACTGGAAAGAAGCTTTCTGAGAAACTGCTCTGTGTTCTGTTAATTCCTCTCACAGGGTTACATCTTTCCCTTCAAGAAGCCTTTCGCTAAGGCTGTTCTTGTGGATTTGGCAAAGGGATATTTTAAAGCCCATAGAGGGCTATGGTGAAAAAGGAAATATCTTCAGTTCAAAACTGGAAAGAAGCTTTCTGAGAAACTGCTCTGTGTTCTGTGTATTCATCTCACAGAGTTACATCTTTCCCTTCAAGAAGCCTTTCGCTAAGGCTGTTCTTGTGGAATTGGCAAAATGATATTTGGAAGCCCATAGAGGGCTATGGTGAAAAAGGAAATATCTTCCGTTCAAAACTGGAAAGAAGCTTGCTGAGAAACTGCTCTGTGTTCTGTTAATTCATCTCACAGAGTTACATCTCTCCCTTCAGGAATCCTTTCGCTAAGGCTGTTCTTGTGGAATTGGCAAAGGGATATTTAGAAGCCCATAGAGGGCTATGGTGAAAAAGGAAATACCTTCCGTTGAAAACTGGAAAGAAGCTTTCTGTGAAACTGCTCTGTGTTCTGTTAATTCATCTCTGAGAGTTACATCTTTCCCTTCAAGAAGCCTTTCGCTAAGGCTGTTCTTGTGGAATTGGCAAAGTGATATTTGGAAGCCCTTAGAGGGCTACAGTGAAAAAGGAAATATCTTCCGTTCAAAACTGGAAAGAAGCTTTCTGAGAAACTGCTCTGTGTTCTGTTAATTCATCTCACAGCGTTACATCTCTCCCTTCAAGAAGCCTTTCGCTAAGGCTGTTCATGTGGAATTGGCAAAGGGATATTTGGAAGCCCATAGAGGGCTATGGTGAAAAAGGAATTATCTTCCGTTCAAAACTGGAAAGAAGCTTTCTGAGAAACTGCTCTGTGTTCTGTTAATTCATCTCACAGCGTTACATCTCTCCCTTCAAGAATCCTTTCGCTAAGGCTGTTCTTATGGAATTGGCAAAATGATATTTGGAAGCCCATAGAGGACTACGGTGAAAAAGGAAATATCTTCCGTTCATAACTGGAAAGAAGCTTTCTGAGAAACTGCTCTGTGTTCTGTTAATTCATCTCACAGAGTTACATCTTTCCCTTCAAGAAGCCTTTCGGTAAGGCTGTTCTTGTGAAATTGGCAAAGGGATATTTGGAAGCCGATAGAGGGCTACGGTGAAAAAGGAAATATCTTCCGTTCCAAATTTGGAAGAAGCTTTCTAAGAAACTGCTCTGTGTTCTGTTAATTCATTTCACAGAGTTACATCTTTCCCTTCAGGAAGCCTTTCGTTAAGGCTGTTCTTGTGGAATTGGCAAAGGGATATTTGGAAGCCCATAGAGGGCTATGGCTAGAAAGGAAATATCTTCCGTTCGAAACTGGAAAGATGCTTTCTGAGAAACTGCTCTGTGTTCTGTTAATTCATCTCACAGAGTTACATCTTTCCCTTCAAGAAGCCTTTCGCTAAAGCTGTTCTTGTGGTATTGGCAAAGTGATATTTGGAAGCCCATAGAGGGCTATGGTGAAAAAGGAAATATCTTCCGTTAAAAACTGGAAAGAAGCTTTCTGAGAAACTGCTCAGTGTTCTGTTAATTCATCTCACAGAGTTACATTTTTCCCTTCAAGAAGCCTTTCGCAAAGGCTGTTCTTCTGGAATTGGCAAAGTGATATTTGGAAGCAAATAGAGGGCTGTGGTGAAAAAGGAAATATCTTCCGTTCAAAACTGGAAAGAAGCTTTCTGAGAAACTGCTCTGTGTTCTGTTAATTCATCTCACAGAGTTACATCTTTCCCTTCCAAGAGCCTTTCGCTAAGGCTGTTCTTGTGGAATTGGCAAAGTGATATTTGGAAGCCCATAGAGGGCTAGGGTGAAGAAGGAAATATCTTCCGTTCAAAACTGGAAAGAAGCTTTCTGAGAAACTGCTCTGTGTTCTGTTAATTCATGTCACAGAGTTACATCTTTCCCTTGAAGAAGCCTTTCGCTAAGGCTGTTCTTGTGGAATTGGAAAGGGATATTTGGAAGCCCATATAGGACTATGGTGAAAAAGGAAATATCTTCCGTTCAAAAGTGGAAAGATGTTTCCTCAGAAACTGCTCTGTGTTCTGTTAATTCATCTCACAGAGTTACATCTTTCCCTTCAAGAAGCCTTTCGCTAAGGCTGTTCTTGTGGAATTGGCAAAGGGATATTTGGAAGCCCATATAGGACTATCGTGAAAAAGGAAATATCTTCCGTTCAAAAGTGGAAAGACGCTTTCTGAGAAACTGCTCTGTGTTCTGTTAATTCGTCTCACAGAGTTACATCTTTCCCTTCAAGAAGCCTTCGCTAAGGCTGTTCTTGTGGAATTGGCAAAGTGATATTTGGAAGCCCATAGAGGGCTACGGTGAAAAAGGAAATATCTTCCGTTCAAAACTGGAAAGAAGCTTTCTGACAAACTGCTCTGTGTTCTGTTAATTCATCTCACAGTGTTACATCTTTCCCTTCAAGAAGCCTTTCGCTAAGGCTGTTCTTGTGGAATTGCAAAGTGATACTTGGAAGCCCATAGAGGGGTAGGTTGAAAAAGGAAATATCTTCCGTTCAAAACTGGAAAGAAGCTTTCTGAGAAACTGCTCTGTGATCTGTTAGTTCATCTCACAGAGTTACATCTTTCCCTTCAAGAAGCCTTTCGCTAACGCTGTTCTTGTGGAATTGGCCAAGGGATATTTGGAAGCCCTTAGAGGGCTATGGTGAAAAAGGAAATATCTTCCGTTCAAAACTGGAAAGAAGCTTTCTGAGAAACTGCTCTGTGTTCTGTTAATTCATCTAACAGAGTTACATCTCTCCCTTCAAGAAGCCTTTCGCTAAGGCTGTTCTTGTGAAATTGGCAAAGTGGTATTTGGAAGCCCATAGAGGGCTACGGTGAAAAAGGAAATATCTTCCGTTCAAAACTGGAAAGAAGCTCTATGAGAAACTGCTCTGTGCTCTGTTAACTCATCTCACCGAGTTATATCTTTCCCTTCAAGAAGCCTTTCGCTAAGGCTGTTCTTGTGGAATTGGCAAAGGGATATTTGGAAGTCCATAGAGTGCTAAGGTGAAAAAGGAAATATCTTCCTTTCAAACCTGGAAAGAAGCTCTATGAGAAACTGCTCTGTGCTCTGTTAAATCATCTCACCGAGTTATATCTTTCCCTTCAAGAAGCCTTTCGCTAAGGCTGTTCTTGTGGAATTGGCAAAGGGATATTTGGAAGCCCATAGAGTGCTAAGGTGATAAAGGAAATATCTTCCGTTCAAAACTGGAAAGAAGCTTTCTGAAAAACTGCTCCGTGTACTGTTAATTCATCTCACAGAGTTACATCTTTCCCTTCAAGAAGCCTTTCGCTAAGGGTGTTCTTGTGTAATTGGCAAAGTGATATTTGGAAGCCCATAGAAGGTTATATTGAAAAAGGAAATAACTTCCGATGAAAACTGGAAAGAAGCTTTCTGAGAAACTGCTCTGTGTTCTGTTAATTCATCTCACAGAATTACATCTTTCCCTTCAAGAAGCCTTTCCCTAAGGCTGTTCTTCGGGAATTGGCAAAGTGATATTTGGAAGCCCTTAGAGGGCTATGGTGAAAAAGGAAATATCTACCGTTCAAAACTGGAAAGAAGCTTTCTGAGAAACTACTCCGTGTTCTGTTAATTCATCTCACAGAGTTACATCTTTCCGTTCAAGAAGCTTTTCGCTAAGGTTGTTCTTGTGGAATTGGCAAAGGGATATTTGGAAGCCCCTAGAGGGCTATCGTGAAAAAGGAAATATCTTCCGTTCAAAACTGGAAAGAAGCTTTCTGAGAAACTTCTGTGTGTTCTGTTAATTCATCTCACAGAGTTACATCTTTCCCTTCAAGAAGCCTTTCGCTAAGGCTGTTCTTGTGGAATTGGCAAAGTGATATTTGGAAGCCCATAGAGGGCTGTTGTGAAAAAGGAAATATCTTCCGTTCAAAACTGGAAAGAAGCTTTCTGAGAAATTGTTCTGTGTTCCGTTAATTCATCTCACAGAGTTACATCTTTCCCTTCAAGAAGCCTTTCGCTAAGGTTGTTCCTGTGGAATTGTCAAAGTGATATTTGGAAGCCCCTAGAGGGCAATGGTGGAAAAGAAAATATCTTTCGTTCAAAACTGGAAAGAAGCTTTCTGAGAAACTGCTCTGTGTTCTGTGAATTCATCTCACAGAGTTACATCTTTCCCTTCAAGAAGCCTTTCGCTAAGGCTGTTCTTGTGGAATTGGCAAAGGGATATTTGGAAGCCCATAGAGGGTTATGGTGAAAAAGGAAATATCTTCCGTTCAAAACTGGAAAAAAGCTTTGTGAGAAACTGCTCTGTGTTCTGTTAATTCATCTCACAGAGTTACATCTTTCCCTTCAAGAAGCCTTTCGCTAAAGCTGTTCTTGTGGAATTGGCAAAGTGATATTTGGAAGCCCATAGAGGGTTATATTGAAAAAGGAAATATCTTCTGTTGAAAACTGGAAACAAGCTTGCTGAGAAACTTCTCGGTGTTCTGTTAATTCATCTCACAGAATTACATCTTTCCCTTGAAGAAGCCTTTCTCTAAGGCTGTTCTTGTGGAATTGGCAAAGTGATATTTGGAAGCCCTAAGAGGGCTATGGTGAAAAAGGAAATATCTACCGTTCAAAAGTGTAAAGAAGCTTTCTGAGAAACTTCTCCGTGTTCTGTTAATTCATCTCACAGAGTTACATCATTCCCTTCAAGAAGCCTTTCGCTAAGGCTGTTCTTGTGGAATTGGCAAAGTGATATTTGAAGCCCCTAGAGGGCTAGGGTGAAAAAGGAAATATCTTCCGTTCAAAACTGGAAAGAAGCTTTCTGAGAAACTGCTCTGTGTTCTGTTAATTCATCTCACAGAGTTACATCTTTCCCTTCAAGAAGCCTTTCGCTAAGGCTGTTCTTGTGGATTTGGCAAAGGGATATTTGGAAGCCCTAGAGGGCTATGGTGAAAAAGGAAATATCTTCCGTTGAAAATTGGAAAGAAGCTTTCTGAGAAACTGCTCTGTGTTCTGTTAATTTATCTCACAGAGTTACATCTTTCCCTTCAAGAAGCCTTTCGCTAAGGCTGTTCTTTTGGAATTGGCAAAGTGATATTTGGAAGCCCATAGAAGGCTACGGAGAAAAAGGAAATATCTTCCGTTCAAAACTGGAAAGAAGCTTTCTGAGATACTGCTCTGTGTTCTGTTAATTCATCTCACAGAGTTACATCTTTCCCTTCAAGAAGCCTTTCGCTAAGGCTGTTCTTGTGGAATTGGCAAAGTGATATTTGGAATCCCATAGAGGGCTACGGTGAAAAAGGAAATATCTTCCGTTCAAAACTGGAAAGAATCTTTCTCACACACTGCTCTGTGTTCTGTTAATTCATCTCACAGAGTTACATCTTTCCCTTGAAGAAGCCTTTCGCTAAGGCTGTTCTTGTGGAATTGGAAAGGGATATTTGGAAGCCCATATAGGACTATGGTGAAAAAGGAAATATCTTCCGTTCAAAAGTGGAAAGATATTTCCTCAGAAACTGCTCTGTGTTCTGTTAATTCATCTCACAGAGTTACATCTTTCCCTTCAAGAAGCCTTTCGCTAAGGCTGTTCTTGTGGAATTGGCAAAGGGATATTTGGAAGCCCATATAGGACTATCGTGAAAAAGGAAATATCTTCCGTTCAAAAGTGGAAAGACGCTTTCTGAGAAACTTCTCTGTGTTCTGTTAATTCGTCTCACAGAGTTACATCTTTCCCTTCAAGAAGCCTTCGCTAAGGCTGTTCTTGTGGAATTGGCAAAGTGATATTTGGAAGCCCATAGAGGGCTACCGTGAAAAAGGAAATATCTTCCGTTCAAAACTGGAAAGAAGCTTTCTGACAAACTGCTCTGTGTTCTGTTAATTCATCTCACAGAGTTACATCTTTCCCTTCAAGAAGCCTTTCGCTAAGGCTGTTCTTGTGGAATACGCAAGGGGATATTTGGAAGCCCATAGAGGGGTAGGTTGAAAAAGGAAATATCTTCCGTTCAAAACTGGAAAGAAGCTTTCTGAGAAACTGCTCTGTGATCTGTTAGTTCATCTCACAGAGTTACATCTTTCCCTTCAAGAAGCCTTTCGCTAACGCTGTTCTTGTGGAATTGGCCAAGGGATATTTGGAAGCCCTTAGAGGGCTTTGGTGAAAAAGGAAATATCTTCCGTTCAAAACTGGAAAGAAGCTTTCTGAGAAACTGCTCTGTGTTCTGTTAATTCATCTAACAGAGTTACATCTTTCCCTTCAAGAAGCCTTTCGCTAAGGCTGTTCTTGTGAAATTGGCAAAGTGGTATTTGGAAGCCCATAGAGGGCTACGGTGAAAAAGGAAATATCTTCCGTTCAAAACTGGAAAGAAGCTCTATGAGAAACTGCTCTGTGCTCTGTTAACTCATCTCACCGAGTTATATCTTTCCCTTCAAGAAGCCTTTCGCTAAGGCTGTTCTTGTGGAATTGGCAAAGGGATATTTGGAAGCCCATAGAGTGCTAAGGTGAAAAAGGAAATATCTTCCTTTCAAACCTGGAAAGAAGCTCTATGAGAAACTGCTCTGTGCTCTGTTAAATCATCTCACCGAGTTATATCTTTCCCTTCAAGAAGCCGTTCGCTAAGGCTGTTCTTGTGGAATTGGCAAAGGGATATTTGGAAGCCCATAGAGTGCTAAGGTGATAAAGGAAATATCTTCCGTTCAAAACTGGAAAGAAGCTTTCGGAAAAACTGCTCCGTGTACTGTTAATTCATCTCACAGAGTTACATCTTTCCCTTCAAGAAGCCTTTCGCTAAGGGTGTTCTTGTGTAATTGGCAAAGTGATATTTGGAAGCCCATAGAAGGTTATATTGAAAAAGGAAATATCTTCCGATGAAAACTGGAAAGAAGCTTTCTGAGAAACTGCTCTGTGTTCTGTTAATTCATCTCACAGAATTACATCTTTCCCTTCAAGAAGCCTTTCCCTAAGGCTGTTCTTCGGGAATTGGCAAAGTGATATTTGGAAGCCCTTAGAGGGCTATGGTGAAAAAGGAAATATCTACCGTTCAAAACTGGAAAGAAGCTTTCTGAGAAACTACTCCGTGTTCTGTTAATTCATCTCACAGAGTTACATCTTTCCCGTCAAGAAGCCTTTCGCTAAGGCTGTTCTTGTGGAATTGGCAAAGTGATATTTTAAGCCCTCAGAGGGCTATGTTGAAAAAGGAAATATCTTCCGTTCAAAACTGGAAAGAAGCTTTCTGAGAAACTGCTCTGTGTTCTGTTAATTCATCTCACAGAGTTACATGTTTCCCTTCAAGAAGCCTTTCGCTAAGGCGGTTCTTGTGGAATTGGCAAAGGGATATTTGGAAGCCCATAGAGGGCTACGGTGAAACAGGAAATATCTTCCGTTCAAAACTGGAAAGAATCTATCTGACAAACTGCTCTGTGTTCTGTTAATTCATCTCACAGAGTTACATCTTTCCCTTCAAGAAGCCTTTCGCTAAGGCTGTTCTTGTGGAATTGGCCAAGGGATATTTGGAAGCCCATAGAGGGCTACGGTGAAAAAGGAAATATCTTCCGTTCAAAACTGGAAAGAAGCTTTATGAGAAAGTGCTCTGTGTTCTGTTAATTCATATCAGAGAGTTACATCTTTCCCTTCAAGAAGCCTTTCGCTAAGACTGTTCTTGTGGAATTGGCAAAGGGATGTTTGGAAGCCCTTAGAGGGCTACGGTGAAAAAGGAAATATCTTCCGATCAAAACTGGAAAGAAGCTTTCTGAAAAACTGCCCTGTGTTCTGTTAATTCATCTCACAGATTTACATATTTCCCTTCAAGAAGCCCTTCGCTAAGGCTGTTCTTGAGGAATTGGCAAAGAGATATTTGGAAGCCCATAGAGGGCTACGGTGAAAAAGGAAATATCTTCCGTTCAAAACTGGAAAGAAGCTTTATGAGAAACTGCTCTGTGTTCTGTTAATTTATCTCACAGAGTTACATCTTTCCCTTCAAGAAGCCTTTCGCTCAGGCTGTTCTTGTGGAATTGGCAAAGTGATATTTGGAAGCCCATAGAGGGCTACGGTGAAATAGGAAATATCTTCCGTTCAAAACTGGAAAGAATCTATCTGACAAACTGCTCTGTGTTCTGTTAATTCATCTCACAGAGTTACATCTTTCCCTTCAAGAAGCCTTTCGCTAAGGCTGTTCTTGTGGAATTGGCCAAGGGATATTTGGAAGCCCATAGAGGGCTACGGTGAAAAAGGAAATATCTTCCGTTCAAAACTGGAAAGAAGCTTTCTGAGAAAGTGCTCTGTGTTCTGTTAATTCATATCAGAGAGTTACATCTTTCCCTTCAAGAAGCCTTTCGCTAAGGCTGTTCTTGTGGAATTGGCAAAGTGATATTTGGAAGCCCATAGAGGGCTTGAGTGAAGAAGGAAATATCTTCCGTTCAAAACTAGAAAGACGCTTTCTGAGAAACTGCTCTGTGTTCTGTTAATTCATCTCACAGAGTTACATCTTTCCCTTCAAGAAGCCTTTCGCTAAGGCTGTTCTTGTGGAATTGGCAAAGTGATATTTGGAAGCCCATAGAGGGCTACGGTGAAAAAGGAAATATCTTCCGTTGAAAACTGGAAAGAAGCTTTCTGAGAAACTGCTCTGTGTTCTGTTAATTCGTCTCAGAGAGTTACATCTTTCCCTTCATGAAGCCTTTCGCTAAGGCTGTTCTTGTGGAATTGGCCATGGGATATTTGGAAGCCCATAGAGGGCTACGGTGAAAAAGGAAATATCTTCCGTTCAAAACAGGAAAGAAGCTTTCTGAAAAACTGCTCTGTGTTCTGTTAATTCATCTCACCGATTTACATCTTTCCCTTCAAGAAGCCTTTCGCTAAGGCTGTTCTTGTGCAATTGGCCAAGGGATATTTGGAAGCCCATAGAGGGCTACGGTGAAAAAGGAAATATCTTCCGTTCAAAACTGGAAAGAAGCTTTCTGAGAAAGTGCTCTGTGTTCTGTTAATTCATATCAGAGAGTTACATCTTTCCCTTCAAGAAGCCTTTCGCTAAGGCTGTTCTTGTGGAATTGGCAAAGGGATATTTGGAAGCCCTTAGAGGGCTACGGTGAAAAAGGAAATATCTTCCGTTCAAAACTGGAAAGAAGCTTTCTGAAAAACTGCTCTGTGTTCTGTTAATTCATCTCACAGATTTACATATTTCCCTTGAAGAAGCCTTTCGCTAAGGCTGTTCTTGAGGAATTGGCAAAGTGATATTTGGAAGCCCATAGAGGGCTACGGTGAAAAAGGAAATATCTTCCGTTGAAAAGTGGAAAGAAGCTTTCTGAGAAACTGCTCTGTGTTCTGTTAATTCGTCTCAGAGAGTTACATCTTTCCCTTCATGAAGCCTTTCGCTAAGGCTGTTCTTGTGGAATTGGCCATGGGATATTTGGAAGCCCATAGAGGGCTACGGTGAAAAAGGAAATATCTTCCGTTCAAAACAGGAAAGAAGCTTTCTGAAAAACTGCTCTGTGTTCTGTTAATTCATCTCACCGATTTACATCTTTCCCTTCAAGAAGCCTTTCGCTAAGGCTGTTCTTGTGCAATTGGCCAAGGGATATTTGGAAGCCCATAGAGGGCTACGGTGAAAAAGGAAATATCTTCCGTTCAAAACTGTAAAGAAGCTTTCTGAGAAAGTGCTCTGTGTTCCCTTAATTCATATCAGAGCGTTACATCATTCCCTTCAAGAAGCGATTCGCTAAGACGGTTCTTGTGGAATTGGCAAAGTGTTATTTGGAAGCCCATAGAGGGCTATGGTGAAGAATGAAATGTCTTCCGTTAAAAACTGTAAAAAAGCTTTCTGAGAAACTGCTTTGTGTTCTGTTAATTCATGTCACAGAGTTACAGCTTTCCCCTCAAGAAGCCTTTCTCCAAGACTGTTTTTGTTTAATTTGCAAAGTGATATTTGGAAGCCCATAGAGGGCTATGGTGAAAAAGGAAATATCTTCCGTTAAAAACTGGAAAGAAGCACTCTGAGAAACTGCTTTGTGTTCTGTTAATTCATCTTACAGAGTTACAGCTTTGCCTTCAAGACGCCTTTCGCTAAGTCTGTTCTTGTGAAATTGGCAAAGTGATATTTGTAAGTCCATAGAGGGCTGCGGTGAAAAAGGAAATAACTTCGGTTAAGTACTGGAAAGAAGCTTTCTGAGAAACTGCTTTGTGTTCTGTTAATTCATCTCACAGAGTTACATCTTTCCCTTCAAGAAACCTTTCGGTAAGTTTGTTCTTGTGGAATTGGCAAAGTGATACTTGGAAGCCCATAGAGGGCTATGGTGAAAAAGGAAATATCTTCCGTTAAAAACTGTAAAAATGCTTTCCGAGAAATTGCTTTGTGTTCTGCTGATTCATCTGACAGAATTACAGCTTTCCCCTCAAGAAGCCTTTCTCCAAGACTGTTTTTGTGGAATTTGCAAAGTGAAATTTGGAGGCCCATAGAGGGCTATGGTGAAAAAGGAAATATCTTCCGTTAAAAACTGGAAAGAAGCTTTCTGAAAAACTGCTTTGAGTTCTGTTAATTCATCTCACAGAGTTACAGCTTGCCCTTCAAGAAGCCTTTCGCTAAGGCTGTTCTTGTGGAATTGGGAAAGTGATATTTGGAAGCCCATAGAGGGCTATGGTGAAAAAGGAAATATCTTCCATTAAAAACTGGAAAGTAGCTTTCTGAGAAACTGTTTTGTGTTCTATTAATTCATCTCACCGAGTTACAGCTTTCCCTGGAAGAAACCTTTCTCCAAGACTGTTCCTGTGGAATTTGAAAAGTGATATTTGGAAGCCCATAGAGAGCCATGATGAAAAAGGAATTATCTTCCGTTGAAAACTGTAAAGAAGCTTTCTGAGAAACTGCTTTGTGTTCTGTTAATTCATCTCACAGAGTTACATCTTTCCCTTCAAGAAGCCTTTCGCTAAGGCTGTTCTTTTAGAATTGGCAAAGTGATATTTGGAGGCCCATAGAGGGCTATGGTGAAAAAGGAAATATCTTCCATTAAAAACTGGAAAGAAGCTTTCTGAGAAACTGCTTTGTGTTATCTTAATTCATCTTACAGAGTTACAGCTTTCCCTTCAAGAAGGCTTTCGCTAAGTCTGTTCTTCTGAAATTGGCAAAGTGATATTTGGAAGCCCCTAGAGGCCTATGGTGAAAAAGGAAATATCTTCGGTTAAGAACTGGAAAGAAGCATTCTGAGAAACTGCTTTGTGGTCTGTTAATTCATCTCACAGGGTTACAGCTTTTCCCTCCAGAAGCCTTTCTCTAAGACTGTTCTTGTGGAATTTGCAAAGTGATATTTGGAAGCCCGTAGAGCGCTATGGTGAAAAAGGAAATATCTTCCGTTAAAAACTGGAAAGAAGCTTTCTGAGAAACTGATTTCTGTTCTGTTAATTCCTCTCACAGAGTTACGTCTTTCCCTTTCACACGCCTTTACCTAAACCTTTTCTTGTGGTATTGGCAAAGTGATATTTGGAAGCCCATAGAGGGCTACAGTTAAAAAGGAAATATCTTCCGTTAAAAACTGGAAAGAAGCTTTCTGAGAAACTGCTCTGTGTTCTGTTAATTCATCTCACAGAGTTACATGTTTCCCTTCAAGAAGCCTTTCGCTAAGGCTGTTCTTGTGGAATTGGCAAAGTGATATTTGGAAGCCCAAAGAGGGCTCTAGTGAAAAAGAAAATATCTTCCTTTAAAAACCTGAAAGAAGCTTTCTGAGAAAATGCTCTGTGTTCTGTTAATTCATCTCACAGAGTTGCAGCTTTTCCCTCAGGAAGCCTTTCTCCAAGACTGTTCTTGTGGAATTTGCAAAGTGATATTTGGAAGCCAATAGAGGGCTATGATAAAAAAGAAATTATCTTCCGTTAAAAACTGGAAAGAAGCTTTCTGAGAAACTGCTTTGTGTTCTGTTAATTCATTTCACCGGTTACAAGTTTCCCTTCAAGAAGACTTTTGCTAAGGCTGTTCTTGTGGAATTGGCAAAGTGATATTTGGAAGCCAATAGAGGGCTATGGTGAAAAAGGAAATATCTTCCGTTAAAAACTGGAAAGAAGCTTTATGAGAAACTGCTCTGTGTTCTGTTAATTCATCTCACAGAGTTACATCTTTCCCTTCAAGAAGCCATTCGCTAAGGCTGTTCTTGTGGAATTGGCAAAGGGATATTTGGAAGCCAATAGAGAGCTATGGTGAAAAACGAATATCTTCCGTTCCAAACTGGAAAGAAGCTTTCTGAGAAACTGCTCTGTGTTCTGTTAATTCATCTCACCGAGTTACATCTTTCCCTTCAACAAGCCTTTCGCTAAGTCTGTTCTTGTGGAATTGGCAAAGGGATATTTGGAAGCCCATAGAGGGCTATGGTGAAAAAGGAAATATCTTCCGTTCAAAACTGGAAAGAAGCTTGCTGAGAAACTGCTCTGTGTTCTGCTAATTCCTCTCACAGGGTTACATCTTTCCCTTCAAGAAGCCTTTCGCTAAGGCTGTTCCTGTGGAATTGGCGAAGGGATATTTGGAAGCCCATAGAGGGCTATGGTGAAAAAGGAAACATCTTCCGTTCAAAACTGGAAAGAAGCTTTCTTTGAAACTGCTCTGTGTTCTGTTAATTCATCTCAAAGAGTTACATCTTTCCCTTCAAGAAGCCTTTCGCTAAGGCTGTTCTTGTGGAATTGGCAAAGGGATATTTGGAAACCATTAGAGGGCTTCGGTGAAAAAGGATATATCTTCCGTTCAAAACTGGAAAGAATCTTTCTGAGAAACTGCTCTGTGTTCTGTTAATTCATCTCACCGAGTTACATCCTTCCCTTCAACAAGCCTTTCGTTAAGGCTGTTCTTGTGGAATTGGCAAAGGGATATTTGGAAGCCCATAGAGGGCTATGGTGAAAAAGGAAATATCTTCCGTTGAAAACTGGAAGGAAGCTTTCTGAGAAACTGCTCTGTGTTCTGTTAATTCATCTCAGAGAGTTACATCTTTCCCTTCATGAAGGCTTTCGTTAAGGCTGTTCTTGTGCAATTGGCAAAGGGATATTTGGAAGCCCATAGCGGAGTATGGTGAAAAAGGAAATATCTTCCCTTCAAAACTGGAAAGAAGCTTTCTGAGAAACTGCTCTGTGTTCTGTTAATACATCTCACAGAGTTACATCTTTCCCTTCAAGAAGTCTTTCGCTAAGACTGTTCTTGTGGAATTGGCAAAGGGATATTTGGAAGCCAATAGAGAGCTATGGTGAAAAACGAATATCTTCCGTTCCAAACTGGAAAGAAGCTTTCTGAGAAACTGCTCTGTGTTCTGTTAATTCATCTCACCGAGTTACATCTTTCCCTTTAAGAAGCCTTTCGCTAAGGCTGTTCTTGTGGAATTGGCAAAGTGATATTTGGAAGCCCATAGAGGGCTGTGGTGAAAAAGGAAATATCTTCCGTTCAAAACTGGAAAGAAGCCTTCTGGGAAACTGCTCTGTGTTCTGTTAATACATCTCACAGAGTTACATCTTTCCCTTCAAGAAGTCTTTCGCTAAGACTGTTTTTGTGGAATTGGCAAAGGGATATTTGGAAGCCCATAGAGGGCTACGGTGAAAAAGGAAATATCTTCCGTTCAAAAGTGGAAAGAAGCTTTCTGAGTAACTGCTCTGTGTTCTGTTAATTCATCTCACAGAGTTACATCTTTCCCTTCAAGAAGCCTTACGCTAAGGATGCTCTTGTGGAATTGGCAAAGGGATATTTGGAAGCCCATAGAGGACTACGGTGAAAAAGGAAATATCTTCCGTTGAAAACTGGAAAGAAGCTTTCTGAGAAACTGCTCTGTGTTCTGTTAATTCATCTCACAGAGTTTCATCTTTCCCTTCAAGAAGCCTTTCGCTAAGGCTGTTCTTGTGGAATTGGCGAAGGGATATTTGGAGGCCCAAAGAGGACTATGGTGAAAAAGGAAATATCTTTCGTTCAAAACTGGAAAGAAGCTTTCTGAGAAACTGCTCTGTGTTCTGTTAATTCATCTCACAGAGTTCCATCTTTCCGTTCAAGAAGCTTTTCGCTAAGGTTGTTCTTGTGGAACTGGCAAAGGGATATTTGGAACCCCATAGAGGGCTATGGTGAAAAAGGAAATATCTTCCCTTCAAAACTGGAAAGAAGCTTTCTGAGAAACTGCTCTGTGTTCTCTTAATTCATCTCACAGAGTTACATCTTTCCCTTCAAGTAGCCTTTCGCTAAGGCTGTTCTTCTGGAATTGGCAAAGGGATATTTGGAAGCCTCTAGAGGGCTATGGTGAAAAAGGAAATATCTTCCGTTGAAAACTGGAAAGAAGCTTTCTGAGAAACTGCTCTGTGTTCTGTTAATTCATCTCACAGAGTTACATCTTTCCCTTCAAGAAGCCTTTCGCTAAGGCTGTTCTTCTGGAATTGGCAAAGGGATATTTGGAAGCCCATAGAGGGCTGTGGTGAAAAAGGAACTATCTTCCGTTCAAAACTGGAAAGAAGCTTTCTGAGAAACTGCTCTGTGTTCTGTTAATTCATCTCACAGAGTTACATCTTTCCCTTCAAGAAGCCTTCCGCTAAGGCTGTTCTTGTGGAACTGGCAAAGGGATATTTGGAACCCCTAGAGGGCTATGGTGAAAAAGGAAATATCTTCCGTTCAAAACTGGAAAGAAGCTTTCTGAGAAACTGCTCTGTGTTCTGTTAATTCATCTCAGAGGGTTACATCTTTCCCTTCATGAAGCCTTTCGTTAAGGCTGTTCTTGTGGAATTGGCAAAGGGATATTTGGAAGCCCATAGAGGCCTATGGTGAAAAAGGAAATATCTTCCCTTCAAAACTGGAAAGAAGCTTTCTGAGAAACTGCTCAGTGTTCTGCTAATTCATCTGACAGAGTTACATCTTTCCCTTCAAGAAGCCTTTCGCTAAGGCTTTTCTTCTGGAATTGGCAAAGTGATATTTGGAAGCCCCTAGAGGGCTACGGTGAAAAAGGAAATATCTTCCGTTGAAAACTGGAAAGAAGCTTTCTGAGAAACTGCTCTGTGTTCTGTTAATTCATCTCACAGAGTTACATCTTTCCCTTCAAGAAGCCTTTCGCTAAGGCTGTTCTTCTGGAATTGCCAAAGTGATATTTGGAAGCCCATAGAGGGCTGTGGTGAAAAAGGAAATATCTTCCGTTCAAAACTGGAAAGAAGCTTTCTGAGAAACTGCTCTGTGTTCCGTTAATTCATCTCAGAGGGTTACATCTTTCCCTTCATGAAGCCTTTCCTTAAGGCTGTTCTTGTGGAATTGGCAAAGGGATATTTGGAAGCCCATAGAGGCCTATGGTGAAAAAGGAAATATCTTCCCTTCAAAACTGGAAAGAAGCTTTCTGAGAAACTGCTCAGTGTTCTGTTAATTCATCTCACCGAGTTACATCTTTCCCTTCAAGAAGCCTTTCGCTAAGGCTGTTCTTGTGGAATTGGCAAAGGGATATTTGGAAGCCCATAGAGGCCTATGGTGAAAAAGGAAATATCTTCCGTTCAAAACTGGAAAGAAGCTTTCTGAGAAACTGCTCTGTGTTCTGTTAATTCATCTCGCAGAGTTACATCTTTCCCTTCAAGAAGCCTTTCGCTCAGGCTGTTCTTGTGGAATTGGCAAAGGGATATTTGGAACCCCATAGAGGGCTGTGGTGAAAAAGGAAATATCTTCCGTTCAAAACTGGAAAGAAGCTTTCTGAGAAACTGCTCTGTGTTCTGTTAATTCATCTAACAGAGTTACATCTTTCCCTTCAAGAAGCCATTCGCTAAGGCTGTTCTTGTGGAATTGGCAAAGGGATATTTGGAAGCCAATAGAGAGCTATGGTGAAAAACGAATATCTTCCGTTCCAAACTGGAAAGAAGCTTTCTGAGAAACTGCTCTGGTTCTGTTAATTCATCTCACCGAGTTACATCTTTCCCTTCAACAAGCCTATCGCTAAGGCTGTTCTTGTGGAATTGGCAAAGTGATATTTAGAAGCCCATAGAGGGCTACGGTGAAAAAGGAAATATCTTCCGTTCAAAACTGGAAAGAAGCTTTCTGAGAAACTTCTCTGTGTTCTGTTAATTCCTCTCACAGGGTTACATCTTTCCCTTCAAGAAGCCTTTCGCTAAGGATGTTCTTGTGGATTTGGCAAAGGGATATTTTAAAGCCCATAGAGGGCTAGGGTGAAAAAGGAAATATCTTCCGTTCAAAACTGGAAAGAAGCTTTCTGAGAAACTTCTCTGTGTTCTGTTAATTCCTCTCACAGGGTTACATCTTTCCCTTCAAGAAGCCTTTCGCTAAGGATGTTCTTGTGGATTTGGCAAAGGGATATTTTAAAGCCCGTAGAGGGCTATGGTGAAAAAGGAAATATCTTCCGTTCAAAACTGGAAAGAAGCTTTCTTTGAAACTGCTCTGTGTTCTGTTAATTCATCTCAAAGAGTTACATCTTTCCCTTCAAGAAGCCTTTCGCTAAGGCTGTTCTTGTGGAATTGGCAAAGGGATATTTGGAAACCATTAGAGGGCTTCGGTGAAAAAGTATATATCTTCCGTTCAAAACTGGAAAGAATCTTTCTGAGAAACTGCTCTGTGTTCTGTTAATTCATCTCACCGAGTTACATCCTTCCCTTCAACAAGCCTTTCGCTAAGGCTGTTCTTGTGGAATTGGCAAAGGGATATTTGGAAGTCCATAGAGGCCTATGGTGAAAAAGGAAATATCTTCCGTTCAAAACTGGAAAGAAGCTTTCTGAGAAACTGCTCTGTGTTCTGTTAATTCATCTCACAGAGTTACATCTTTCCCTTCAAGAAGCTTTCCGCTAAGGCTGTTCTTGTGGAACTGGCAAAGGGATATTTGGAACCCCATAGAGGGCTATGGTGAAAAAGGAAATATCTTCCGTTGAAAACTGGAAAGAAGCCTTCTGAGAAACTGCTCTGTGTTCTGTTAATTCATCTCAGAGAGTTACATCTTTCCCTTCATGAAGCCTTTCGTTAATTCTGTTCTTGTGGAATTGGCAAAGGGATATTTGGAAGCCCATAGAGGCCTATGGTGAAAAAGGAAATATCTTCCGTTCAAAACTGGAAAGAAGCTTTCTGAGAAACTGCTCTGTGTTCTGTTAATTCATCTCAGAGAGTTACATCTTTCCCTTCATGAAGCCTTTCGTTAAGGCTGTTCTTGTGGAATTGGCAAAGGGATATTTGGAAGCCCATAGAGGCCTATGGTGAAAAAGGAAATATCTTCCCTTCAAAACTGGAAAGAAGCTTTCTGAGAAACGGCTCTGTGTTCTGTTAAATCATCTCACCGAGTTACATCGTTCCCTTCAAGAAGCCTTTCGCTAAGGCTGTTCTTGTGGAATTGGCAAAGGGATATTTGGAAGCCCATAGAGGCCTATGGTGAAAAAGGAAATATCTTCCGTTTAAAACTGGAAAGAAGCTTTCTGAGAAACTTCTCTGTGTTCTGTTAATTCATCTCACAGAGTTACATCTTTCCTTTTAAGAAGCCTTTCGCTAAGGCTGTTCTTGTGGAATTGGCAAAGTGATATTTGGAAGCCCATAGAGGGCTGTGGTGAAAAAGGAAATATCTTCCGTTCAAAACTGGAAAGAAGCCTTCTGAGAAACTGCTCTGTGTTCTGTTATAACATCTCACAGAGTTACATCTTTCCCTTCAAGAAGTCTTTCGCTAAGACTGTTCTTGTGGAATTGGCAAAGGGATATTTGGAAGCCCATAGAGGGCTACGGTGAAAAAGGAAATATCTTCCGTTCAAAAGTGGAAAGAAGCTTTCTGAGTAACTGCTCTGTGTTCTGTTAATTCATCTCACAGAGTTACATCTTTCCCTTCAAGAAGCCTTACGCTAAGGATGCTCTTGTGGAATTGGCAAAGGGATATTTGGAAGCCCATAGAGGACTACGGTGAAAAAGGAAATATCTTCCGTTGAAAACTGGAAAGAAGCTTTCTGAGAAACTGCTCTGTGTTCTGTTAATTCATCTCACAGAGTTTCATCTTTCCCTTCAAGAAGCCTTTCGCTAAGGCTGTTCTTGTGGAATTGGCAAAGGGATATTTGGAGGCCCAAAGAGGACTACGGTGAAAAAGGAAATATCTTTCGTTCAAAACTGGAAAGAAGCTTTCTGAGAAACTGCTCTGTGTTCTGTTAATTCATCTCACAGAGTTACATCTTTCCGTTCAAGAAGCTTTTGGCTAAGGTTGTTCTTGTGGAATTGGCAAAGAGATATTTGGAAGCCCATAGAGGGCTATCGTGAAAAAGGAAATATCTTCCGTTCAAAACTGGAAAGATGCTTTCTGAGAAACTTCTCTGTGTTCTGTTAATTCATCTCACAGATTTACATCTTTCTCTTCAAGAAGCCTTTCGCTAAGGCTGTTCTTGTGGAATTGACAAACGGATATTTGGAAGCCCATAGAGGGCTAGGGTGAAAAAGGAAATATCTTCCGTTCAAAACTGGAAAGAAGCTTTCTGAGAAACTGCTCTGTGTTCTGTTAATTCATGTCACAGAGTTACATCTTTCCCTTCAAGAAGCCTTTCGCTAAGGCTGTTCTTGTGGAATTGGCAAAGTGATATTTGGAAGCCCATAGAGGGCTATGGTGAAAAAGGAAATATCTTCCGTTCTGAACTGGAAAGAAGCTTTCTGAGAAACTGCTCTGTGTTCTGTTAATTCCTGTCACAGAGTTACATCTTTCCCTTCAAGAAGTCTTTCGCTAAGACTGTTCTTGTGGGATTGGCAAAGGGATATTTGGAAGCCCATAGAGGGCTATGGTGAAAAAGGAAATATCTTCCGTTCAAAACTGGAAAGAAGCTTTCTGAGAAACTGCTCTGTGTTCTGTTAAATCATCTCACCGAGTTACATCTTCCCTTCAAGAAGCCTTTCGCTAAGGCTGTTCTTGTGGAATTGGCAAAGGGATTTTTCAAAGCCCATAGAGTTCTATGGTGAAAAAGGAAATATCTTCCGTTCAAAACTGGAAAGAAGCTTTCTGAGAAATTGTTCTGTGTTCTGTTAATTCATCTCACAGAGTTACATCTTTCCCTTCAAGAAGCCTTTCGCTAAGGTTGTTCCTGTGGAATTGTCAAAGTGATATTTGGAAGCCCCTAGAGGGCAATGGTGGAAAAGAAAATATCTTTCGTTCAAAACTGGAAAGAAGCTTTCTGAGAAACTGCTCTGTGTTCTGTTAATTCATCTCACAGAGTTACATCTTTCCCTTCAAGAAGCCTTTCGCTAAGGCTGTTCTTGTGGAATTGGCAAAGGGATATTTGGAAGCCCATAGAGGGTTATGGTGAAAAAGGAAATATCTTCCGTTCAAAACTGGAAAAAAGCTTTGTGAGAAACTGCTCTGTGTTCTGTTAATTCATCTCACAGAGTAACATCTTTCCCTTCAAGAAGCCTTTCGCTAAAGCTGTTCTTGTGGAATTGGCAAAGTGATATTTGGAAGCCCATAGAGGGTTATATTTAAAAAGGAAATATCTTCTGTTGAAAACTGGAAACAAGCTTTCTGAGAAACTTCTCAGTGTTCTGTTAATTCATCTCACAGAATTACATCTTTCCCTTCAAGAAGCCTTTCGCTAAGGCTGTTCTTGTGGAATTGGCAAAGTGATATTTGGAAGCCCTAAGAGGGCTATGGTGAAAAAGGAAATATCTACCGTTCAAAAGTGGAAAGAAGCTTTCTGAGAAACTTCTCCGTGTTCTGTTAATTCATCTCACAGAGTTACATCATTCCCTTCAAGAAGCCTTTAGCTAAGGCTGTTCTTGTGGAATTGGAAAAGTGATATTTGAAGCCCCTAGAGGGCTAGGGTGAAAAAGGAAATATCTTCCGTTCAAAACTGGAAAGAAGCTTTCTGAGAAACTGCTCTGTGTTCTGTTAATTCATCTCACAGAGTTACATCTTTCCCTTCAAGAAGCCTTTCGCTAAGGCTGTTCTTGTGGATTTGGCAAAGGGATATTTGGAAGCCCTAGAGGGCTATGGTGAAAAAGGAAATATCTTCCGTTGAAAATTGGAAAGAAGCTTTCTGAGAAACTGCTCTGTGTTCTGTTAATTTATCTCACAGAGTTACATCTTTCCCTTCAAGAAGCCTTTCGCTAAGGCTGTTCTTTTGGAATTGGCAAAGTGATATTTGGAAGCCCATAGAAGGCTACGGTGAAAAAGGAAATATCTTCCGTTCAAAACTGGAAAGAAGCTTTCTGAGATACTGCTCTGTGTTCTGTTAATTCATCTCACAGAGTTACATCTTTCCCTTCTAAAAGCCTTTCGCTAAGGGTGTTCTTGTGGAATTGGCAAAGTGATATTTGGAATCCCATAGAGGGCTACGGTGAAAAAGGAAATATCTTCCGTTCAAAACTGGAAAGAATCTTTCTCACACACTGCTCTGTGTTCTGTTAATTCATCTCACAGAGTTACATCTTTCCCTTCAAGAAGCCTTTCGCTAAGGCTCTTCTTGTGGATTTGGCAAAGGGATATTTGGAAGCCCCTAGAGGGCTGTGGTGAAAAAGGAAATATCTTCCGTTGAAAACTGGAAAGAAGCTTTCTGAGAAACTGCTCGGTGTTCTGTTAATTTTTCTCACATAGTTACCCTTTAAGAAGCCTTTCGCTAAGGCTGTTCTTTTGGAATTTTCAAAGTGATATTTGGAAGCCCATAGAAGGGTACGGTGAAAAAGGAAATATCTTCCGTTCAAAACTGGAAAGATGCTTTCTGAGAAACTGCTCTGTGTTCTGTTAATTCATCTCACAGAGTTACATCTTTCCCTTCAAGAAGCCTTTCGCTAAGGCTGTTCTTGTGGATTTGGCAAAGGGATATTTGGAAGCCCATAGAGGGCTTTGGTGAAAAAGGAAATATCTTCCGTTCAAAAGTGGAAAGAAGCTTTCTGAGTAACTGCTCTGTGTTATGTTAATTCATCTCCCAGAGTTATATCTTTCCCTTCAAAAAGCCTTACGCTAAGGATGCTCTTGTGGAATTGGCAAAGGGATATTTTGAAGCCCATAGAGGGCTACGGTGAAAAAGGAAATATCTTCCGTTAAAAACTGGAAAGAAGCTTTCTGAGAAACTGCTCTGTGTTCTGTTAATTCATCTCACAGAGTTTCATCTTTCCCTTCAAGAAGCCTTTCGCTAAGTCTGTTCTTGTGGAATTGGCAAAGGGGTATTTGGAGGCCCAAAGAGGACTACGGTGAAAAAGGAAATATCTTTCGTTCAAAACTGGAAAGAGCTTTCTGAGAAACTACTCTGTGTTCTGTTAATTCATCTCACAGAGTTACATCTTTCCGTTCAAGAAGCTTTTCGCTAAGGTTGTTCTTGTGGAAATGGCAAAGGGATATTTGGAAGCCCATAGAGGGCTTGAGTGAAAAAGGAAATATCTTCCGTTCAAAACTGGAAAGAAGCTTTCTGAGAAACTGCTCTGTGTTCTGTTAATTCATCTCACAGAGTTACATCTTTCCCTTCAAGAAGCCTTTCGCTAACGCTGTTCTTGTGGAATTGGCCAAGGGATATTTGGAAGCCCTTAGAGGGCTATGGTGAAAAAGGAAATATCTAACGTTCAAAACTGGAAAGAAGCTTTCTGAGAAACTTCTCCGTGTTCTGTTAATTCATCTCACAGAGTTACATCTTTCCCGTCAAGAAGCCTTTCGCTAAGGCTGTTCTTTTGGAATTGGCAAAGTGATATTTTAAGCCCTCAGAGGGCTATGTTGAAAAAGGAAATATCTTCCGTTCAAAACTGGAAAGAAGCTTTCTGAGAAACTGCTCTGTGTTCTGTTAATTCATCTCACAGAGTTACATCTTTCCCTTCAAGAAGCCTTTCGCTAAGGCGGTTCTTGTGGAATTGGCAAAGGGATATTTGGAAGCCCTTAGAGGGCTACGGTGAAACAGGAAATATCTTCCGTTCAAAACTGGAAAGAATCTATCTGACAAACTGCTCTGTGTTCTGTTAATTCATCTCACAGAGTTACATCTTTCCCTTCAGGAAGACTTTCGCTAAGGCTGTTCTTGTGGAATTGGCCAAGGGATATTTGGAAGCCCATAGAGGGCTACGGTGAAAAAGGAAATATCTTCCGTTCAAAACTGGAAAGAAGCTTTCTGAGAAAGTGCTCTGTGTTCTGTTAATTCATATCAGAGAGTTATATCTTTCCCTTCAAGAAGCCTTTCGCTAAGACTGTTCTTGTGGAATTGGCAAAGGGATATTTGGAAGTCCTTAGAGGGCTACGGTGAAAAAGGAAATATCTTCCGTTCAAAACTGGAAAGAAGCTTTCTGAAAAACTGCTCTGTGTTCTGTTAATTCATCTCACAGATTTACATATTTCCCTTCAAGAAGCCCTTCGCTAAGGCTGTTCTTGAGGAATTGGCAAAGGGATATTTGGAATCCCATAGAGGGCTACGGTGAAAAAGGAAATATCTTCCGTTCAAAACTGGAAAGAAGCTTTATGAGAAACTGCTCTGTGTTCTGTTAATTCATCTCACAGAGTTACATCTTTCCTTTTAAGAAGCCTTTCGCTAAGGCTGTTCTTGTGGAATTGGCAAAGTGATATTTGGAAGCCCATAGAGGGCTGTGGTGAAAAAGGAAATACCTTCCGTTCAAAACTGGAAAGAAGCCTTCTGAGAAACTGCTCTGTGTTCTGTTAAAACATCTCACAGAGTTACATCTTTCCCTTCAAGAAGTCTTTCGCTAAGACTGTTCTTGTGGAATTGGCAAAGGGATATTTGGAAGCCCATAGAGGGCTACGGTGAAAAAGGAAATATCTTCCGTTCAAAAGTGGAAAGAAGCTTTCTGAGTAACTGCTCTGTGTTCTGTTAATTCATCTCACAGAGTTACATCTTTCCCTTCAAGAAGCCTTACGCTAAGGATGCTCTTGTGGAATTGGCAAAGGGATATTTGGAAGCCCATAGAGGACTACGGTGAAAAAGGAAATATCTTCCGTTGAAAACTGGAAAGAAGCTTTCTGAGAAACTGCTCTGTGTTCTGTTAATTCATCTCACAGAGTTTCATCTTTCCCTTCAAGAAGCCTTTCGCTAAGGCTGTTCTTGTGGAATTGGCAAAGGGATATTTGGAGGCCCAAAGAGGACTACGGTGAAAAAGGAAATATCTTTCGTTCAAAACTGGAAAGAAGCTTTCTGAGAAACTGCTCTGTGTTCTGTTAATTCATCTCACAGAGTTACATCTTTCCGTTCAAGAAGCTTTTCGCTAAGGTTGTTCTTGTGGAATTGGCAAAGGGATATTTGGAAGCCCCTAGAGGGCTATCGTGAAAAAGGAAATATCTTCCGTTCAAAACTGGAAAGAAGCTTTCTGAGAAACTTCCCTGTGTTCTGTTAATTCATCTCACAGATTTACATCTTTCTCTTCAAGAAGCCTTTCGCTAAGGCTGTTCTTGTGGAATTGACAAACGGATATTTGGAAGCCCATAGAGGGCTAGGGTGAAAAAGGAAATATCTTCCGTTCAAAACTGGAAAGAAGCTTTCTGAGAAACTGCTCTGTGTTCTGTTAATTCATGTCACAGAGTTACATCTTTCCCTTCAAGAAGCCTTTCGCTAAGGCTGTTCTTGTGGAATTGGCAAAGTGATATTTGGAAGCCCATAGAGGGCTACGGTGAAAAAGGAAATATCTTCCGTTCAGAACTGGAAAGAAGCTTTCTGAGAAACTGCTCTGTGTTCTGTTAATTCCTGTCACAGAGTTACATCTTTCCCTTCAAGAAGTCTTTCGCTAAGACTGTTCTTGTGGAATTGGCAAAGGGATATTTGGAAGCCCATAGAGGGCTATGGTGAAAAAGGAAATATCTTCCGTTCAAAACTGGAAAGAAGCTTTCTGAGAAACTGCTCTGTGTTCTGTTAAATCATCTCACAGAGTTACATCTTCCCTTCAAGAAGCCTTTCGCTAAGGCTGTTCTTGTGGAATTGGCAAAGGGATTTTTCAAAGCCCATAGAGTTCTATGGTGAAAAAGGAAATATCTTCCGTTCAAAACTGGAAAGAAGCTTTCTGAGAAATTGTTCTGTGTTCTGTTAATTCATCTCACAGAGTTACATCTTTCCCTTCAAGAAGCCTTTCGCTAAGGTTGTTCCTGTGGAATTGTCAAAGTGATATTTGGAAGCCCCTAGAGGGCAATGGTGGAAAAGAAAATATCTTTCGTTCAAAACTGGAAAGAAGCTTTCTGAGAAACTGCTCTGTGTTCTGTTAATTCATCTCACAGAGTTACATCTTTCCCTTCAAGAAGCCTTTCGCTAAGGCTGTTCTTGTGGAATTGGCAAAGGGATATTTGGAAGCCCATAGAGGGTTATGGTGAAAAAGGAAATATCTTCCGTTCAAAACTGGAAAAAAGCTTTGTGAGAAACTGCTCTGTGTTCTGTTAATTCATCTCACAGAGTAACATCTTTCCCTTCAAGAAGCCTTTCGCTAAAGCTGTTCTTGTGGAATTGGCAAAGTGATATTTGGAAGCCCATAGAGGGTTATATTTAAAAAGGAAATATCTTCTGTTGAAAACTGGAAACAAGCTTTCTGAGAAACTTCTCAGTGTTCTGTTATTCATCTCACAGAATTACATCTTTCCCTTCAAGAAGCCTTTCGCTAAGGCTGTTCTTGTGGAATTGGCAAAGTGATATTTGGAAGCCCTAAGAGGGCTATGGTGAAAAAGGAAATATCTACCGTTCAAAAGTGGAAAGAAGCTTTCTGAGAAACTTCTCCGTGTTCTGTTAATTCATCTCACAGAGTTACATCATTCCCTTCAAGAAGCCTTTAGCTAAGGCTGTTCTTGTGGAATTGGAAAAGTGATATTTGAAGCCCCTAGAGGGCTAGGGTGAAAAAGGAAATATCTTCCGTTCAAAACTGGAAAGAAGCTTTCTGAGAAACTGCTCTGTGTTCTGTTAATTCATCTCACAGAGTTACATCTTTCCCTTCAAGAAGCCTTTCGCTAAGGCTGTTCTTGTGGATTTGGCAAAGGGATATTTGGAAGCCCTAGAGGGCTATGGTGAAAAAGGAAATATCTTCCGTTGAAAATTGGAAAGAAGCTTTCTGAGAAACTGCTCTGTGTTCTGTTAATTTATCTCACAGAGTTACATCTTTCCCTTCAAGAAGCCTTTCGCTAAGGCTGTTCTTTTGGAATTGGCAAAGTGATATTTCGAAGCCCATAGAAGGCTACGGTGAAAAAGGAAATATCTTCCGTTCAAAACTGGAAAGAAGCTTTCTGAGATACTGCTCTGTGTTCTGTTAATTCATCTCACAGAGTTACATCTTTCCCTTCTAAAAGCCTTTCGCTAAGGGTGTTCTTGTGGAATTGGCAAAGTGATATTTGGAATCCCATAGAGGGCTACGGTGAAAAAGGAAATATCTTCCGTTCAAAACTGGAAAGAATCTTTCTCACACACTGCTCTGTGTTCTGTTAATTCATCTCACAGAGTTACATCTTTCCCTTCAAGAAGCCTTTCGCTAAGGCTCTTCTTGTGGATTTGGCAAAGGGATATTTGGAAGCCCCTAGAGGGCTGTGGTGAAAAAGGAAATATCTTCCGTTGAAAACTGGAAAGAAGCTTTCTGAGAAACTGCTCGGTGTTCTGTTAATTTTTCTCACATAGTTACCCTTTAAGAAGCCTTTCGCTAAGGCTGTTCTTTTGGAATTTTCAAAGTGATATTTGGAAGCCCATAGAAGGGTACGGTGAAAAAGGAAATATCTTCCGTTCAAAACTGGAAAGATGCTTTCTGAGAAACTGCTCTGTGTTCTGTTAATTCATCTCACAGAGTTACATCTTTCCCTTCAAGAAGCCTTTCGCTAAGGCTGTTCTTGTGGATTTGGCAAAGGGATATTTGGAAGCCCATAGAGGGCTTTGGTGAAAAAGGAAATATCTTCCGTTCAAAAGTGGAAAGAAGCTTTCTGAGTAACTGCTCTGTGTTATGTTAATTCATCTCCCAGAGTTATATCTTTCCCTTCAAAAAGCCTTACGCTAAGGATGCTCTTGTGGAATTGGCAAAGGGATATTTTGAAGCCCATAGAGGGCTACGGTGAAAAAGGAAATATCTTCCGTTAAAAACTGGAAAGAAGCTTTCTGAGAAACTGCTCTGTGTTCTGTTAATTCATCTCACAGAGTTTCATCTTTCCCTTCAAGAAGCCTTTCGCTAAGTCTGTTCTTGTGGAATTGGCAAAGGGGTATTTGGAGGCCCAAAGAGGACTACGGTGAAAAAGGAAATATCTTTCGTTCAAAACTGGAAAGAGCTTTCTGAGAAACTACTCTGTGTTCTGTTAATTCATCTCACAGAGTTACATCTTTCCGTTCAAGAAGCTTTTCGCTAAGGTTGTTCTTGTGGAAATGGCAAAGGGATATTTGGAAGCCCATAGAGGGCTTGAGTGAAAAAGGAAATATCTTCCGTTCAAATCTGGAAAGAAGCTTTCTGAGAAACTGCTCTGTGTTCTGTTAATTCATCTCACAGAGTTACATCTTTCCCTTCAAGAAGCCTTTCGCTAACGCTGTTCTTGTGGAATTGGCCAAGGGATATTTGGAAGCCCTTAGAGGGCTATGGTGAAAAAGGAAATATCTAACGTTCAAAACTGGAAAGAAGCTTTCTGAGAAACTTCTCCGTGTTCTGTTAATTCATCTCACAGAGTTACATCTTTCCCGTCAAGAAGCCTTTCGCTAAGGCTGTTCTTTTGGAATTGGCAAAGTGATATTTTAAGCCCTCAGAGGGCTATGTTGAAAAAGGAAATATCTTCCGTTCAAAACTGGAAAGAAGCTTTCTGAGAAACTGCTCTGTGTTCTGTTAATTCATCTCACAGAGTTACATCGTTCCCTTCAAGAAGCCTTTCGCTAAGGCGGTTCTTGTGGAATTGGCAAAGGGATATTTGGAAGCCCATAGAGGGCTACGGTGAAACAGGAAATA
The DNA here is from genome assembly GCF_047675955.1 of Chlorocebus sabaeus. Taxonomy (NCBI): domain Eukaryota; kingdom Metazoa; phylum Chordata; class Mammalia; order Primates; family Cercopithecidae; genus Chlorocebus; species Chlorocebus sabaeus. Next base: position 41,150,542 of record NC_132908.1, read on the forward strand.
TCTTCCGTTCAAAACTGGAAAGAATCTATCTGACAAACTGCTCTGTGTTCTGTTAATTCATCTCACAGAGTTACATCTTTCCCTTCAGGAAGCCTTTCGCTAAGGCTGTTCTTGTGGAATTGGCCAAGGGATATTTGGAAGCCCATAGAGGGCTACGGTGAAAAAGGAAATATCTTCCGTTCAAAACTGGAAAGAAGCTTTCTGAGAAAGTGCTCTGTGTTCTGTTAATTCATATCAGAGAGTTATATCTTTCCCTTCAAGAAGCCTTTCGCTAAGACTGTTCTTGTGGAATTGGCAAAGGGATATTTGGAAGTCCTTAGAGGGCTACGGTGAAAAAGGAAATATCTTCCGTTCAAAACTGGAAAGAAGCTTTCTGAAAAACTGCTCTGTGTTCTGTTAATTCATCTCACAGATTTACATATTTCCCTTCAAGAAGCCCTTCGCTAAGGCTGTTCTTGAGGAATTGGCAAAGGGATATTTGGAATCCCATAGAGGGCTACGGTGAAAAAGGAAATATCTTCCGTTCAAAACTGGAAAGAAGCTTTATGAGAAACTGCTCTGTGTTCTGTTAATTTATCTCACAGAGTTACATCTTTCCCTTCAAGAAGCCTTTCGCTAAGGCTGTTCTTGTGGAATTGACAAAGGGATATTTGGAAGCCCATAGAGGTCTTGAGTGAGGAAGGACATATCTTCCGTTCAAAACTAGAAAGACGCTTTCTGAGAAACTGCTCTGTGTTCTGTTAATTCATCTCACAGAGTTACATCTTTCCCTTCAAGAAGCCTTTCGCTAAGGCTGTTCTTGTGGAATTGGCAAAGTGATATTTGGAAGCCCATAGAGGACTATCGTGTAAAAGGAAATACCTTCCGTTCAAAAGTGGAAAGACGCTTTCTGAGAAACTGCTCTGTGATCTGTTAGTTCATCTCACAGAGTTACATCTTTCCCTTCAAGAAGCCTTTCGCTAACGCTGTTCTTGTGGAATTGGCCAAGGGATATTTGGAAGCCCTTAGAGGGCTATGGTGAAAAAGGAAATATCTTCCGTTCAAAACTGGAAAGAAGCTTTCTGAGAAACTGCTCTGTGTTCTGTTAATTCATCTCACAGAGTTACATCTTTCCCTTCAAGAAGCCTTTCGCTAAGGCTGTTCTTGTGAAATTGGCAAAGTGGTATTTGGAAGCCCTTAGAGGGCTACGGTGAAAAAGGAAATATCTTCCGTTCAAAACTGGAAAGAAGCTCTATGAGAAACTGCTCTGTGCTCTGTTAAATCATCTCACCGAGTTATATCTTTCCCTTCAAGAAGCCCTTCGCTAAGGCTGTTCTTGAGGAATTGGCAAAGGGATATTTGGAATCCCATAGAGGGCTACGGTGAAAAAGGAAATATCTTCCGTTCAAAACTGGAAAGAAGCTTTATGAGAAACTGCTCTGTGTTCTGTTAATTTATCTCACAGAGTTACATCTTTCCCTTCAAGAAGCCTTTCGCTAAGGCTGTTCTTGTGGAATTGACAAAGGGATATTTGGAAGCCCATAGAGGTCTTGAGTGAGGAAGGACATATCTTCCGTTCAAAACTAGAAAGACGCTTTCTGAGAAACTGCTCTGTGTTCTGTTAATTCATCTCACAGAGTTACATCTTTCCCTTCAAGAAGCCTTTCGCTAAGGCTGTTCTTGTGGAATTGGCAAAGTGATATTTGGAAGCCCATAGAGGACTATCGTGTAAAAGGAAATACCTTCCGTTCAAAAGTGGAAAGACGCTTTCTGAGAAACTGCTCTGTGATCTGTTAGTTCATCTCACAGAGTTACATCTTTCCCTTCAAGAAGCCTTTCGCTAACGCTGTTCTTGTGGAATTGGCCAAGGGATATTTGGAAGCCCTTAGAGGGCTATGGTGAAAAAGGAAATATCTTCCGTTCAAAACTGGAAAGAAGCTTTCTGAGAAACTGCTCTGTGTTCTGTTAATTCATCTCACAGAGTTACATCTTTCCCTTCAAGAAGCCTTTCGCTAAGGCTGTTCTTGTGAAATTGGCAAAGTGGTATTTGGAAGCCCTTAGAGGGCTACGGTGAAAAAGGAAATATCTTCCGTTCAAAACTGGAAAGAAGCTCTATGAGAAACTGCTCTGTGCTCTGTTAAATCATCTCACCGAGTTATATCTTTCCCTTCAAGAAGCCTTTCGCTAAGGCTGTTCTTGTGGAATTGGCAAAGGGATATTTGGAAGCCCATAGATTGCTAAGGTGAAAAAGGAAATATCTTCCGTTCAAAACTGGAAAGAAGCTTTCTGAGAAACTGCTCCGTGTACTGTTAATTCATCTCACAGAGTTACATCTTTCCCTTCAAGAAGCCTTTCGCTAAGGGTGTTCTTTTGGAATTGGCAAAGTGATATTTGGAAGCCCATAGAATGTTATATTGAAAAAGGAAATAACTTCCGTTGAAAACTGGAAAGAAGCTTTCTGAGAAACTGCTCTGTGTTCTGTTAATTCATCTCACAGAATTACATCTTTCCCTTCAAGAAGCCTTTCGCTAAGGCTGTTCTTGTGGAATTGGCAAAGTGACATTTTAAGCCCTCAGAGGGCTATGTTGAAAAAGGAAATATCTTCCGTTCAAAACTGGAAAGAAGCTTTCTGAGAAACTGCTCTGTGTTCTGTTAATTCATCTCAAAGAGTTACATCGTTCCCTTCAAGAAGCCTTTCGCTAAGGCTGTTCTTGTGGAATTGGCAAAGGGATATTTGGAAGCCCATAGAGGGCTACGGTGAAACAGGAAATAACTTCCGTTCAAAACTGGAAAGAAGCTTTCTGAGAAAATGCTCTGTGTTCTGTTAATTCATCTCACAGAGTTACATCTTTCCCTTCAAGAAGCCTTTCGCTAAGGCTGTTCTTGTGGAATTGGCAAAGGGATATTTGGAAGCCCTTAGAGGGCTACGGTGAAAAAGGAAATATCTTCCGTTCAAAACTGGAAAGAAGCTTTCTGAAAAACTGCTCTGTGTTCTGTTAATTCATCTCACAGATTTACATATTTCCCTTGAAGAAGCCTTTCGCTAAGGCTGTTCTTGAGGAATTGGCAAAGAGATATTTGGAAGCCCATAGAGGGCTACGGTGAAAAAGGAAATATCTTCCGTTCAAAACTGCAAAGAAGCTTTATGAGAAACTGCTCTGTGTTCTGTTAATTTATCTCACAGAGTTACATCTTTCCCTTCAAGAAGCCTTTCGCTAAGGCTGTTCTTGTGGAATTGGCAAAGTGATATTTGGAAGCCCATAGAGGGCTTGAGTGAAGAAGGAAATATCTTCCGTTCAAAACTAGAAAGACGCTTTCTGAGAAACTGCTCTGTGTTCTGTTAATTCATCTCACAGAGTTACATCTTTCCCTTCAAGAAGCCTTTCGCTAAGGCTGTTCTTGTGGAATTGGCAAAGTGATATTTGGAAGCCCATAGAGGGCTACGGTGAAAAAGGAAATATCTTCCGTTGAAAACTGGAAAGAAGCTTTCTGAGAAACTGCTCTGTGTTCTGTTAATTCGTCTCAGAGAGTTACATCTTTCCCTTCATGAAGCCTTTCGCTAAGGCTGTTCTTGTGGAATTGGCCATGGGATATTTGGAAGCCCATAGAGGGCTACGGTGAAAAAGGAAATATCTTCCGTTCAAAACAGGAAAGAAGCTTTCTGAAAATCTGCTCTGTGTTCTGTTAATTCATCTCACAGATTTACATCTTTCCCTTCAAGAAGCCTTTCTCTAAGCCTGTTCTTGTGCAATGGGCCAAGGGATATTTGGAAGCCCTTAGAGGGCTACGGTGAAAAAGGAAATATCTTCCGTTCAAAACTGGAAAGAAGCTTTCTGAGAAAGTGCTCTGTGTTCTTTTAATTCATATCAGAGCGTTACATCTTTCCCTTTAAGAAGCTTTTCGCTAAGGCTGTTCCTGTGGAATTGGCAAAGTGATATTTGGAAGCTTATAGAGGGCTACGGTGAAAAAGGAAATATCTTCCGATAAAAACTGGAAAGAAAATTTCTGAGAAACAGCTTTGTGTTCCGTTAATTCACCTCACAGAGTTACAGCTTTCCCTTCAAGAAGTCTTTCGCTAAGGGTGTTCTTGGGGAATTTGCAAAGTGATATTTGGAAACCCATAGAGGGCTAAGGTGAAAAAGGAAATATGTTCTGTTAAAACTGAAAAGAAGCTCTCTGAGAAACTGCTTTGTGTTCTGCTAATTCATCTCAGAGAGTTACATCTTTCCCTTCAAGAAGCCTTTCACTAATTTTGTTCTTGTGGAATTGGAAAAGTGATATTTGGAAGCCCATAGATGTCTATGGTGAAAAAAAAATATCTTCCGTTAAAACCTGGAAAGAAGCTTTCTGAGAAACTCCTTTGTGTTCTGTTAATTCATCTCACAGAGTTGCATCATTCCCTTCAAGAAGCGTTTCGCTAAGACGGTTCTTGTGGAATTGGCAAAGTGTTATTTGGAAGCCCATAGAGGGCTATGGTGAAGAAGGAAATGTCTTCCGTTAAAAACTGTAAAAAAGCTTTCTGAGAAACTGCTTTGTGTTCTGTTAATTCATGTCACAGAGTTACAGCTTTCCCCTCAAGAAGCCTTTCTCCAAGACTGTTTTTGTTTAATTTGCAAAGTGATATTTGGAAGCCCATAGAGGGCTATGGTGAAAAAGGAAATATCTTCCGTTAAAAACTGGAAAGAAGCACTCTGAGAAACTGCTTTGTGATCTGTTAATTCATCTTACAGAGTTACAGCTTTGCCTTCAAGACGCCTTTCGCTAAGTCTGTTCTTGTGAAATTGGCAAAGTGATATTTGTAAGTCCATAGAGGGCTGCGGTGAAAAAGGAAATAACTTCGGTTAAGTACTGGAAAGAAACTTTCTGAGAAACTGCTTTGTGTTCTGTTAATTCATCTCACAGAGTTACATCTTTCCCTTCAAGAAACCTTTCGGTAAGTTTGTTCTTGTGGAATTGGCAAAGTGATACTTGGAAGCCCATAGAGGGCTATGGTGAAAAAGGAAATATCTTCCGTTAAAAACTGTAAAAATGCTTTCCGAAAAACTGCTTTGTGTTCTGCTGATTCATCTGACAGAGTTACAGCTTTCCCCTCAAGAAGCCTTTCTCCAAGACTGTTTTTGTGGAATTTGCAAAGTGAAATTTGGAGGCCCATAGAGGGCTATTGTGAAAAAGGAAATATCTTCCGTTAAAAACTGGAAAGAAGCTTTCTGAAAAACTGCTTTGTGTTCTGTTAATTCAACTCACAGAGTTACAGCTTGCCCTTCAAGAAGCCTTTCGCTAATCTGTTCTTGTGGAATTGGGAAAGTGATATTTGGAAGCCCATAGAGGGCTATGGTGAAAAAGGAAATATCTTCCGTTAAAAACTGGAAAGAAGCTTTCTGAGAAACTGTTTTGTGTTCTGTTAATTCATCTCACCGAGTTACAGCTTTCCCTGGAAGAAACCTTTCTCCAAGACTGTTCCTGTGGAATTTGAAAAGTGATATTTGGAAGCCCATAGAGAGCCATGATGAAAAAGGAATTATCTTCCGTTGAAAACTGGAAAAAAGCTTTCTGAGAAACTGCTTTGTGTTCTGTTAATTCATCTCACAGAGTTACATCTTTCCCTTCAAGAAGCCTTTCGCTAAGGCTGTTCTTTTAGAATTGGCAAAGTGATATTTGGAGGCCCATAGAGGGCTATGGTGAAAAAGGAAATATCTTCCATTAAAAACTGGAAAGAAGCTTTCTGAGAAACTGCTTTGTGTTTTCTTAATTCATCTTACAGAGTTACAGCTTTCCCTTCAAGAAGGCTTTCGCTAAGTCTGTTCTTGTGAAATTGGCAAAGTGATATTTGGAAGCCCCTAGAGGCCTATGGTGAAAAAGGAAATATCTTCGGTTAAGAACTGGAAAGAAGCATTCTGAGAAACTGCTTTGTGGTCTGTTAATTCATCTCACAGGGTTACAGCTTTTCCCTCCAGAAGCCTTTCTCTAAGACTGTTCTTGTGGAATTTGCAAAGTGATATTTGGAAGCCCGTAGAGCGCTATGGTGAAAAAGGAAATATCTTCCGTTAAAAACTGGAAAGAAGCTTTCTGAGAAACTGATTTCTGTTCTGTTAATTCCTCTCACAGAGTTACGTCTTTCCCTTTGAGACGCCTTTACCTAAACCTTTTCTTGTGGTATTGGCAAAGTGATATTTGGAAGCCCATAGAGGGCTACAGTTAAAAAGGAAATATCTTCCGTTAAAAACTGGGAAGAAGCTTTCTGAGAAACTGCTCTGTGTTCTGTTAATTCATCTCACAGAGTTACATGTTTCCCTTCAAGAAGCCTTTCGCTAAGGCTGTTCTTGTGGAATTGGCAAAGTGATATTTGGAAGCCCAAAGAGGGCTCTAGTGAAAAAGAAAATATCTTCCTTTAAAAACCTGAAAGAAGGTTTCTGAGAAACTGCTTTGTGTTCTGTTAATTCATCTCACAGAGTTGCAGCTTTTCCCTCAGGAAGCCTTTCTCCAAGACTGTTCTTGTGGAATTTGCAAAGTGATATTTGGAAGCCAATAGAGGGCTATGATAAAAAAGAAATTATCTTCCGTTAAAAACTGGAAAGAAGCTTTCTGAGAAACTGCTTTGTGTTCTGTTAATTCATCTCACAGAGTTACATCTTTCCCTTCAAGAAGCCTTTCGCTATGGCTGTTCTTTTAGAATTGGCAAAGTGATATTTGGAGACCTATAGAGCGCTATGGTGAAAAAGGAAATATCTTCCATTAAAAACTGGAAAGAAACTTTCTGAGAAACTGCTTTGTGTTCTGTTAATTCATCTTACAGAGTTACAGCTTTCCCTTCAAGAAGGCTTTCGCTAAGTCTGTTCTTGTGAAATTGGCAAAGTGATATTTGGAAGCCTCTAGAGGTGTATGGTGAAAAAGGAAATATCTTCGGTTAAGAATTGGAAAGAAGCTTTCTGAGAAACTGCTTTGTGTTCCGTTAATTCATCTCACAGGGTTACAGCTTTCCCCTCCAGAAGCCTTTCTCTAAGACTGTTCTTGTGGAATTTGCAAAGTGATATTCGGAAGCCCAGGAGTGCTAAGGAAAAAAGGAAATAACTTTCGTTAAAAACTGGAAAGAAGCTTTCTGAGAAACTCCTTTGTGTTCTGTTAATTCATCTCACAGAGCTACAGCTTTCCCCTCAAGAAGCCTTTCTCTAAGACTGTTCCTGTGGAATTTGCAAAGTGATATTTGGAACCCCTAGAGGGCTATGGTTAAAAAGGAAATATCTTCCGTTAAAAACTGGAAAGAAGCTTTCTGAGAAACTGCTTTGTGTTCTGTTAATTCATCTTACAGAGTTACAGCTTTCCCTTCAAGACGCCGTTCGCTAAGTCTGTTCTTGTGAAATTGGCAAAGTGATATTTGTAAGTCCCTAGAGGGCTGCGGTGAAAAAGGAAATAACTTCGGTAAAGTACTGGAAAGAAGCTTTCTGAGAAACTACTTTGTGTACTGTTAATTCATCTCACCGGTTACAACTTTCCCTTCAAGAAGACTTTTGCTAAGGCTGTTCTTGTGGAATTGGCAAAGTGATATTTGGAAGTCAATAGAGGGCTATTTTGAAAAATGAAATATCTTCCGTTAAAAACTGGTAAGAAGCTTTCTGAGAAACTACTTTGCGTTCTATTAATTCATCTCAGAGAGTTACGTCTTTCCCTTCAAGAAGCCTTTCACTAAGGCTGTTCTTGTGGAATTGAAAAAGTGAGATTTGGAAGCCCATAGAAGGCTATGATAAAAAAGGAAATATCTTCCGTTAAAAACTGGAAAGAAGCTTTCTGAGAATCTGCTTTGCCTTCTGTTAATTCATCTCACAAAGTTACAGCTTTCCCCTCAGGAAGACTTTCGCTAAGACTGTTCTTGTGCAATTTGCAAATTAATATTTGGAAGCCCATAGAGGGCTATGGTGAAAAAGAAATATCTTCCGTTAAAAATTGGAGAGAGGCTTTCGGAGAAACTGCTTTGTGTTCTGTTAATTCACGTCACAGAGTTAAAGCTTTCCCCTCAAGAAGCCTTTCTCTAAGACAGTTCTTGTGGAATTTGCAAAGTGATATTTGGAAGTTCATAGAGGTCTATGGTGAAAAAGGAAACATCTTCCGTTAAAAACTGGAAAGAAGCTTTCCGAGAAACTTCTTTGGGTTCTGTTAATTCATCTCACTGAGTTACAGCTTTCCCCTCAAGAAGTCTTTCGCTAATACTGTTTTTGTGGAATATGCAAATTGTTATTTGGAAGTCCATAGAAGGCTATGGTGTAAAAGGAAATATCTTCGGTTAAAAACTGGAAAGAAGCTTTCTGAGAAATTGCTTTGTGTTCTGTTAATTCATTAAACACAGTTACAGCTTTCCCTTCAAGAAGCCTTTCGCTAAGGCTGTTCTTGTAGAATTGGTAAAGTGATATTTGGAAGCCCAAAAGGGCTCTAGTGAAAAAGAAAATATCTTCCTTTAAAAACTTGAAAGAAGATTTCTGAGAAACTGCTTTGTGTTCTGATAATTCACCTCACAGAGTTGCAGCTTTTCCCTCAAGAAGCCTTTCTCCAAGACTGTTCTTGTGGAATTTGCAAAGTGATATTTGGAAGCCAATAGAGGGCTATGATAAAAAAGGAATTATCTTCCGTTAAAAACTGGAAAGAAGCTTTCTGAGGAACTGCTTTGTGTTCTGTTAATTCATCTCACAGAGTTACATCTTTCCCTTCAAGAAGCCTTTCGCTATGGCTGTTCTTTTAGAATTGGAAAAGTGATATTTGGAGACCCATAGAGCGCTATGGAGAAAAAGGAAATATCTTCCATTAAAAACTGGAAAGAAACTTTCTGAGAAACTGCTTTCTGTTCTGTTAATTCATCTTACAGAGTTACAGCTTTCCCTTCAAGAAGGCTTTCGCTAAGTCTGTTCTTGTGAAATTGGCAAAGTGATATTTGGAAGCCTCTAGAGGTGTATGGTGAAAAAGGAAATATCTTCGGTTAAGAATTGGAAAGAAGCTTTCTGAGAAACTACTTTGTGTTCTGTTAATTCATCTCACAGAGTTACAGTTTCCCCTCAAGAAGCCTTTCTCCACGACTGTTCTTGTGGAATTTGCAAAGTGATATTTGGAAGCCAATAGAGGGCTATGATGAAAAAGGAATTAACTTCCCTTAAAAACTGGAAAGAAGCTTCCTGAGAAACTGCTTTGTGTTCTGTTAATTCACTTCACAGAGTTACAGCTTTCCCTTCAAGAAGCCTTTCGCTAAGGCTGTTCTTGTAGAATTGGCAAAGTGATATTTGGAAGCCCATAGAGGGCTATGGTGAAAAAGGAAATATCTTCCGTTAAAAATTGGAAAGAAGCTTTCTGAGAAACTGCTTTGCGTTCTGATAATTCATCTCACAGAGTTACAGCATTCCCCACAAGAAGCCTTTCTCTAAGACTGTTCTTGTGAAATTTGCAAAGTGATATTTGGAAGCCCTTAGAAGGCTATGGTGAAAAAGGAAATATCTTCCGTTAAAAACTGGAAAGAAGCATTCTGAGAAACTGCTTTGTGTTCTGTTAATTCATCTTACAGAGTTACATCTGTCCCTTCAAGACGCCTTTCGCTAAGGCTGTTCTTGTGGAATTGGCAAAGTGATATTTGGAAGCTCATAGAGGGCTATGGTGAAAAAGGAAATATCTTCCGTTAAAAACTGGAAAGAAGCTTTCTGAGAAACTGCTTTGTGTTCTGTTAATTCATGTCACAGAGTTACATCTTTCCCTTCAAGAAACCTTTCGGTAAGTTTGTTTTTGTGGAATTGGCAAAGTGATACTTGGAAGCCCATAGAGGGCTACGTTGAAAAAGGAAATATCTTCCGTTAAAAACTGGAAAGAAGCTTTCTGAAAAACTGCTTTGTGTTCTGCTAATTCACCTCACAGAGTTACAGCTTTCCCTTCATGAAGCCTTTCGCTAAGTCTGTTCTTGTGAAATTGGTAAAGTGAAATTTGGAAGCCCCTAGAGGGCTGCGGTGAAAAAGGAAATAACTTCGGTTAAGAACTGGAAAGAAGCTTTCTGAGAAACTGGTTTGTGTTCTCTTAATTCATCTCACAGAGTTACATCTTTACCCTCCAGAAACCTTTCTCTATTACTGTTCTTGTGGAATTTGCAAAGTGATACTTGGAAGCCCATAGAGGGCTATGGTGAAAAAGGAAATATCTTCCGTTAAAAACTGGAAAGAAGCTTTCTGAGAAACTGCTTTGTTTTCAGTTAATTCGTCTCACAGAGTTACATCTTTCCCTTCAAGAATCCTTTCTCTAAGACTGTTCCTGTGGAATTGGCAAAGTGATATTTGGAAGCCCATAGAGGGCTATGGTGAAAAAGGAAATATCTTCCGTTAAAAACTGTAAAAATGCTTTCCGAGAAACTGCTTTGTGTTCTGCTGATTCATCTGACAGAGTTACAGATTTCCCCTCAAAAAGCCTTTCTCCAAGACTGTTTTTGTGGAATATGCAAAGTGAAATTTGGAGGCCCATAGAGGGCTATGGTGAAAAAGGAAATATCTTCCGTTAAAAACTGGAAAGAAGCTTTCTGAAAAACTGCTTTGAGTTCTGTTAATTCATCTCACAGAGTTACAGCTTGCCCTTCAAGAAGCCTTTCGCTAAGGCTGTTCTTGTGGAATTGGGAAAGTGATATTTGGAAGCCCATAGAGGGCTATGGTGAAAAAGGAAATATCTTCCGTTAAAAACTGGAAAGAAGCTTTCTGAGAAACTGTTTTGTGTTCTGTTAATTCATCTCACCGAGTTACAGCTTTCCCTGGAAGAAGCCTTTCTCCAAGACTGTTCCTGTGGAATTTGAAAAGTGATATTTGGAAGCCCATAGAGAGCCATGATGAAAAAGGAATTATCTTCCGTTGAAAACTGGAAAAAAGCTTTCTGAGAAACTGCTTTGTGTTCTGTTAATTCATCTCACAGAGTTACATCTTTCCCTTCAAGAAGCCTTCCGCTAAGGCTGTTCTTTTAGAATTGGCAAAGGGATATTTGGAGGCCCATAGAGGGCTATGGTGAAAAAGGAAATATCTTCCATTAAAAACTGGAAAGAAGCTTTCTGAGAAACTGCTTTGTGTTTTCTTAATTCATCTTACAGAGTTACAGCTTTCCCTTCAAGAAGGCTTTCGCTAAGTCTGTTCTTGTGAAATTGGCAAAGTGATATTTGGAAGCCCCTAGAGGCCTATGGTGAAAAAGGAAATATCTTCGGTTAAGAACTGGAAAGAAGCATTCTGAGAAACTGCTTTGTGGTCTGTTAATTCATCTCACAGGGTTACAGCTTTCCCCTCCAGAAACCTTTCTCTAAGACTGTTCTTGTGGAATTTGCAAAGTGATATTTGGAAGCCCGTAGAGCGCTATGGTGAAAAAGGAAATATCTTCCGTTAAAAACTGGAAAGAAGCTTTCTGAGAAACTGCTCTGTGTTCTGTTAATTCCTCTCACAGAGTTACGTCTTTCCCTTTGAGGCGCCTTTACCTAAACCTTTTCTTGTGGTATTGGCAAAGTGATATTTGGAAGCCCATGGAGGGCTCTAGTGAAAAAGAAAATATCTTCCTTTAAAAACTTGAAAGAAGCTTTCTGAGAAACTGCTTTGTGTTCTGTTAATTCATCTCACAGAGTTGCAGCTTTTCCCTCAAGAAGCCTTTCTCCAAGACTGTTCTTGTGGAATTTGCAAAGTGATATTTGGAAGCCAATAGAGGGCTATGATAAAAAAGGAATTATCTTCCGTTAAAAACTGGAAAGAAGCTTTTTGAGAAACTGCTTTGTGTTCTGTTAATTCATCTCACAGAGTTACATCTTTCCCTTCAAGAAGCCTTTCGCTATGGCTGTTCTTTTAGAATTGGCAAAGTGATATTTGGAGACCCATAGAGCGCTATGGTGAAAAAGGAAATATCTTCCATTAAAAACTGGAAAGAAACTTTCTGAGAAACTGCTTTGTGTTCTGTTAATTCATCTTACAGAGTTACAGCTTTCCCTTCAAGAAGGCTTTCGCTAAGTCTGTTCTTGTGAAATTGGCAAAGTGATATTTGGAAGCCTCTAGAGGTGTATGGTGAAAAAGGAAATATCTTCGGTTAAGAATTGGAAAGAAGCTTTCTGAGAAACTGCTTTGTGTTCTGTTAATTCATCTCACAGGGTTACAGCTTTCCCCTCCAGAAGCCTTTCTCTAAGACTGTTCTTGTGGAATTTGCAAAGTGATATTCGGAAGACCAGGAGTGCTAAGGTAAAAAAGGAAATAACTTTCGTTAAAAACTGGAAAGAAGCTTTCTGAGAAACTCCTTTGTGTTCTGTTAATTCATCTCACAGAGCTACAGCTTTCCCCTCAAGAAGCCTTTCTCTAAGACTGTTACTGTGGAATTTGCAAAGTGATATTTGGAACCCCTAGAGGGCTATGTTTAAAAATGAAATATCTTCCGTTAAAAACTGGAAAGAAGCTTTCTGAGAAACTGCTTTCTGTTCTGTTAATTCATCTCACAGAGTTAAATCTTTCCCTTCAAGAAGCTTTTCGCTAATTCGGTTCTTGTGGAATTGGCAAAGTGATATTTGGAAGCCCTTAGAGGGCTATGGTGAAAAAGGAAATATCTTCCGTTAAAAACTGGAAAGAATCACTCTGAGAAACTGCTTTGTGTTCTGTTAATTCATCTCACAGAGTTACATCTTTCCCTTCAAGAAGCCTTTTTCTAAGACTGTTCTTATGGAATTGGCAAAGTGATACTTGGAAGCCCATAGAGGCCTATGGAGAAAAAGGAAATATCTTCCGTTAAAAACTGTAAAGAAGCTTTCTGAGAAACTGCTTTGTGTTCTGTTAATTCATCTTACAGAGTTACAGCTTTCCCTTCAAGACGCCTTTCGCTAAATCTGTTCTTGTGAAATTGGCAAAGTGATATTTGTAAGTCCCTAGAGGGCTGCGGTGAAAAAGGAAATAACTTCGGTTAAGTACTGGAAAGAAGCTTTCTGAGAAACTACTTTGTGTTCTGTTAATTCATCTCACCGGTTACAACTTTCCCTTCAAGAAGACTTTTGCTAAGGCTGTTCTTGTGGAATTGGCAAAGTGATATTTGGAAGCCAATGGAGGGCTATTTTGAAAAATGAAATATCTTCCGTTAAAAACTGGTAAGAAGCTTTCTGAGAAACTACTTTGCGTTCTATTAATTCATCTCAGAGAGTTACGTCTTTCCCTTCAAGAAGCCTTTCACTAAGGCTGTTCTTGTGGAATTGGAAAAGTGAGATTTGGAAGCCCATAGAAGGCTATGATAAAAAAGGAAATATCTTCCGTTAAAAACTGGAAAGAAGCTTTCTGAGAATCTGCTTTGCCTTCTGTTAATTCATCTCACAAAGTTACAGCTTTCCCCTCAGGAAGACTTTCGCTAAGACTGTTCTTGTGCAATTTGCAAATTAATATTTGGAAGCCCATAGAGGGCTATGGTGAAAAAGGAAATATCTTCCGTTAAAAATTGGAAAGAGGCTTTCTGAGAAACTGCTTTGTGTTCTGTTAATTCACGTCACAGTATTAAAGCTTTCCCCTCAAGAAGCCTTTCTCTAAGACAGTTCTTGTGGAATTTGCAAAGTGATATTTGGAAGTTCATAGAGGTGTATGGTGAAAAAGGAAACATCTTCCGTTAAAAACTGGAAAGAAGCTTTCCGAGAAACTTCTTTGTGTTCTGTTAATTCATCGCACTGAGTTACAGCTTTCCCCTCAAGAAGTCTTTCGCTAATACTGTTTTTGTGGAATATGCAAATTGTTATTTGGAAGTCCATAGAAGGCTATGGTGAAAAAGGAAATATCTTCGGTTAAAAACTGGAAAGAAGCTTTCTGAGAAATTGCTTTGTGTTCTGTTAATTCATTAAACACAGTTACAGCTTTCCCTTCAAGAAGCCTTTCGCTAAGGCTGTTCTTGTGGAATTTATAAAGTGATATTTGGAAGCCCATAGAGGGCTACAGTATAAAAGGAAATATCTTCCATTTAAAGTTTAAAGAAACATTCTGAGAAACTGCTTTGTGTTCTGATAATTCATCTCACAGAGTTACATCTTTCCCTTCAAGAAGCCTTTCGCTACGGTTGCTCTTGTGTAATTGGCAAAGTGATATTTGGAAGCCCAAAGAGGGCTATGGTGAAAAAAGGAAATATCTTCCTTTAAAAACTGGAAAGAAACTTTCTGAGAAACTGCTTTGTGTTCTGTTAATTCATCTTACAGACTTACACCTTTCCCCTCAAGAGGCCTTTCTCCAAGACTGTTCGTGTGGAATTTGCAAAGTGATACTTGGAAGCCCATAGAGGGCTATGGAGAAAAGGAAATATCTTCCGTTAAAAACTGGAAAGAAGCTTTCTGGGAAACTGCTTTCTGTTCTCTTAATTCATCTCACAGAGTTACAGCTTTCCCTTCAAGAAGCCTTTCGCTCAGACTGTTCTTGTGAAATTTTCAAAGTGATTTTTTGTTTCCCTTAGAGGGCTATGTTGAAAAAGGAAATATCTTCCGTTAAAAACTGGAAAGAGGCTTTCTGAGAAACTGCTTTGTGTTCTGTTAATTCATCTCACAGAGTTACATCTTTCCATTCAAGAAGCCTTTCCCTAAGGCTGTTTTGTGGAATTGGCAAAGTGATATTTCGAAGTCCATAGAAGGCAATGGTGAAAAATTAAATATCTTCCGTTAAAAACTGGAAAGAAGCTTTCTGAGTAACTGCTTCGTGTTTTGTTAATTTATCTCATAGAGTTACATCTTTCCCTTGAAGAAGCCTTTCGCTACGGCTGTTCTTTTAGAATTGGCAAACTGATATGTGGAAGCCCTTATAGGGCTACGGTGGAAAAGGAAATATCTCTCGTGAAAAACTGGAAAGAAGCTTTCTGAGAAACTGCTCTGTGTTATGTTAATTCATCTCACAGAGTTGCATCTTTCCCTTCAAGAAGCCTTTCGCTAAGACTGTTCTTCTGGATTTGGCAAAGTGATATTCAGAAGCCCATAGAGGGCTGTGGTGAAAAAGGAAATATCTTCCGTTAAAAACTGGAAAGAAGCTTTCTGAGAAACTACTTTGTTTTCTGTTAATTCATCTGACAGAGTTACAGCTTTCCCTTCAAGAAGCCTTTCGCTCAGACTGTTCTTGTGAAATTTGCAAATTGATTTTTGGAAGCCCTTAGAGGGCTATGGTGAAAAAGGAAATATCATCCGTTAAAAACTGGAAAGAATCTTTGTGAGAAACTGCTTTGTGTTCTGTTAATTCATCTCACAGAGTTACAGCTTTCCCTTCAAGAAGCCTTTCGCTAAAGCTGTTCTTGTGAAATTGGCAAAGTGATATTTGGAAGCCCCTAGAGGGCTACGGTGAAAAAGCAAATAACTTCGGTTAAGAACTGGAAAGAAGCTTTCTGAAAAACTGCTTTGTGTTCTGTTAATTCATCTCACAGAGTTACATTTTTCCCCTCCAGAAGCCTTTCTCTACGGCTGTTCTTGTGGAAAAGGCAAAGTGATATTTGGAAACCCATCGAGGGCTACAGTGAAAAAGGAAATATCTTCCGATAAAAACTGGAAAGAAGCTTTCTGAGAAACTGCTTTGTGTTCTGTTAATTCATCTCACAGGGTTACAGCTTTCCCCTCCAGAAGCCTTTCTCTAAGACTGTTCTTGTGGAATTTGCAAAGTGATATTCGGAAGCCCAGGAGTGCTAAGGTAAAAAAGGAAATAACTTTCGTTAAAAACTGGAAAGAAGCTTTCTGAGAAACTCCTTTGTGTTCTGTTAATTCATCTCACAGAGCTACAGCTTTCCCCTCAAGAAGCCTTTCTCTAAGACTGTTCCTGTGGAATTTGCAAAGTGATATTTGGAACCCCTAGAGGGCTATGGTTAAAAAGGAAATATCTTCCGTTCAAAACTGGAAAGAAGCTTTCTGAGAAACTGCTTTCTGTTCTGTTAATTCATCTCACAGAGTTAAATCTTTCCTTTCAAGAAGCTTTTCGCTAATTCGGTTCTTGTGGAATTGGCAAAGTGATATTTGGAATCCCTTAGAGGGCTATGGTGAAAAAGGAAATATCTTCCGTTAAAAACTGGAAAGAAGCACTCTGAGAAACTGCTTTGTGTTCTGTTAATTCATCTCACAGAGTTACATCTTTCCCTTCAAGAAGCCTTTTTCTAAGACTGTTCTTATGGAATTGGCAAAGTGATACTTGGAAGCCCATAGAGGCCTATGGAGAAAAAGGAAATATCTTCCGTTAAAAACTGGAAAGAAGCTTTCTGAGAAACTGCTTTGTGTTCTGTTAATTCATCTTACAGAGTTACAGCTTTCCCTTCAAGACGCCTTTCGCTAAGTCTGTTCTTGTTAAATTGGCAAAGTGATATTTATAAGTCCCTAGAGGGCTGCGGTGAAAAAGGAAATAACTTCGGTTAAGTACTGGAAAGAAGCTTTCTGAGAACCTACTTTGTGTTCTGTTAATTCATCTCACCGGTTACAACTTTCCCTTCAAGAAGACTTTTGCTAAGGCTGTTCTTGTGGAATTGGCAAAGTGATATTTGGAAGCCAATAGAGGGCTATTTTGAAAAATGAAATATCTTCCGTTAAAAACTGGTAAGAAGCTTTCTGAGAAACTACTTTGCGTTCTATTAATTCATCTCAGAGAGTTACGTCTTTCCCTTCAAGAAGCCTTTCACTAAGGCTGTTCTTGTGGAATTGGAAAAGTGAGATTTGGAAGCCCATAGAAGGCTATGATAAAAAAGGAAATATCTTCCGTTAAAAACTGGAAAGAAGCTTTCTGAGAATCTGCTTTGCCTTCTGTTAATTCATCTCACAAAGTTACAGCTTTCCCCTCAGGAAGACTTTCGCTAAGACTGTTCTTGTGTAATTTGCAAATTAATATTTGGAAGCCCATAGAGGGCTATGGTGAAAAAGGAAATATCTTCCATTAAAAATTGGAAAGAGGCTTTCTGAGAAACTGCTTTGTGTTCTGTTAATTCACGTCACAGAGTTAAAGCTTTCCCCTCAAGAAGCCTTTCTCTAAGACAGTTCTTGTGGAATTTGCAAAGTGATATTTGGAAGTTCATAGAGGTCTATGGTGAAAAAGGAAACATCTTCCGTTAAAAACTGGAAAGAAGCTTTCCGAGAAACTTCTTTGGGTTCTGTTAATTCATCTCACTGAGTTACAGCTTTCCCCTCAAGAAGTCTTTCGCTAATACTGTTTTTGTGGAATATGCAAATTGTTATTTGGAAGTCCATAGAAGGCTATGGTGAAAAAGGAAATATCTTCGGTTAAAAACTGGAAAGAAGCTTTCTGAGAAATTGCTTTGTGTTCTGTTAATTCATTAAACACAGTTACAGCTTTCCCTTCAAGAAGCCTTTCGCTAAGGCTGTTCTTGTGTAATTGGCAAAGTGATATTTGGAAGCCAATAGAGGGCTATGATAAAAAAGAAATTATCTTCCGTTAAAAACTGGAAAGAAGCTTTCTGAGAAACTGCTTTGTGTTCTGTTAATTCATCTCACAGAGTTACATCTTTCCCTTCAAGAAGCCTTTCGCTAAGGCTGTTCTTGTGGAATTGGCAAAGTGATATTTGGAAGCCCGTAGAAGGCTATGGTGAAAAAGGAAATATCTTCCGTTAAAAACTGGAAAGAAGCTTTCTCAGAAACTGCTTTTTGTTCTGTTATTTCATGTCACAGAGTTACAGCTTTCCCCTCAAGAAGCCGTTCTCCAAGACTGTTTTTGTTTAATTTGCAAAGTGATATTTGGAAGCCGAAAGAGGGCTATGGTGAAAAAGGAAATATCTTCCGTTAAAAACTGGAAAGAAGCTTTCGGAGAAACTGCTTTGTGTTCTGTTAATTCATCTCACAGAGTTACATCTTTCCATTCAAGAAGCCTTTCCCTAAGGCTGTTTTGTGGGATTGGCAAAGTGATATTTCGAAGTCCATAGAAGGCAATGGTGAAAAATTAAATATCTACCGTTAAAAACTGGAAAGAAGCTTTCTGAGAAACTGCTTCGTGTTTTGTTAATTTATCTCATAGAGTTACATCTTTCCCTTGAAGAAGCCTTTCGCTACGGCTGTTCTTTTAGAATTGGCAAAGTGATATGTGGAAGCCCTTATAGGGCTACGGTGAAAAAGGAAATATCTCTCGTTAAAAACTGGAAAGAAGCTTTCTGAGAAACTGCTCTGTGTTCTGTTAATTCATCTCACAGAGTTGTATCTTTCCCTTCAAGAAGCCTTTCGCTAAGACTGTTCTTGTGGAATTGGCAAAGTGTTATTTGGAAGCCCATAGAGGGCTACGTTGAAAAAGGAAATGTCTTCCATTAAATACTGTAAAAAAGCTTTCTGAGAAACTGCCTTTTGTTCTGTTATTTCATGTCACAGAGTTACAGCTTTCCCCTCAAGAAGCCTTTCTCCAATACTGTTTTTGTTTAATTTGCAAAGTGATATTTGGAAGCCCAAAGAGGGCTACGGTGAAAAAGGAAATATCTTCCGTTATAAACTGGAAAGAAGCTTTCTGAGAAACTGCTTTGTGTTCTGTTAATTCATCTCACAGAGTTACAACTTTCCCTTCAAGAAGCCTTTCCCTAAGGCTGTTTTGTGGAATTGGCAAAGTGATATTTGGAAGTACATACAAGTCAATGGTGAAAAAGGAAATATCTTCCATTAAAAACTGAAAAGAAGCTTTCTGAGCAACTGCTTTGTGTTCTCTTAATTCATCTCTCAGAGGTACACCTTCCCCCTCAAGAAGCCTTTCACTAAGTCTCTTCTTGTGGAATTTGCAAAGTGATCTTTGGAAGCCCATAGAGGACTACAGTGAAAAAGGAAATATCTTCCGTTAAAAACTGGAAAGATTCTTTCTGAGAAACTACTTTGTGTTCTGTTAATTCGTCTCACAGAGTTACAGCTTTCCCTTCTAGAAGCCTTTTGCTGAGTATATTCTTTTGGAATATGCAAAGTGATATTTGGAAGGCCAAAGAGGGCTATGGTGAAAAAGGGAATATCTTCAGTTTAAAACTAGAAAGAAGCTTTCTGAGAAATTGATTTGTGTTCTGTTAATTCATGTCACAGAGTTGCAGCTTTCCCCTGAAGAAGCCTTTCGATAAGAGTGTTCTCGTGGAATTTGCAAAGTGATATGTGTAAGCCCAAAGAAGGCTATGGTGAAAAAGGAAATATCTTCTTTAAGAAGTGGAAAGAAGCTTTCTGAGAAACTGCTGTGTTCTGTTAATTCATCTCACGGAGTTACAGCTTTCCCCTCAAGAAGCCTTTCTTTAAGTCTGTTCTTGTGGAATTTGCAAAGTGATATTAGGAAGCCCATATAGGGCTATGGAGAAAAAGGAAATATCTTCAGTTTAAAACTGGAAAGAAGCTTTCTGAGAAACTGCTTTGTGCTCTGTTAATTCATCTCACAGAGTTACAGCTTTCCCCTCAAGAAGCCTTTCTTTAAGTCTGTTATTGTGGAATTTGCAAAGTGATATTTGGAAGCCCATAGCGGGCTATGGTGTACAAGGAAATAACTTCCGTTAAAAACTGGAAAGATTTCTGAGAAACTGCTTTGTGTTCTGTTAATTCATCTTAGAGAGTTACAGACTTCCCCTGTAGAAGCCTTTCACCAAGACTGTTCATGTGGAATGTGCAAAGTTTTATTTCGAAGCCCATAGAGGGCTATGTTGAAAAAGGAATTATTTTCCGAATAAAACTGGAAAGAAGCTTTCTGAGAAACTGCTTTGTGTTCTGTTAATTCATCTCACAGAGTTACAGCTTTCCCTTCAAGAAGCCTTTCGCTAAGAGTGTTCTTTTGGAATTTGCAAAGTGATATTTGGAAGCCCATAGAGGGCTATGGTGAAAAAGGAATTATCTTCAGTGAATAACTGGAGAGAAGCTTTCTGAGAAACTGCTTTCCGTTCTGTTAATTCATCTCACAGAGTAACAGCTTTCCATGAAGCTACCAATTCCCATCAAGCTACCAATGAGCTTCTTCCCGGAATTGGAAAAAACTGCTTTAAAGTTCATATGGAACCAAAAAAGAACCCGCATTTCTGAGACAATCCTAAGTCAAAAGAACAAAGCTGGAGGCATCACGCTACCTGACTTCAAACTATACTACAAGGCTACCGTAACCAAAACAGCATGGTACTGGTACCAAAACTGAGACATAGACCAATGGAACGGAACAGAGTCCTCAGAAATAATACCACACATCTACAGCCATCTGATCTTTGACAAACCTGAGAGAAACAAGAAATGGGGAAAGGATTCCCTATTTAATAAATGGTGCTGGGAAAATTGGATAGCCATAAGTAGAAAGCTGAAACTGGATCCTTTCCTTACTCCTTATACGAAAATTAATTCAAGATGGATTAGAGACTTAAATGTTAGACCTAATGCCACAAAAATCCTAGAGGAAAACCTAGGTAGTACCATTCAGGACATAGGCATGGGCAAAGACTTCATGTCTAAAACACCAAAAGCAACGGCAGCAAAAGCCAAAATTGACAAATGGGATCTCATCAAACTAAAGAGCTTCTGCACAGCAAAAGAAACTACCATCAGAGTGAGCAGGCAACCTACAGAATGGGAGAAAATTTTTGCAATCTACTCATCTGACAAAGGGCTAATATCCAGAACCTACAAAGAACTCAAACAAATTTACAAGAAAAAAACAAACAACCCCATCCAAAAGTGGGCAAAGGATATGAACAGACATTTCTCAAAAGAACACATTCATACAGCCAACAGACACATGAAAAAAATGCTCATCATCACTGGCCATCAGAGAAATGCAAATCAAAACCACAATGAGATACCATCTCACACCAGTTAGGATGGCGATCATTAAAAAGTCAGGAAACAACAGGTGCTGGAGAGGATGTGGAGAAATAGGAACACTTTTACACTGTTGGTGGGATTGTAAACTAGTTCAACCATTATGGAAAACAGTATGGCGATTCCTCAAGGATCTAAAACTAGATGTACCATATGACCCAGCCATCCCATTACTGGGTATATACCCAAAGGATTATAAATTATGCTGCTATAAAGACACATGCACACGTATGTTTATTGCAGCACTATTCACAATAGCAAAGACTTGGAATCAACCCAAATGTCCTTCAGTGACAGATTGGATTAAGAAAATGTGGCACATATACACCATGGAATACTATGCAGCCATAAAAAAGGATGAGTTTGTGTCCTTTGTAGGGACATGGATGCAGCTGGAAACCATCATTCTTAGCAAACTATCACAAGAACAGAAAACCAAACACCGCATGTTCTCACTCATAGGTGGGAACTGAACAATGAGATCACTTGGACTCGGGAAGGGGAACATCACACACCAGGGCCTATCATGGGGAGGGGGGAAGGGGGAGGGATTGCATTGGGAGTTATACCTGACGTAAATGACGAGTTGATGGGTGCAGTACACCAACATGGCACAAGAATACATATGTAACAAACCTGCAGGTTATGCACATGTACCCTACAACTTAAAGTATAATAATAATAAATAAATAAAAAATAAAAGTAAACCTTTCGCTAAGACTGTTCTTGTGGTATTGGGAAAGTGATATTTGGAAGCCAATAGAGGGCTATGATGAAAAAGGAATTAACTTCCCTTAAAAACTGGAAAGAAGCTTCCTGAGAAACTGCTTTGTGTTCTGTTAATTCACTTCACAGAGTTACAGCTTTCCCTTCAAGAAGCCTTTCGCTAAGGCTGTTCTTGTAGAATTGGCAAAGTGATATTTGGAAGCCCATAGAGGGCTATGGTGAAAAAGGAAATATCTTCCGTTAAAAATTGGAAAGAAGCTTTCTGAGAAACTGCTTTGCGTTCTGATAATTCATCTCACAGAGTTACAGCATTCCCCACAAGAAGCCTTTCTCTAAGACTGTTCTTGTGAAATTTGCAAAGTGATATTTGGAAGCCCTTAGAAGGCTATGGTGAAAAAGGAAATATCTTCCGTTAAAAACTGGAAAGAAGCATTCTGAGAAACTGCTTTGTGTTCTGTTAATTCATCTTACAGAGTTACATCTGTCCCTTCAAGACGCCTTTCGCTAAGGCTGTTCTTGTGGAATTGGCAAAGTGATATTTGGAAGCTCATAGAGGGCTATGGTGAAAAAGGAAATATCTTCCGTTAAAAACTGGAAAGAAGCTTTCTGAGAAACTGCTTTGTGTTCTGTTAATTCATGTCACAGAGTTACATCTTTCCCTTCAAGAAACCTTTCGGTAAGTTTGTTTTTGTGGAATTGGCAAAGTGATACTTGGAAGCCCATAGAGGGCTACGTTGAAAAAGGAAATATCTTCCGTTAAAAACTGGAAAGAAGCTTTCTGAAAAACTGCTTTGTGTTCTGCTAATTCACCTCACAGAGTTACAGCTTTCCCTTCATGAAGCCTTTCGCTAAGTCTGTTCTTGTGAAATTGGTAAAGTGAAATTTGGAAGCCCCTAGAGGGCTGCGGTGAAAAAGGAAATAACTTCGGTTAAGAACTGGAAAGAAGCTTTCTGAGAAACTGGTTTGTGTTCTCTTAATTCATCTCACAGAGTTACATCTTTACCCTCCAGAAACCTTTCTCTATTACTGTTCTTGTGGAATTTGCAAAGTGATACTTGGAAGCCCATAGAGGGCTATGGTGAAAAAGGAAATATCTTCCGTTAAAAACTGGAAAGAAGCTTTCTGAGAAACTGCTTTGTTTTCAGTTAATTCGTCTCACAGAGTTACATCTTTCCCTTCAAGAATCCTTTCTCTAAGACTGTTCCTGTGGAATTGGCAAAGTGATATTTGGAAGCCCATAGAGGGCTATGGTGAAAAAGGAAATATCTTCCGTTAAAAACTGTAAAAATGCTTTCCGAGAAACTGCTTTGTGTTCTGCTGATTCATCTGACAGAGTTACAGATTTCCCCTCAAAAAGCCTTTCTCCAAGACTGTTTTTGTGGAATATGCAAAGTGAAATTTGGAGGCCCATAGAGGGCTATGGTGAAAAAGGAAATATCTTCCGTTAAAAACTGGAAAGAAGCTTTCTGAAAAACTGCTTTGAGTTCTGTTAATTCATCTCACAGAGTTACAGCTTGCCCTTCAAGAAGCCTTTCGCTAAGGCTGTTCTTGTGGAATTGGGAAAGTGATATTTGGAAGCCCATAGAGGGCTATGGTGAAAAAGGAAATATCTTCCGTTAAAAACTGGAAAGAAGCTTTCTGAGAAACTGTTTTGTGTTCTGTTAATTCATCTCACCGAGTTACAGCTTTCCCTGGAAGAAGCCTTTCTCCAAGACTGTTCCTGTGGAATTTGAAAAGTGATATTTGGAAGCCCATAGAGAGCCATGATGAAAAAGGAATTATCTTCCGTTGAAAACTGGAAAAAAGCTTTCTGAGAAACTGCTTTGTGTTCTGTTAATTCATCTCACAGAGTTACATCTTTCCCTTCAAGAAGCCTTCCGCTAAGGCTGTTCTTTTAGAATTGGCAAAGGGATATTTGGAGGCCCATAGAGGGCTATGGTGAAAAAGGAAATATCTTCCATTAAAAACTGGAAAGAAGCTTTCTGAGAAACTGCTTTGTGTTTTCTTAATTCATCTTACAGAGTTACAGCTTTCCCTTCAAGAAGGCTTTCGCTAAGTCTGTTCTTGTGAAATTGGCAAAGTGATATTTGGAAGCCCCTAGAGGCCTATGGTGAAAAAGGAAATATCTTCGGTTAAGAACTGGAAAGAAGCATTCTGAGAAACTGCTTTGTGGTCTGTTAATTCATCTCACAGGGTTACAGCTTTCCCCTCCAGAAACCTTTCTCTAAGACTGTTCTTGTGGAATTTGCAAAGTGATATTTGGAAGCCCGTAGAGCGCTATGGTGAAAAAGGAAATATCTTCCGTTAAAAACTGGAAAGAAGCTTTCTGAGAAACTGCTCTGTGTTCTGTTAATTCCTCTCACAGAGTTACGTCTTTCCCTTTGAGGCGCCTTTACCTAAACCTTTTCTTGTGGTATTGGCAAAGTGATATTTGGAAGCCCATGGAGGGCTCTAGTGAAAAAGAAAATATCTTCCTTTAAAAACTTGAAAGAAGCTTTCTGAGAAACTGCTTTGTGTTCTGTTAATTCATCTCACAGAGTTGCAGCTTTTCCCTCAAGAAGCCTTTCTCCAAGACTGTTCTTGTGGAATTTGCAAAGTGATATTTGGAAGCCAATAGAGGGCTATGATAAAAAAGGAATTATCTTCCGTTAAAAACTGGAAAGAAGCTTTTTGAGAAACTGCTTTGTGTTCTGTTAATTCATCTCACAGAGTTACATCTTTCCCTTCAAGAAGCCTTTCGCTATGGCTGTTCTTTTAGAATTGGCAAAGTGATATTTGGAGACCCATAGAGCGCTATGGTGAAAAAGGAAATATCTTCCATTAAAAACTGGAAAGAAACTTTCTGAGAAACTGCTTTGTGTTCTGTTAATTCATCTTACAGAGTTACAGCTTTCCCTTCAAGAAGGCTTTCGCTAAGTCTGTTCTTGTGAAATTGGCAAAGTGATATTTGGAAGCCTCTAGAGTTGTATGGTGAAAAAGGAAATATCTTCGGTTAAGAATTGGAAAGAAGCTTTCTGAGAAACTGCTTTGTGTTCTGTTAATTCATCTCACAGGGTTACAGCTTTCCCCTCCAGAAGCCTTTCTCTAAGACTGTTCTTGTGGAATTTGCAAAGTGATATTCGGAAGACCAGGAGTGCTAAGGTAAAAAAGGAAATAACTTTCGTTAAAAACTGGAAAGAAGCTTTCTGAGAAACTCCTTTGTGTTCTGTTAATTCATCTCACAGAGCTACAGCTTTCCCCTCAAGAAGCCTTTCTCTAAGACTGTTACTGTGGAATTTGCAAAGTGATATTTGGAACCCCTAGAGGGCTATGTTTAAAAATGAAATATCTTCCGTTAAAAACTGGAAAGAAGCTTTCTGAGAAACTGCTTTCTGTTCTGTTAATTCATCTCACAGAGTTAAATCTTTCCCTTCAAGAAGCTTTTCGCTAATTCGGTTCTTGTGGAATTGGCAAAGTGATATTTGGAAGCCCTTAGAGGGCTATGGTGAAAAAGGAAATATCTTCCGTTAAAAACTGGAAAGAATCACTCTGAGAAACTGCTTTGTGTTCTGTTAATTCATCTCACAGAGTTACATCTTTCCCTTCAAGAAGCCTTTTTCTAAGACTGTTCTTATGGAATTGGCAAAGTGATACTTGGAAGCCCATAGAGGCCTATGGAGAAAAAGGAAATATCTTCCGTTAAAAACTGTAAAGAAGCTTTCTGAGAAACTGCTTTGTGTTCTGTTAATTCATCTTACAGAGTTACAGCTTTCCCTTCAAGACGCCTTTCGCTAAATCTGTTCTTGTGAAATTGGCAAAGTGATATTTGTAAGTCCCTAGAGGGCTGCGGTGAAAAAGGAAATAACTTCGGTTAAGTACTGGAAAGAAGCTTTCTGAGAAACTACTTTGTGTTCTGTTAATTCATCTCACCGGTTACAACTTTCCCTTCAAGAAGACTTTTGCTAAGGCTGTTCTTGTGGAATTGGCAAAGTGATATTTGGAAGCCAATGGAGGGCTATTTTGAAAAATGAAATATCTTCCGTTAAAAACTGGTAAGAAGCTTTCTGAGAAACTACTTTGCGTTCTATTAATTCATCTCAGAGAGTTACGTCTTTCCCTTCAAGAAGCCTTTCACTAAGGCTGTTCTTGTGGAATTGGAAAAGTGAGATTTGGAAGCCCATAGAAGGCTATGATAAAAAAGGAAATATCTTCCGTTAAAAACTGGAAAGAAGCTTTCTGAGAATCTGCTTTGCCTTCTGTTAATTCATCTCACAAAGTTACAGCTTTCCCCTCAGGAAGACTTTCGCTAAGACTGTTCTTGTGCAATTTGCAAATTAATATTTGGAAGCCCATAGAGGGCTATGGTGAAAAAGGAAATATCTTCCGTTAAAAATTGGAAAGAGGCTTTCTGAGAAACTGCTTTGTGTTCTGTTAATTCACGTCACAGTATTAAAGCTTTCCCCTCAAGAAGCCTTTCTCTAAGACAGTTCTTGTGGAATTTGCAAAGTGATATTTGGAAGTTCATAGAGGTGTATGGTGAAAAAGGAAACATCTTCCGTTAAAAACTGGAAAGAAGCTTTCCGAGAAACTTCTTTGTGTTCTGTTAATTCATCGCACTGAGTTACAGCTTTCCCCTCAAGAAGTCTTTCGCTAATACTGTTTTTGTGGAATATGCAAATTGTTATTTGGAAGTCCATAGAAGGCTATGGTGAAAAAGGAAATATCTTCGGTTAAAAACTGGAAAGAAGCTTTCTGAGAAATTGCTTTGTGTTCTGTTAATTCATTAAACACAGTTACAGCTTTCCCTTCAAGAAGCCTTTCGCTAAGGCTGTTCTTGTGGAATTTATAAAGTGATATTTGGAAGCCCATAGAGGGCTACAGTATAAAAGGAAATATCTTCCATTTAAAGTTTAAAGAAACATTCTGAGAAACTGCTTTGTGTTCTGATAATTCATCTCACAGAGTTACATCTTTCCCTTCAAGAAGCCTTTCGCTACGGTTGCTCTTGTGTAATTGGCAAAGTGATATTTGGAAGCCCAAAGAGGGCTATGGTGAAAAAAGGAAATATCTTCCTTTAAAAACTGGAAAGAAACTTTCTGAGAAACTGCTTTGTGTTCTGTTAATTCATCTTACAGACTTACACCTTTCCCCTCAAGAGGCCTTTCTCCAAGACTGTTCGTGTGGAATTTGCAAAGTGATACTTGGAAGCCCATAGAGGGCTATGGAGAAAAGGAAATATCTTCCGTTAAAAACTGGAAAGAAGCTTTCTGGGAAACTGCTTTCTGTTCTCTTAATTCATCTCACAGAGTTACAGCTTTCCCTTCAAGAAGCCTTTCGCTCAGACTGTTCTTGTGAAATTTTCAAAGTGATTTTTTGTTTCCCTTAGAGGGCTATGTTGAAAAAGGAAATATCTTCCGTTAAAAACTGGAAAGAGGCTTTCTGAGAAACTGCTTTGTGTTCTGTTAATTCATCTCACAGAGTTACATCTTTCCATTCAAGAAGCCTTTCCCTAAGGCTGTTTTGTGGAATTGGCAAAGTGATATTTCGAAGTCCATAGAAGGCAATGGTGAAAAATTAAATATCTTCCGTTAAAAACTGGAAAGAAGCTTTCTGAGTAACTGCTTCGTGTTTTGTTAATTTATCTCATAGAGTTACATCTTTCCCTTGAAGAAGCCTTTCGCTACGGCTGTTCTTTTAGAATTGGCAAACTGATATGTGGAAGCCCTTATAGGGCTACGGTGGAAAAGGAAATATCTCTCGTGAAAAACTGGAAAGAAGCTTTCTGAGAAACTGCTCTGTGTTATGTTAATTCATCTCACAGAGTTGCATCTTTCCCTTCAAGAAGCCTTTCGCTAAGACTGTTCTTCTGGATTTGGCAAAGTGATATTCAGAAGCCCATAGAGGGCTGTGGTGAAAAAGGAAATATCTTCCGTTAAAAACTGGAAAGAAGCTTTCTGAGAAACTACTTTGTTTTCTGTTAATTCATCTGACAGAGTTACAGCTTTCCCTTCAAGAAGCCTTTCGCTCAGACTGTTCTTGTGAAATTTGCAAATTGATTTTTGGAAGCCCTTAGAGGGCTATGGTGAAAAAGGAAATATCATCCGTTAAAAACTGGAAAGAATCTTTGTGAGAAACTGCTTTGTGTTCTGTTAATTCATCTCACAGAGTTACAGCTTTCCCTTCAAGAAGCCTTTCGCTAAAGCTGTTCTTGTGAAATTGGCAAAGTGATATTTGGAAGCCCCTAGAGGGCTACGGTGAAAAAGCAAATAACTTCGGATAAGAACTGGAAAGAAGCTTTCTGAAAAACTGCTTTGTGTTCTGTTAATTCATCTCACAGAGTTACATTTTTCCCCTCCAGAAGCCTTTCTCTACGGCTGTTCTTGTGGAAAAGGCAAAGTGATATTTGGAAACCCATCGAGGGCTACAGTGAAAAAGGAAATATCTTCCGATAAAAACTGGAAAGAAGCTTTCTGAGAAACTGCTTTGTGTTCTGTTAATTCATCTCACAGGGTTACAGCTTTCCCCTCCAGAAGCCTTTCTCTAAGACTGTTCTTGTGGAATTTGCAAAGTGATATTCGGAAGCCCAGGAGTGCTAAGGTAAAAAAGGAAATAACTTTCGTTAAAAACTGGAAAGAAGCTTTCTGAGAAACTCCTTTGTGTTCTGTTAATTCATCTCACAGAGCTACAGCTTTCCCCTCAAGAAGCCTTTCTCTAAGACTGTTCCTGTGGAATTTGCAAAGTGATATTTGGAACCCCTAGAGGGCTATGGTTAAAAAGGAAATATCTTCCGTTCAAAACTGGAAAGAAGCTTTCTGAGAAACTGCTTTCTGTTCTGTTAATTCATCTCACAGAGTTAAATCTTTCCTTTCAAGAAGCTTTTCGCTAATTCGGTTCTTGTGGAATTGGCAAAGTGATATTTGGAATCCCTTAGAGGGCTATGGTGAAAAAGGAAATATCTTCCGTTAAAAACTGGAAAGAAGCACTCTGAGAAACTGCTTTGTGTTCTGTTAATTCATCTCACAGAGTTACATCTTTCCCTTCAAGAAGCCTTTTTCTAAGACTGTTCTTATGGAATTGGCAAAGTGATACTTGGAAGCCCATAGAGGCCTATGGAGAAAAAGGAAATATCTTCCGTTAAAAACTGGAAAGAAGCTTTCTGAGAAACTGCTTTGTGTTCTGTTAATTCATCTTACAGAGTTACAGCTTTCCCTTCAAGACGCCTTTCGCTAAGTCTGTTCTTGTGAAATTGGCAAAGTGATATTTATAAGTCCCTAGAGGGCTGCGGTGAAAAAGGAAATAACTTCGGTTAAGTACTGGAAAGAAGCTTTCTGAGAACCTACTTTGTGTTCTGTTAATTCATCTCACCGGTTACAACTTTCCCTTCAAGAAGACTTTTGCTAAGGCTGTTCTTGTGGAATTGGCAAAGTGATATTTGGAAGCCAATAGAGGGCTATTTTGAAAAATGAAATATCTTCCGTTAAAAACTGGTAAGAAGCTTTCTGAGAAACTACTTTGCGTTCTATTAATTCATCTCAGAGAGTTACGTCTTTCCCTTCAAGAAGCCTTTCACTAAGGCTGTTCTTGTGGAATTGGAAAAGTGAGATTTGGAAGCCCATAGAAGGCTATGATAAAAAAGGAAATATCTTCCGTTAAAAACTGGAAAGAAGCTTTCTGAGAATCTGCTTTGCCTTCTGTTAATTCATCTCACAAAGTTACAGCTTTCCCCTCAGGAAGACTTTCGCTAAGACTGTTCTTGTGTAATTTGCAAATTAATATTTGGAAGCCCATAGAGGGCTATGGTGAAAAAGGAAATATCTTCCATTAAAAATTGGAAAGAGGCTTTCTGAGAAACTGCTTTGTGTTCTGTTAATTCACGTCACAGAGTTAAAGCTTTCCCCTCAAGAAGCCTTTCTCTAAGACAGTTCTTGTGGAATTTGCAAAGTGATATTTGGAAGTTCATAGAGGTCTATGGTGAAAAAGGAAACATCTTCCGTTAAAAACTGGAAAGAAGCTTTCCGAGAAACTTCTTTGGGTTCTGTTAATTCATCTCACTGAGTTACAGCTTTCCCCTCAAGAAGTCTTTCGCTAATACTGTTTTTGTGGAATATGCAAATTGTTATTTGGAAGTCCATAGAAGGCTATGGTGAAAAAGGAAATATCTTCGGTTAAAAACTGGAAAGAAGCTTTCTGAGAAATTGCTTTGTGTTCTGTTAATTCATTAAACACAGTTACAGCTTTCCCTTCAAGAAGCCTTTCGCTAAGGCTGTTCTTGTGTAATTGGCAAAGTGATATTTGGAAGCCAATAGAGGGCTATGATAAAAAAGAAATTATCTTCCGTTAAAAACTGGAAAGAAGCTTTCTGAGAAACTGCTTTGTGTTCTGTTAATTCATCTCACAGAGTTACATCTTTCCCTTCAAGAAGCCTTTCGCTAAGGCTGTTCTTGTGGAATTGGCAAAGTGATATTTGGAAGCCCGTAGAAGGCTATGGTGAAAAAGGAAATATCTTCCGTTAAAAACTGGAAAGAAGCTTTCTCAGAAACTGCTTTTTGTTCTGTTATTTCATGTCACAGAGTTACAGCTTTCCCCTCAAGAAGCCGTTCTCCAAGACTGTTTTTGTTTAATTTGCAAAGTGATATTTGGAAGCCGAAAGAGGGCTATGGTGAAAAAGGAAATATCTTCCGTTAAAAACTGGAAAGAAGCTTTCGGAGAAACTGCTTTGTGTTCTGTTAATTCATCTCACAGAGTTACATCTTTCCATTCAAGAAGCCTTTCCCTAAGGCTGTTTTGTGGGATTGGCAAAGTGATATTTCGAAGTCCATAGAAGGCAATGGTGAAAAATTAAATATCTACCGTTAAAAACTGGAAAGAAGCTTTCCGAGAAACTGCTTCGTGTTTTGTTAATTTATCTCATAGAGTTACATCTTTCCCTTGAAGAAGCCTTTCGCTACGGCTGTTCTTTTAGAATTGGCAAAGTGATATGTGGAAGCCCTTATAGGGCTACGGTGAAAAAGGAAATATCTCTCGTTAAAAACTGGAAAGAAGCTTTCTGAGAAACTGCTCTGTGTTCTGTTAATTCATCTCACAGAGTTGTATCTTTCCCTTCAAGAAGCCTTTCGCTAAGACTGTTCTTGTGGAATTGGCAAAGTGTTATTTGGAAGCCCATAGAGGGCTACGTTGAAAAAGGAAATGTCTTCCATTAAATACTGTAAAAAAGCTTTCTGAGAAACTGCCTTTTGTTCTGTTATTTCATGTCACAGAGTTACAGCTTTCCCCTCAAGAAGCCTTTCTCCAATACTGTTTTTGTTTAATTTGCAAAGTGATATTTGGAAGCCCAAAGAGGGCTACGGTGAAAAAGGAAATATCTTCCGTTATAAACTGGAAAGAAGCTTTCTGAGAAACTGCTTTGTGTTCTGTTAATTCATCTCACAGAGTTACAACTTTCCCTTCAAGAAGCCTTTCCCTAAGGCTGTTTTGTGGAATTGGCAAAGTGATATTTGGAAGTACATACAAGTCAATGGTGAAAAAGGAAATATCTTCCATTAAAAACTGAAAAGAAGCTTTCTGAGCAACTGCTTTGTGTTCTCTTAATTCATCTCTCAGAGGTACACCTTCCCCCTCAAGAAGCCTTTCACTAAGTCTCTTCTTGTGGAATTTGCAAAGTGATCTTTGGAAGCCCATAGAGGACTACAGTGAAAAAGGAAATATCTTCCGTTAAAAACTGGAAAGATTCTTTCTGAGAAACTACTTTGTGTTCTGTTAATTCGTCTCACAGAGTTACAGCTTTCCCTTCTAGAAGCCTTTTGCTGAGTATATTCTTTTGGAATATGCAAAGTGATATTTGGAAGGCCAAAGAGGGCTATGGTGAAAAAGGGAATATCTTCAGTTTAAAACTAGAAAGAAGCTTTCTGAGAAATTGATTTGTGTTCTGTTAATTCATGTCACAGAGTTGCAGCTTTCCCCTGAAGAAGCCTTTCGATAAGAGTGTTCTCGTGGAATTTGCAAAGTGATATGTGTAAGCCCAAAGAAGGCTATGGTGAAAAAGGAAATATCTTCTTTAAGAAGTGGAAAGAAGCTTTCTGAGAAACTGCTGTGTTCTGTTAATTCATCTCACGGAGTTACAGCTTTCCCCTCAAGAAGCCTTTCTTTAAGTCTGTTCTTGTGGAATTTGCAAAGTGATATTAGGAAGCCCATATAGGGCTATGGAGAAAAAGGAAATATCTTCAGTTTAAAACTGGAAAGAAGCTTTCTGAGAAACTGCTTTGTGCTCTGTTAATTCATCTCACAGAGTTACAGCTTTCCCCTCAAGAAGCCTTTCTTTAAGTCTGTTATTGTGGAATTTGCAAAGTGATATTTGGAAGCCCATAGCGGGCTATGGTGTACAAGGAAATAACTTCCGTTAAAAACTGGAAAGATTTCTGAGAAACTGCTTTGTGTTCTGTTAATTCATCTTAGAGAGTTACAGACTTCCCCTGTAGAAGCCTTTCACCAAGACTGTTCATGTGGAATGTGCAAAGTTTTATTTCGAAGCCCATAGAGGGCTATGTTGAAAAAGGAATTATTTTCCGAATAAAACTGGAAAGAAGCTTTCTGAGAAACTGCTTTGTGTTCTGTTAATTCATCTCACAGAGTTACAGCTTTCCCTTCAAGAAGCCTTTCGCTAAGAGTGTTCTTTTGGAATTTGCAAAGTGATATTTGGAAGCCCATAGAGGGCTATGGTGAAAAAGGAATTATCTTCAGTGAATAACTGGAGAGAAGCTTTCTGAGAAACTGCTTTCCGTTCTGTTAATTCATCTCACAGAGTAACAGCTTTCCATGAAGCTACCAATTCCCATCAAGCTACCAATGAGCTTCTTCCCGGAATTGGAAAAAACTGCTTTAAAGTTCATATGGAACCAAAAAAGAACCCGCATTTCTGAGACAATCCTAAGTCAAAAGAACAAAGCTGGAGGCATCACGCTACCTGACTTCAAACTATACTACAAGGCTACCGTAACCAAAACAGCATGGTACTGGTACCAAAACTGAGACATAGACCAATGGAACGGAACAGAGTCCTCAGAAATAATACCACACATCTACAGCCATCTGATCTTTGACAAACCTGAGAGAAACAAGAAATGGGGAAAGGATTCCCTATTTAATAAATGGTGCTGGGAAAATTGGATAGCCATAAGTAGAAAGCTGAAACTGGATCCTTTCCTTACTCCTTATACGAAAATTAATTCAAGATGGATTAGAGACTTAAATGTTAGACCTAATGCCACAAAAATCCTAGAGGAAAACCTAGGTAGTACCATTCAGGACATAGGCATGGGCAAAGACTTCATGTCTAAAACACCAAAAGCAACGGCAGCAAAAGCCAAAATTGACAAATGGGATCTCATCAAACTAAAGAGCTTCTGCACAGCAAAAGAAACTACCATCAGAGTGAGCAGGCAACCTACAGAATGGGAGAAAATTTTTGCAATCTACTCATCTGACAAAGGGCTAATATCCAGAACCTACAAAGAACTCAAACAAATTTACAAGAAAAAAACAAACAACCCCATCCAAAAGTGGGCAAAGGATATGAACAGACATTTCTCAAAAGAACACATTCATACAGCCAACAGACACATGAAAAAAATGCTCATCATCACTGGCCATCAGAGAAATGCAAATCAAAACCACAATGAGATACCATCTCACACCAGTTAGGATGGCGATCATTAAAAAGTCAGGAAACAACAGGTGCTGGAGAGGATGTGGAGAAATAGGAACACTTTTACACTGTTGGTGGGATTGTAAACTAGTTCAACCATTATGGAAAACAGTATGGCGATTCCTCAAGGATCTAAAACTAGATGTACCATATGACCCAGCCATCCCATTACTGGGTATATACCCAAAGGATTATAAATTATGCTGCTATAAAGACACATGCACACGTATGTTTATTGCAGCACTATTCACAATAGCAAAGACTTGGAATCAACCCAAATGTCCTTCAGTGACAGATTGGATTAAGAAAATGTGGCACATATACACCATGGAATACTATGCAGCCATAAAAAAGGATGAGTTTGTGTCCTTTGTAGGGACATGGATGCAGCTGGAAACCATCATTCTTAGCAAACTATCACAAGAACAGAAAACCAAACACCGCATGTTCTCACTCATAGGTGGGAACTGAACAATGAGATCACTTGGACTCGGGAAGGGGAACATCACACACCAGGGCCTATCATGGGGAGGGGGGAAGGGGGAGGGATTGCATTGGGAGTTATACCTGACGTAAATGACGAGTTGATGGGTGCAGTACACCAACATGGCACAAGAATACATATGTAACAAACCTGCAGGTTATGCACATGTACCCTACAACTTAAAGTATAATAATAATAAATAAATAAAAAATAAAAGTAAACCTTTCGCTAAGACTGTTCTTGTGGTATTGGGAAAGTGATATTTGGAAGCCCTTAGAGGGTTATGGTGAAAAAGGAAATATCTTCCGTTAAAAACTGGAAAGAAGTTTTCTGAGAAACTGCTTTGTGTTCTGTTAATTCATCTCACAGAGTTACAGCTTTCCCCACAAGAATCCTTTCGCTAAGACTGTTCTTGTGGAATTTGCAAAGTGATATTGGGAAGCCCATAGAGGGCTATGGTGAAAAAGGAAATATCTTCAGTTGAAAACTGGAAAGAAGCTGTCTGAGAAACTGTTTTGTGTTCTGTTAATTCATCTCACAGAGTTACAGCTTTCCCCTCAAGAAGCCTTTCGCTAAGACTGTTCTTGTGGAATTTGCAAAGTGATATTTGGAAGCCCATAGAGGGCTATGGTGAAAAAGGAAATATTTTCCGTTAAAAACTGGAAAGAAGCTTTCTGAGAAACTGTTTTGTGTTCTGCTAATTCCTCTCACAGAGTTACACCTTTCCCTTCAAGAACCCTTTCGCCAATGCTGTTCTTGTGAAAATTGCAAAGTGATATTTGGAAGCCCATAGAGGGTTATGGTGAAATAGGAAATATCCTAAGACAAAAACTGAAGAGAAGCAGTCTGAGAAACTGTTTTGTGTTCTGTTATTTCATCTCACAGAGTTACAGCTTTCCCCTCAAGAAGCCTTTCGCTAAGACTGTTCTTGTGGAATTTGCAAAGTGATATTTGGAACCATATAGAGGGCTATGGTGAAAAAGGAAATATCCTAAGATAAAAACTGAAAAGAAGCTTTCTGACAAACTGCCTTGTGTCCTGATAATTCATCTCACAGAGTTACAGCTTTCCCTTCAAGAAGCCTTTCGCTGAGGCTGTCCTTGTGGAATTTGCAAAGTGATATTTTGAAGCCCATAGAGTGCTATGGTGAAAAAGGAAATATCTTCAGTTAAAAACTGGAAAGAAGCTTTCTGAGAAACGGCTTTGTGTTCTGTTAATTCATCTCACAAAGTTACAGCTTCCCCCTCAAGAAGCCTTTCGCTAAGACTGTTCTTGTGGAATTTGCAAAGTGATATTTGGAAGCCCGTAGAGGGCTACGGTGAAAAAGTAAATATCTTCCATTATAAAATGGAAAGAAGCTTTCTGAGACTGCTTTGTGTTCTGTTAATTCTTCTCACAGAGTTACAGCTTTCCCCTAAAGAAGTCTTTCGCAAAGACTGTTCTTGTCGAATTTGCAAAGTGATATTTCGAAGCCCATAGAGGGCTATGGTGAAAAAGGAAATAGCCTAAGATAAAAACTGAAAAGAAGCAGTCTGAGAAACTGCTTTGTGTTCTGTTAATTCCTCTCAGAGAGTTACAGCTTTCCCTTCAAGAAGCCTTTCGCTAAGGCTGTTCTTGTGGAATTTGCAAAGTGATATTTGGAAGCCCATAGGGGCAATAGTGAAAAAGGAAATATGTTTAGTTAAAAACTGGAAAGAAACTTTCTGAGAAACTTCTTGGTGTTCTGTTAATTCATCTCACAGAGTTACAGCCTTCCCCTCATGAAGTCTTTCGCTAAGACTGTTCTTGTGTAATATGCAAAGTGATATTTGGAAGCCCATAGTGGGCTACAGTGAAAAAGGAAATTTCTTCAGTTAAAAACTGGAAAGAAACTTTCTGAGAAACCGCTTTGTGTTCCGTGAGTTCATCTAACAGTTGCAGCTTTACCTTGAGGAAGCCTTTCGCCAAGTCTGTTCTTGTGAAAATTGCAAAATGATGTTTGGAAGCCCATAGAGGGTTATGGTGAAAAAGGAAATATCCTAAGATAAAAACTGAAGAGAAGCAGTCTGAGAAACTGCTTTGTGTTTTGTTATTTCATCTCACAGAGTTACAGATTTCCCTTCAAGAAGGCTTTCGCTAAGACTGTTCTTATGGAATTTGTAAGGTGATATTTGGAACCAAATAGAGGGCTATGGTGAAAAAGGAAATATCCTAAGATAAAAACTGAAAAGAAGCTTTCTGACAAGCTGCTTTGTGTTTTTATAATTCCTCTCACAGAGTTACAGTTTTCCCATCAAGAAGCCTTTCACTAAGTGTGTCCTTGTGGAATTGGCAAAGTGATATTTGGAAGCCATAGAAGGCAATGGTGAAAAAGGAAATACCTTCAGTTAAAAACTGAAAAGAAGCTTTCTGAGAAACTGCTTTGTGTTCTGTTAATTCATCTCACAGAGTTACAGCTTTCCCTTCAAGAATCCTTTCGCTAAGGCTGTTCTTGTGGAATTTGCAAGTGATATTCTGAAGGCCGTAGAGGGCTATGGTGAAAAAGGAAATATCTCAGTTAAAAACTGGAAAGAAGCATTCTGAGAAACTGCTTTGTGTTCTGATGATTCATCTCACAGAGTTACAGCTTTCCCCTCCAGAAACCTTTCGCTAAGACTGTTCTTGTGGAATTTGCAAAGTGATATTTGAAGCCCATAGAGGGCAATGGTGAAAAAGGAAATATCTTCAGAAAATAACTGTAAAGAAGCTTTCTGAGAAACTGCTTTGTTTTCCAGTTAGTTCATCTCACAGATTTACAGCTTTCCCCTCAAGAAGCCTCTCGATAAGACTGTTCTTGTTGAATTTGCAAAGTGATATTTGGAGGCCCTTAGAGGGTTATGGTGAAAAAGGAAATATCATAAGTCACAAACTGGAAAGAAGCTTACTGAGAACCTGCTTTGTGTTCTGTTAACTCATCGCTCAGAGTTACAGCATTCGCCTTAAGAAGCCTTTCGCTAAGACTGTTCTTGTGCATTTTGCAAAGTGATATTTGGAAGCCCATAGAGGGCTACGGTGAAAAAGGAAATATCCTAAGATAAAAACTGAAAAGAAGCTGTCTGAGAAACTGCTTTGTGTTCTGTTAATTCATCTCACAGAGTTACAGCTTTCCCCACAAGAAGCCTTTCGCTAAGACTGTTCTTGTGGAATTTGCAAAGTGATATTTGGAAGCCCATAGAGGGCTGTGGTGAAAACGGAAATATGTCCGTTAAAAACTGGAAAGAAGCTTTCTGAGAAACTGCTTTGTGTTCTGTTAATTCATCTCACAGAGTTACATCTTTCCCCTCAAGAAGCCTTTCTCTAAGGTTGTTGTTGTCGAATTTGCAAAGTGATATTTGGAAGTCCTTAAAAGGCTATGGAGAAAAAGAAAATATCTTCCGTTAAAAATTGGAAAGAAGCTTTCTGAGAAACTGGTTTCTGTTTTTGTAGTTCATCTCACAGAGTTACATCTTTCCCTTCAAGAAGCCTTTCGCTAAGGCTGTTCTTGTGGAATTGGCAAAGTGATATTTGGAAGCCCATAGAGGGCTATGGTGAAAAAGGATATATCTTCCGTTAAAAACTGGAAAGAAGCTTTCTGAGAAACTGTTTTCTGTTCTGTTAATTCTTCTCACAGAGTTACAGGTTTCCATTCAAGAAGACTTTCGCCTAGGCTTTTCATTTGAAATTTGCAAAGTGATATTTGGAATCCCTTAGAGGGATATGGTGAAAAAGGAAATATACTGAGATAAAAACTGAAAAGAAGCTTTCTGAGAAACAGCTTTGTGGTCCGATAATTCATCTCACATAGTTACAGCTTTACCCTAAGGACGCCATTCGCTAAGACTGTTCTTCTGGAATGCGCAATGTGATATTTGGAAGCCCATAGTGGTCTACGGTGAAAAACGAAATATTCTAAGATGAAAACGGAAAAGGAGCTTTCTGAGAAACTGCTTTGTGTTCTGTTAATTCATCTCACAGTTTTACAGCTTTCCCCTAAAGAAGCCATTCGCTAAGACTGTTCTTGCGGATTTGCAAAGTTATATTTGGAAGCCCTTAGAGGGCTACGGTGAAAAAGGAAATCTGTTCAGTTAAAAACTGATTAGAAGCTTTCTGAGAAACGGCTTTGTGTTCTCTTAATTCATCTCACAGAGTTACAGGTTTCCCCTCAAGAAGCCGTTCCCTAAGACTGTTCTTGTGAAATTTGCAGAGTGATATCTGGAAGCCTATAGAGGGCTATGATAAAAAAGGAAATATCTTCCATTAAAACTGGAAAGAATCTTTCTGAGAAACTGCTTTGTGTTCTGTTAATTCATCACAGTGGTTTACAGCTTTACCCTCAAGAAGCCGTTCACTAAGACTATTCTTGTGAAATTTGCAAAGTGATATTTGGAAGCCCATAGAGGGCTATGGTGACAAAGGAAATATCTACCGTTAAAAACTGGAAACACACTTTCTGAGAAACTGCTTTGTGTTCTGTTAGTTCATCTCACAGAATTACAGTTTTCCCCTCAAGAAGCCGTTCACTAACACTGTTCTTGTGGAATTTGCAAAGTGACATTTGTAAGCCCCTAGATTACAATGGTGAAAAAGGAAATATCTTTCGTTAAAAACTGGAAAGAAGCTGTCTGAGAAACTGCTTTGTGTTCGGTTAATTCATGTCACAGAGTTACAGCTTTCTCCGCAAGAAGCCTTTCACTAAGGCTGTTCTTGTGGAAGTCGCAAAGCGATATTTGGAAGCCCACAGTAGTCTCTGTTGAAAAAGAAAATATCTTCAGTTAAAAACTGAAAAGAAGATTTCTGAGAAACTGCTTTGTGTTCTGTTAATTCAACTGACAGAGTTACAGTTTCCCCTCAAGAAGCCTTTCACTAAGACTGTTCCTGTGGAATTTGCAAAGTGATATTTGGAAGTCCATAGAGGACCCTGGTGAAAAAGGAAATATCCTAAGATAAAATGTGAAATGAAGCTGTCTGAGAAAATGCTTTGTGTTCTTTTAATTCATCTCACAGTGTTACAGCTTTCCCCTTAGGAAGCCTTTCGCTAAGACTGTTCTTCTTGAATTTGCAAAGTGATATTTGGAAGCCCATAGAGGGCTAAGGTGAAAAAGGAAATATCTTCTGTTAAAAATTGGAAAGAAGCTTTCTGAGAAACTGCTTCCTGTTTTGTTAATTCAGCTCAGAGAGTTACAGCTTTCTCCTCATGAAGCCTTTCGCTTAGACTGTTCTTGTGTAATTTGCAAAGTGATATTTGGAAACCCATAGAGGACTACGGTGAAAACGGAAATATGCTAAGATACCAACTGAAAAGAAGCTTTCTGAAAAACTACTTTGTGTTCTGTTATTGCATCTCACAGTGTTACAGCTTTACCCTCAGAAGCCTTTCGCTAAGACTGTGCTGCTGGAATTTGCAAAGTGATATTTGGAAGCCCATAGAAGGCTATGGTGCAAAATGAAATATCCTAATTTAAAACCGAAAAGAAGCTGTCTGAGAAACTACTTTGTATTCTGTTAATTCATCTCACAGAGTTACAGTTTTCCCCTCAAGAAACGTTTCACCAAGACTGTTTTTCTGGAATGTGCAGCGTGATATTTGGAAGCCCTTAGAGGGCTATGTTGAAAAAGGAATTATCTCCCGTTAAAAACTGGAAAGAAACTTTCTGAGAAACTGCTCTGTGTTCTGCTAATTTATCTCACAGAGTTACAGGTTTCCCCTCAAGAAGACTTTCGATAAGACTATTCTTGTGGGATATGCAAAGTGATATTTGGAAGCCCATAGTGGGCTATGGTGAAAAAGTAAATATCCTGTGTTAAAGACTGGAAAGAATCTTTCTGAGAAACTGCTTTGTGTTCTGTTAATTCATCTCACTGAGTTACATCTTTCCCCTGAAGAAGCCTTTCACTAAGAATGTTCTTGTGGAATTTGCAAAGTGATATTTTGAATCCCGTAGAGGGCTACGATGGAAAAGGAAATATCTTCCGTTAAAAACTGGAAAGAAGCTTTCTGAGACTGCTTTGTGTTCTGTTAATTCTTCTCACAGAGTTACAGCTTTCCCCTAAAGAAGCCTTTCGCTAAGGCTGTTCTTGTGGAATTTGCAGAGTGATATTTGGAAGCCCATAGAGGGCTATGGTGAAAAAGGAAATATTTTCAGTTAAAACCTGGAAAGAAGCTTTCTGAGAAACTGCTTTGTGTTCTGTTAATTTATCTCACAGAGTTACAGATTTCCCTCAAGAAGCCTTTCTCTAAGACTATTCTTGTGGAAATGTAAAGTGATATTTGGAAGCCCATAGAGGGGTATGGTGAAAAAGAAGTATACTAAGATAAAAACTGAAAAGAAGCGTTCTGAGTAACTGCTTTTTATTCTGTTAATTCATCTCACAGAGTTACAGCTTTCCCCTCAAGAAGCCTTTCGCTAAGACTGTTCTTGTGGAATTTGCAAAGTGATATTTGGAAGCCCACAGTGGACTATGGTGAAAAAGGAAATATCCTTAGATAAGAAGTGTAAAGAAGCATTCTGAGAAACTGCTTTATCTTCTGTTAATTCACCTCACAGAGTTACAGCTTTCCCTTCAAGAAGCCTTTCGCTAAGGCTGTTCTTGTGGAATTTGCAAAGTGATATTTTGAAGCACATAAAGGGCTATGGTGAAAAGTGAAATATCTTCAGTTAAAAACTGGAAAGAAGCTTTCTGAGAAACTGCTTTGTGTTCTCGAAATTCTTCTCATAGAGTTACAGTTTTCCCCACAGGAAGCCTTTCGCTAAGACTGTTCTTGTGGAATTGGCAAAGAGATATTTGGAAGCCTATAGAGGGATATGGTGAAAAAGGAAATATCCTAAGATAAAAACTGAAAAGAAGCTTTCTGAGAAACTCCTTTGTGTTCTGTTAATTCATCTCACAGAGTTACAGTTTTTCCACCAACAAGCCTTTCGCTAAGACAGTTCTTCTGGAATTTGTAAAGAGATATTTGGAAGACCATAGAGGGCTATGTTGAAAAAATTAATTTTCTTCAGTTAAAAACTGCAGAGAAGCTTTCTGAGAAACTGCTTTGCGCTCTGTTAATTCATCTTACAGAGTTGCAGCTTTCCCCTCTAGAAGCCTTTCGCGAAGACTGTTCTTGTGGAATTTGCAAAGTGATATTTGGAAGCCCATAAAGAGCTACGGTGAAACAGCAAATATCCTAAGATAAAAACTGAAAAGAAACTTTCGGAGAAACTGCTTTGTGTTCTGTTAATTCATCTCACAGGGTTACAGCTTTCCACTCAAGAAACCTTTCCCTAATACTGTTATTGTGGAATTTGAAAAGTGATATTTGGAAGCCCATAGAAGGCTATGGTGAAAAAGGAGATATCCTAAGTTAAAAACCAAAAAGAAGCTTTCTGAGAAACTGCTTTGTGTTCTGTTAATTCATTTCACAGAATTACAGCTTTCTCCTCAAGAAGCCTCTCGCTAAGAATCTTGTTGTGGAATTTGCAAAGTGATATTTTGAAGCCAATAGCGGGCTATGGTGAAAAATGAAATATCTTCCATTAAAAACTGTAAAGAGTTGTCTGAGAAACTGCTTTGTGTTCTGTAAATTCATCTCACAGAGTTACAGGTTTCCCCTGAGGAAGCCTTTCGCTAAGACTGGTCCTGTGGAATTTGCAAAGTGATATTTGGAAGCCCTTAGAGGGCTATGATGAAAAAGGAAATATCCTAAGATAAAAACTGAATAGAAGGTTTCTGAGAAACCGCTTTGTGTTCTGTTAATTCATCTCACAGAGTTACAGCTTTCGTCTCAGGATTCCTTTCGCTAAGACTATTCCTGTGGAATTTGCAAAGTGACATTTGGAAGCCGATGTTCGGCTACGGTGAAAAAGGAAATAACCTGTGTTAAAAACTGTAAAGAAACTCTCTGAGAAACTGCTTTGTGTTCTGTTAATTCATCTCACAGAGTTACAGCTTTCCTCTCTAGGAGCTTTTTGCTAAGACTGTTCTTGTCGAATTTGCAAAGCGATATTTTGAAGCCAATAGCGGGCTATGGTGAAAAATGAAATATCTTCCATTAAAAACTGTAAAGAAGGTTTCTGAGAAACCGCTTTGTGTTCTGTTAATTCATCTCACATTATTACAGCTTTCGTCTCAGGATTCCTTTCGCTAAGACTATTCCTGTGGAATTTGCAAAGTGACATTTGGAAGCCGATGTTCGGCTACGGTGAAAAAGGAAATAACCTGTGTTAAAAACTGTAAAGAAACTCTCTGAGAAACTGCTTTGTGTTCTGTTAATTCATCTCACAGAGTTACAGCTTTCCCCTCTAGGAGCTTTTCGCTAAGACTGTTCTTGTCGAATTTGCAAAGTGATATTTGGAAGCCCTTAGAGGGCTATGGTGAAAAAGAAAATATCTTCAGTTAAAAACTATAAAGAAGCTTTCTGAGAAACTGCTTTGTGTTCTCTTAATTCATTTCACAGAGTTACAGCGTTCCCCTGAAAAAGACTTTCGCTGAGAATGTTCTTGTGAAATTTGCATAGTGATATTTGGAAGCACATAGACGGCGATGGTGAAAAAGGAAATATCCTAAGATAAAAATTAAAAAGAAGGTTTCTGTGAAACTGCTTTGTGTTTGGTAATTCATCTCACAGATAAACAGCGTTCCCCTGAAGAGGACGTTCACTAAGACTGTTCTAGTGGAATTTGCAAAGTAATATTTGGAAGCCCATAGAGGGCAATGTTGAAAAAGGAAATATCTTCAGTTAAAAACTGGAAAGAAGCTTTCTGAGAAACTGCTTTGTGTTCTCTTAATTCATCTCACAACGTTACAGCGTTCTCCTCAAGAAGCCTTTCGCTAAGACTGTTCTTGTTGAAATTGCAAAGTGATATTTGGAAGACCATAGAGGTCTATGGTGAAAGAGGAAATATATTAAGATAAAAACTGGTAAGAACCTTTCTGAGAAACTGCTTTGTGTTGTGTTAATTCATCTCACAGAGTTACAGTTTTCCCCTCTAGAAGCCGTTCACTAAGACTGTTCTTGTGGAATTTGCAAAGTGATACTTGGAAACCCATAGAGGGCTATGGTGAAAAAGGAAATATCTTCAGATAAAAAGTGTAAAGAAGCTTTCTGAGAAACTGCGTTGTGTTCTGTTAATTCATCTCATAGAGTTACAGCTTTCCCCTCAAGAATCCTTTCGCTAAGACTGTTCTTGTGGAATTCCCAAAGTGATACTTAGAAGCCCATAGAGGGCTATGGTGAAAAAGGAAGTATCCTCAGATAAAAACTGGAAAGAAGCTTTCTGAGATACTGCTTTGTGTTCTGTTAATTCATCTCACCGAGTTACAGCTTTCCCCTGAAAAGCCTTTCTCTAAGACTCTTCTTGTGGAATTTGCAAAGTGATATTTGGAAGTCCATAGAGCCCTAGGGTGAAAAAGGAAATATCCCAAGATAAAAACTTTAAAGAAGCTTTCTGAGTTAGTGTTTTGTGTTCTGTTAATTCATCTCACAGAGTTACAGCTTTCCCCTTAAGAAGCCGTTCCCTAAGACTGTTCTTGTGGAATTTGCAAAGTGATACTTGAAAGCAAACACTGGGCTATGGTGAAAAAGGAAATAATTTCAGATAAAATCTGAAAAGAAGCTTTCTGAGAAACTGCTTTGTGTTCTGTTAAGTCATCTCACAGAGTTACAGCTTTCCCCTCAAGAAGCCATTCACTAAGGCTGTTCTTGTTTAATTTGCAAGGTGATACCTGGAAGCCAATA
Source organism: Chlorocebus sabaeus (assembly GCF_047675955.1). Lineage (NCBI taxonomy): Eukaryota > Metazoa > Chordata > Mammalia > Primates > Cercopithecidae > Chlorocebus > Chlorocebus sabaeus. The sequence continues at coordinate 41,193,869 of NC_132908.1, forward strand.
GAGGGCTGAGGTGAAAAAGGAAATATCTTCAGATAAAAATCGGAAAGAAGCTTTCTGAGAAACTGCTTTGTGTGCTTATGATTCATCCCACAGTGTTAAAGCTTTCCCCTTAAGAAACCGCTCGCTAAGACTGTTCTTGTGGAATTTGCAAAGTGATATTTGGATTCCCAAAGAGGGATATGGTGAAAAAGGAAATATCCTAAGAGGGAAACTGGAAAGAGGCTTTCTGAGAAACTGCTTTGTGTTCTCTTAATTCATGTCACAGAGTTTCAGCTTTCCCCTCAAGAAGCCTTTCGTTAAGACAGTTTTTTTGGAATTTGCAAAGTGATATTTGGAAGCCCTTATAGGGCTATGGTGAAAAAGGAAATATCTTTAGCTAAAAACTGGAAAGAAGCTATCTGAGAAACTGCTTTGTGATCTGTTAATTCATCTCACAGAGTTACAGCTTTCCCCTCAAGGAGTCGTTCACTGAGACTGTTCATGTGTCATTTGCAAAGTGACATTTTGAAGCCCATAGAGGGCTAAGGTGAAAACAGAAATATCTTCAGTTAAAAACAGGAAAGAAGCTTTCTGAGATACTGCTTTGTCTTCTGATAATTCATCTCACAGAGATGCAGCTTTCCCTCCAGAAACATTTCGCTAAGACTGTTCTTTTACAATTTGCAAAATGATATTTGGGTGCCCTTAGAGGGCTATGGGGAAAAAGGAAATATCCTAAGATAAAAACTGAAAAGAAGCTTTCTGAGAAACTGCTTTGTGTTCTGTTAATTCATGTCACAGAGTTACATCTTTCCCCTCAAGGAGCCTTTTGCTAAAACTGTTCTTGTGGAATGTGCAAAGTGATATTTGAAAGCCCATAGTGGGCTATGGTGAAAAAGGAAATATCCTAAGATAAAAACCAAAAAGAAGCTTTCGGTGAAACTGCTCTGTGTTCTGTTAATTCATGTCACAGAGTTACAGCTTTCCCCTCCAGAAGCCTTTCACTAAGACGGTTCCTGTGGAAATTGCAAAGTGATACTTGTAAGACCATAGAGGGCTATGGTGAAAATAGAAATATATTCAGATAACAACTGGAAAGAAGCTTTCTGAGTAACTGCTTTCTGTTCTGTTAATTCATCTCACAGAGTTACAGCGTTCCCCTCAAGAATCCATTCGGTAAGACTGTTCTTGTGGAATTTGCAAAGTGATATTTGGAAGGCCTTAGAGGGCTATGGTGAAAAAGAAAATATCCTAAGATAAAAACTGAAAAGAAGCTTTCTGAGAAACTGCTTTGAGTTATGTTGATTCATTTCACTGAGTTACAGCTGTGTTTCGTAGAGTGGTTTGCAAGCCTTATTTCTGTAGTATCTGAAAACGGTTATTTCCTGTCCCTTTCAATATTGTAGGGAAAAAGTAAATATCCTCCGATAAAGGTGAGAAAGAAACTTTCTAAGAAACTTCTTTGTGATCTGTGAATCCATCTCAGAGAGTTTCAGCTTCCCCATCAAAGAAGCCTTTCGCTAAGATTGTTCTTGTAGAATTTGCATAGTTATATATGGAAGCCCATGGAGGGGTATGATGAAAAAGGAAATATCCGAAGATAAAAACTGGAAAGAAGCTTTCTGAGAAACTTCGTTCTGTTCTGTTAATTCATCTCACAGAGTTACAGCATTCCCTCCTGGAAGCCGATCACTAAGAATGTTCTTGTGGAATTTGCAAAGTGATATTTGGAAGCCCATAGAGGGTTATGGTGAAAAGGAAATATCCTAAGACAAAAACTGAGAATAAGATTTCTGAGAAACTGCTTTCTGTTCAGTTAATTCATCTCACGGAGTTACAACTTTCCCCTGAAGAAGCCAATCACTAAGACTGTTCTTGTGGAATTTACAGAGGGATATTTGGAAGCCCTTAGAAGGCAATGGTGAAAGAGGAAATATCTTCAGTTAAAAACTGGAAAGAAGCTTTCTGAGAAACTCCTTTGTGTTCTCTTAATTCATTTCACGGAGTTACAGCATTCCCCTATGAAACCTTTCGCTAAGACTGTTCTTTTGGAATTTGCAAAGTGATATTTGGAAGCACATAGATGGCTATGGTGAAAATGGAAATATCCTAAGATAAAAACTGAAAAGAAGCTTTCTGAGAAACTGTTTTGTGTTTTGTGATTTCATCTCACAGAGTTACAACATTCCACTAAGGAAATCTTTCGCTAAGACTGTTCTTGCGGAATTTGCAAAGTGAAATTTGGAAGCCCATAGGGGGCTATGGTGAAAAACGAAATATCCTAAGATAAAAACTGGAAAGAAGTTTTCTGAGAAACTACTTTGTGTTCTGTTAATTCATCACACAGAGTTACAGCTTTCCCCTCAAGACACCATTCACTAACATTGTTCTTGTGGAGTTTTCAAAGTGATACTGGAAGCCCATAGAGTGCTATGGTGAACAAGAAAATATCTTCAGATAATAATTGGAAAGAAGCTTTCTGAGAAAACGCTTGGTGTCCCGATGATTCATCTCACAGAGATACAGCGTTCCTCTTAAGAAACCATTCGCTAAGACTGTTTTTGTGGAATTTGCAAAGTGATATTTCGAAGCCCATAGAGGGTTATGGTGAAAAAGGAAATATCCAAAGACAAAAACTGAAAGAAACTTTCTGTGAAACTGCTTTGTGTTCTGTTAATTCAATTCACAGAGTCACAGCGTTTCCCTCAAGGAGCCGTTCACTAAGACTGCCTAGTAGAATTTGCAAAGTGATATTGGAAGCCCATAGAGAGAAATGTTGAAAAAGGAAATATCTTCAGTTAAAAACTGGAAAGAAGCTTTCTGAGAAACTGCTTTGTGTTCTGTTAATTCATCTCACAGAGTTACAGCGTCTCCTCAAGAAGCCTTTCGGTAAGACTGTTTTTGTTGAATTTGCAAAGTGATATTTGGAAGCCCATAGAGGTCTATGGTGGAAAACGAAATATATTAAGATAAAAACTGAAAAGAACCTCTCTGAGAAACTGCTTTGTGTTGTGTTAATTCAACTCACAGAGTTACAAGTTTCCCCTCTGGAAGCTGTTCCCTAAGACTGTTCTTCTGGAATTTGCAAAGTGATATTTGGAAGCCCATTGAGGGCTATGGTGAAAAAGAAAATATCTTCAGATAAAAATTGGAAGGAAGCTTTCTGAGAAACTGCTTTGTGTTCTGTTAATTCATCTCACAGAGTTACAGCTTTCCCCTCAAGAAGCTTTTCGCTAAGACAGTTCATGTGGAATTTGCAAAGTGATATTTGGAAGTCCATAGAGGGCTAAGGTGAAAAAGGAAATATCCAAAGATAAAAACTGAAAAGAAAATTTCTGAGAAAGTGCTTTGTGTTCTGCTAATTCATGTCAGAGAGTTCCAGCTTTCCCCTCAGCAAGCCGTTCACTAAGACTGTTCTTGTGGAATTCGCAAAGTGATACTTGGAAGCCCATAGAGGGCAATGGTGAAAGAGGAAATATCTTCAGTTAAAAACTGGAAAGAAGCTTTCTGAGAAACTGGCTTGTGTTCTCTTAATTCACTTAACAGAGTTACAGCTTTCCCTTCAAGAAGCCTTTCGTTAAGACTGTTCTTGTGGAATTTGCAAAGTGATATTTGGAAACACATAGACGGCTATGGTGAAAAAGGAAATATCCTAAGATAAAAACTGAAAAGAAGCTTTCTGAGAAACTGTTTTGTGTTCTGTGATTTCATCTCAAAGAGTTACAACTTTCCCTTAAAGAAACCTTTCGCTAAGGCTATTCTTGTGAAATTTGCAATGTGATATTTGGAAGCCCATAAGGGATTATGGTGAAAAACGAAATATCCTAAGATAAAAACTGAAAAGAAGATTTCTGAGAAACTGCTTTGTGTTCTGTTAATTCATCTCACCGAGTTAAAGCTTTCCCCTCAAAAGCCTTTCGCTAAGACTCTTCTTGTGGAGTTTGCAAAGTGATATTTGGAAGGCCATAGAGCGCTATGGTGGAAAAGGAAATATCCCAAGATAAAAACTTTAAAGAAGCTTTATGGGATAGTGCTTTGTGTTCTGTTAATTCATCTCACAGAGTTACAGCTTTCCCCTCAAGATGCCGTTCCCTAAGACTGTTCTTGTGGAATTTGCAAAGTGGTCATTGGAAGCCCTTAGAAGTCTATTGTGAAAAAGGAAATATCTTCAGATAAAAACTGGAAACAAGCTTTCTGAGAAAATGCTTTCTGTTCTGTTAATTCCCCTCACAGAGTTACAGGTTTCCCCTCAAGAAGCCTTTCACTAACACTGTTCCTGTGGAATTTGCAAAGTTATATTTGGAAGGCCGTAGAGGACTAAGGTGAAAAAGGAAATACCCTAAGATAAAAACTGAAAAGAAGCTTTCTGAGAAACTGCTTTGTGTTCTCTTAATTAAACTCACAGAGTTACAGCATTCCCCTCAAGAATCCGTTCACTAAGATTGTTCTTGTGAAATTTGCAAAGTGATATTTGGAAGCCCTTACAGTGAAATGGTAAAAAAGGAAATACCTTCAGTTAAAAACTGTAAAGAAGCTTTCTGAGAAACTGCTTTGTGTTCTGTTAATTCTTCTCACAAAGTTACAGCTTTCCCCTCAGGAAACCTTTTTCTAGGCTGTTCTTGTGGAATTTGCAAAGTGATATATGGAAGCCCATGGAGGGCTATGATGAAAAAGGAAATATCCAAAGACAAAAACTGAAAAGAAGTTTTCCGAGAAACTTCGTTCTTTTCTGTTAATTCATCCCACAGAGTTCCAGCTTTCCCCTCAAGAAACCGTTCCCTAAGACTGTTCTTGTGGAATTTGCAAAGTGATCCTTGGAAGCCCTTAGAGGTCTATTTTGAAAAAGGAAATATCTTCAGATAAAAACTGGAAAGAAGCTTTCTGAGAAACTGCTTTCTGTTCTGTTAATTCCACTTATGGAGTTACAGGTTTTCCCTCAAGAAGCCTTTCGCTAACACTGTTCTGGTGGAATTGGAACGTTATATTTGGAAGTCCACAGAGGACTATGGTGAAAAAGGAAATATCCTAAGATAAAAACTGAAAAGAAGCATTCTGAGAAACTACTTGCTGTTCTCTTAATTAATCTCAAAGATTTACAGCTTTCCCCTCAAGAAGCCGTTCACTAAGACTGTTCTTGTGGAATTTGCAGAGTGATATTTGGAATCCCATACAGTGAAATGGTAAAAAAGGAAATATCTTCAGTTAAAAACAGGAAGGAAACTTTCTGAGAAACTGCTTTGTGTTCTGTTTATTAATCGCACAGAGTTACAGCGTGCCCCTCAAGAAGCCTTTTGCTAAGCGTGTTGTTGTGGAATTTCCAAAGTGATATTTGGAGGCACCTAGAGGGCTATGGTGAAAGAGGATATATCCTAAGATAAAAATTGAAAAGAAGCTTTCTGAGAAACTGCTTTGTGTTCTGTTAATTCTTCTCACAGAGTTACAGCTTTCCCCCTCAAGAAGCCTTTCGCTAAAACTGTTCTTGTGAAATTTGCAAAGTGATATTTGGAAGCCCATAGAATGCTATGGTGAAAAAGGAAATATCCTAAGATAAAAACTGGAAAGAAACTTTCTGCAAAAACTGATTTGTGTTCTCTTAATTCATCTCACAGACATAAAATTTCCCCTCAAGAAGCTGTTCACTAACACTGTTTTTGTTGAATTTGCAATGTGATACTTGGAAGCACACAGTGGGCTATGCTGAAAAAGGAAATATCTTCAGATAAAAACTGGAAAGAAGCTTTCTGAGAAACTGCTTTTGGTTCTGTTAATTCATCTCACAGAGTGAGAGCTTTTCCCTCAAGAAGCCTTTCGCTAAGACTGTTCTTGTGGAATTAGCAAATGATATTTGGAAGGCCATAGAGGGATATAGTGAAAAAAGGAAATATCCTAAGATAAAAACTGAAAAGAAGCTTTCTGAGAAACTGGTTGTGTTATGTGAATTCATCTCACAGCGTTACAATTTCCCCTCATAAGCCTTTTCGCTAAACTGTTCTTGTGGAATTTGCAAACTAATATTGGAAAGCACATAGGGGGCTATGGTGAAAAAGGAAATATCCCAAGATAAAAACTTTAAAGAAGCTTTCTGAGATAGTGCTTTGTGTTCTGTTAATTCATCTCACAGTGTTACAGCTTTCCCCTCAAGAAGCCATTCCCTAAGACTGTTCTTGTGGAATTTGCAAAGTGATACTTAGAATCCCATAGAGGTCTATTGTGAAAAAGGAAATATCTTCAGATAAAAACTGGAATGAAGCTTTCTGAGAAACTGCTTTGTGTTCTCTTAATTCATCTCACTTACTTACAGCATTCTCCTCAAGAAGCCTTTCGCTAAGACTGTTCTTGTTGAATTTGCAAAGTGATATTTGGAAGCCCATAGAGGGCTACGGTGAAAAAGGAAATATATTAAGATAAAAATTGAAAAGAACCTTTCTGAGAAACTGCTTTGTGTTATGTTAATTCATCTCACATTGTTACAGGTTTCCCCTCTAGAAAATGTTCACTAAGACTGTTCTTCTGGAATTTGCAAAGTGATACTTGGAAGCCCATAGAGGGCTATGGTGAAAAAGGAAATATCTTCAGATAAAAGCTGGAAAGAAGCTTTCTGAGAAACTGCTTTGTGTTCTGTTAATTCATCTCACAGAGTAACAGCTTTCCCCTCAAGAAGCCTTTCGCTAAGACTGTTCTTGTGCAATTTGCAAAGTGATATTTGCAAGTCCCATAGAGGGCTTTGTGAAAAAGGAAATATCCTAAGATAAAAACTGAAAA